>NW_024412439.1:6607340-6672840 GCF_014898765.1 Herpailurus yagouaroundi | reverse complement strand
TGTGTGTGTGTGTGTGTGTGTGTGTGTGTGTGTGTGTGTAAATGACATAGAATTATACATACACATTGTACCAGTGTCAGATTCCTGGTTTTGATGTTGTGTTATAGTTAGATAGGATGTATGTATTGGGGGAATTGGGTGAGGTGTATATGGGACTTCTCTGTGCTATCTTTGCAATTTCTTACAAATCTATAATTATTTTTAACTAAGAAGCTTAAAACTTTCTCTTTAGAGATTGAAAAGGTATTTATCATAATCATTTTGGCACTCATGGTCCTGCTTCTGATCACTATGAATCTGTGTATACTTTCAAAGTCAATTTACTTTTGAGGTTGACAAGAGAACCTGTTTGTAGTGATATTGTTGTTACATTTTACAATTGATACCTGTTTAAGCAAGATCTGGGACAGTGATTCTTTGTGTATGACATCCTGGCTTTCAAAGACCTTGTCTTAATTTTTTTTTTTTAATTTTTTTTTTAATGTTTATTTATTTTTGAGACAGAGAGAGACAGAGCATGAGCAGGGAAGGGTCAGAGAGAGGGAGACACAGAATCTGAAACAGGCTCCGGGCTCCGAGCCGTCAGCACAGGGCCCGACGCGGGGCTCGAACTCACGGACTGTGAGATCATGACCTGAGCTGAAGTCGGCCGCTCAACCGACTGAGCCACCCAGGCGCCCCTCTTTTTCTAATTTTTAAAAAATGTTTATTTTTGAGAGAGACAGAGATAGAGCATGAATGGGGGAGGGGCAGAGAGAGGGAGACACAGAATCTGAAACAGGCTTCAGGCTCTGTGCTTTCAGCAGGGTTTGAACTCTCAGACTTGCGAGATCATGACCTGAGCTGAAGTCGGACGCTGAACTGAGCCACTCAGGCGCCCCTAGTTGTTTGTTATTCTAAATACTGCTGCAGAAATTTTTAAGCTGTGTCTTCGCACAACTCTTTCATATCTTTCCTTGGCTATATATGAAAGGGTCACACTTCTCAAGACCTTTGGGGAAACAATATACGATTAAAATGGTGTGTTTTTTCAGTAGGTGTCATTCTGCATTAGAGTGTTACAGTTTTATCTTTGTTGAGTTGGTAGGCCAGAATGGGATTTGTTAAAAAACTTCAAGGGGGGGCTCCTGGGTGGCGCAGTCGGTTAAGCGTTCGACTTCGGCTCAGGTCACGATCTCACGGTCCGTGAGTTCGAGCCCCGCGTCAGGCTCTGGGCTGATGGCTCAGAGCCTGGAGCCTGCTTCTGATTCTGTGTCTCCCTCTCTCTGACCCTCCCCCATTCATGCTCTGTCTCTCTCTGTCTCAAAAATAAATAAACGTTAAAAAAAAAAAAAAACTTCAAGGGTTTTTTCTTACATATTTCAAAATTATTGAGAAAGTTATATACTTTTGCATTTTTTCTTATATTTGGCCACTTTTCTGTATTATCCTTTGCCAGATTTTCTATTAGGATGCCAGTCTTTTGTACTGATGTATAATATAATGAGGACTTCTGTCTTTTCTTGTTAGGTTTCGTATGTTTTCCCAGAAATTGTCATTTGTCTTTAAATTCTACAAATTTTTGATTGAATTACAGAAATAGAAAATTTCAATGTGGTTAGCGTATCAGGGTTACCATTACGGTTTCTGGCTGTCAGCATATCTTGAAAGTTTTTCCTGGTGCCGAGGTCAGAAATGGTTGTAGACTCACATTTGAGTACCTAAGTTTGGGCTTTTGTTTTTTTACTTTTCAGGTAAAAAAAAAAAATTTTTTTTAACTTTTTTTTTTTCAAGTAATCTCTACACCCAAATGGGGCTCGAAATCACAACCCCAAGAGTCACATGCCCCTCCCAGTAAGCCAGGTGCCCCTAACATTTCAGGTTTTTAATCCTGATGTAATCAAGATTAGTGAATTATCAGGGGAAAGAGTGTGACTTTTCTCCCCACAAATGATTAGTCATGAATTTTTAAAACTTTTTATTTATTTTTTCTCAATTCAAGGTAATTAGCATACAGTGGTGTTGGTCTCATTGTACAATGTAATGTACAATATGATGACTCAGCAGTTCTATGCATCACTCACCGCTCATTGTGACAAGTGCATTGTTAATCAAACCCCCTCACCCATAAAATAAAAATTATATTTTTAATTATCTGATTATTCAAATTCCATTGTTCAGAATCAGTACTCTTGTACTAAATCCTTGGATTTGGGACTGTTTCTGGACTGTGTTGTATCCTCTTTCTGTGTGTTTCATTTGAATAGTGTATCATCATTAAAAATAGCGGGAATTGTATTGGCATTTCATTACAGTCTTAAATTCCTTTGGTTACTGCATTTTTATGTTATTTAGTCCTCCCAGCGAAGAATACTTTGTTTCTCTCTATTTGCTCAAGTTATCTTACTGTCTGTTAATTTTTCCTTCTTCACTGGCTACACACATTTCTTAATAAATTCTTTAAAATATTGTTGTCCATTCTGGGAACGCGTGGGTGGCTCAGTCGGTTAAGCATCTGACTTAGGCTCAGGTCATGATCTCACAGTGCATGAGTTCAAGCCCCGCCTTGGGCTCTCTGCTGTCAGCACAGAGCCTGCTTCGGATGCTCTGTCTCCTTCTGTCTCTATTTCAAAAATAAATAAACTTAAAAAAATTTTTTTTGTTGTCCATTCTGAATACTTGTCTATACCCACTGTCTGTCCTTTTTCTCCTTTTATTCTTTCTGTCCCCATTCTTATGGGTTCTTTTACCCCCATCACTGAATGACATCACTGCTGTCATTAGAGCAATCACCATCTTTTTGTTGCTGAAGCCCATGGTCAGTTTGGAGCCATGACCTTCCTTAATTTTCCTGGGATGTTGAAAATACTATGTTCTTGAAGACTTTTGTCTCTTGATTTCCATGACATTTATGTGCTCTTGGCTTCCTTCCTGACTGGCCCCTCTCTCCTGGGTCTCTGGGGCTTCTCGTCTTCCTGATCTCTTTTATTTTGGTATGCCCCAGGGCTGAGTATTCAGTCTCTTTCTTTCCCTTAACTACCCAGATTCTCCTAGTGAGTCCATCATCCAGTCTTAGGGATTAATACTTTCTTTCTGTCTCTGTTCCGTGATGTACAGCTTCTGTCACTTAGTAGATGCTCGGGGATGATGAGTGCCCATACATTTCTTACTGTCCACTCCTCACTTGTAAACTCCAAAATTATATGTCTGGTTTCCTACTTTGTATTACTTCTTAGATCCCACAGAAGTTGCACATATAACAAGTTTATTCCCAAGCTCTTGACCTCATCATATCACTCCTCTGCTCCCTACAAAATCTGGGAGCTGCCTCCGCTTCCCCAGTTTCTCTATATTTCAGTAAATACTTACCCCTCTTTCCAGTTGCTCAAGGCACAGCCTTTAGAGTTTCATTTCCTTCCTCTTCATACTCTACATCCTGTCCATAAGCAAATGCTGTCTGCTTTACTTTCAAGGCATAGAACCCGCTCTCTTTTGAAAACAACTAATGTTCCTTTAAAGAAAAAAGGGGGGCGGTGTCCCTGGGTGGCTCAGTCTGTTAAGCGTCCGACTTCGGCTCAGGTCATGATCTCACGGTTCCGTGAGTTCGAGCCCCGTGTCGGGCTCTGTGCTGACAACTCAGAGCCTGGAGCCTACTTCGGATTCTGTGTCTCCCTCTCTTTCTGCCCCTGTCCCGCTCACAATCTGTCTCTATCTCTTAAAAATAAATAATAAAACATTAAAAAAAAATGTTTAAACCACCAGTGTTTCTTGGTCCGGCCACTGGCATGTCTCGCCTGCCTGATTGCTCTAGTCTCTAGAATGGTCTTCCGCTTAACCTTGCTCTAGTAGTCTGTGCTTCATGTAACAGCTGGTTACCCTCTCTGAGCATTGTTAAATTATGCCACCTCTCTGCTTAAAACTCATCCCCAAATCCTCATAATGGGCCTAGAAGGCTCTATATGATCTGGCCCTCAACTGTCTTTCAGAATTGTCCACACGTTACCTTCTGCCTTGCTTGCCACACTCTGGCCACCACACCGACCTCTGTGTTCCACGTGCATCTGGAGGATGTTCCTACCTGGGGGTCTTTTCCTTTCTCCCTTGAACTCTCTCCTCTGTGAATATTTTTAACGTTGGCGGTCTTTCACTTTAGTTAGGTCTTGGAGCAGATGCCATGTGCTTGGCTAGTCCTTCCTGGACCACCACATCTGACCTGTTCCTCTCATCTCCTTGACCCCACTTTACTTCATAACCCTCATCACCACCTGATTCTTTGTTTTTGTATGTGTCTTTTGTTTTGTATGTGTTTTGTATTTTGTATGTGTATATGTGTCTCCTGACTAGATTGTGAGCCCTTTGAGACCCCCATCTTTGCTTTTTTTTTAAATTTATTTATTTAAAAAAAAAATTTTTTTTAACATTAATTTATTTTTGAGACAGAGAGAGACAGAGCACGAACGGGGGAGGGCCAGAGAGAGAGGGAGACACAGAATCCGAAACAGGCTCCAGGCTCCAAGCTGTCAGCACAGAGCCTGACGTGGGGCTCGAACTCACGGACCGCGAGATCATGACCTGAGCCGAAGTCGGACGCCCAACCGACTGAGCCACCCAGGCGACCCTAGAATTTATTTTTAAGCAACCTGGAGCCAACATAGGGCTGGAACTCACAACCCTGAGATCAAAAATAGTGTGTTCTACTGACTGAAACAGCCAGGCGCCCCAAGACCCCAGTCTTTAGTTGGCTCCCTGCTATATTCTTGGGTGCTAAGACAGTTTTTTGTTGCTATTTTAAATGTCACATAATGTGTTTTCCTAATATTGCTGATATACAGGGAAGCTATTTAGATGACTATGTTAATTTTATAACCAGCCAAAGTACTAATCTGCCTCATTTTTGAATTTGAATTGATCTCAGATGGTACTCAAGGTACCATTCTGCAAATAATTTTTGCCTTGGCTCTCCTTCTATTGATTGATATTTCTTATACATTTGTATGTATTTACTTTTCTCATACTTCTAGATCAGTACTGAATGACAATATTGATTGTACGATTCTCATGTTTTTTCTCACTTGAAACCAAATACTTTTTTTCTGATTAAAGTCTGTGCATTTCTGTGTGTGTACATGTGTGTGTGTGTGTGTGTGTGTGTGTGTGTGTGTGTGTGACAGAGAGAGAGAGAGAGAGAGAGAGAGAGAATGAAGATGAGCATGAATTAGGAACAGCTATTAAAAATTTTATTAAATGCCTTTTTGGTATCAATCATGCCATGAGGAAATGTTTCTCCCTGTGTCGCTACTGGCATGACAAATCATAGTAACATGTTTTCTGTGGTTGAACCATTCCGGCCTTCCAGAAGTGATCCCTACATGGCTCATAGTTTACATGTTTAATGTATTTTTACATGTGGTATGGTAATATAATTTCTGCATAAAAGTGTTTAAATGAGAATGGTTCATACTTTATATTATGAAGGTTTTCTATAGGCTATGCTAGCTTTAAAAATCGAATTGGGAAATTTTCCATCTTTAGTTCATTCATATAGTAAAAAGTTACTGATCATCTTGTGAATGAAACATATCTTTGATCTCCTTGAGCTCAAAAAAGTTTCCCCAGACTTCAGAACATTTGTGGTGGTATAATTTTCCGTTCTTTGAGACTGAAATCCTTCTGAGCCAGAAGTCTTTGGGGAAAGGTAGATGATTCTTCAAAATCTGTGAGGTTTTGCTATTTCCTCAGCACCAGATGCATGTGGGCGTGTGTGAACGTGTACATATATTCACATACGTATTTTGTTTTCTTTTTTTTAAAAAAAATTTTTTTTTCAACGTTTATTTATTTTTGGGACAGAGAGAGACAGAGCATGAACGGGGGAGGGGCAGAGAGAGAGGGAGACACAGAATCGGAAACAGGCTCCAGGCTCCGAGCCATCAGCCCAGAGCCTGACGCGGGGCTCGAACTCACGGACCGCGAGATCGTGACCTGGTTGAAGTCGGACGCTTAACCGACTGCGCCACCCAGGCGCCCCCGTATTTTGTTTTCTTAGTTGGTTTTATTTATTTATTTATTTAGAGGGTACAAGCTAGGAAGAGGGGCAGAGGGAGAGACAGAGAGACTCTTAAGGAGGCTCTATGCTGAGTGCAGAGCCCAATGCGGGGCTCTATCTCACAACTGTGAGATCATGACCTGAGCCACCATCAAGAGTTGGACACTTAACTGACTGAGCCATCCAGGTGCCCCCTTAGGTTTTTAAATATTAGTTTTAAGAACTGCTTATTGGAATGTTTTTTAGTAGCCAGGTGTGTGGTAGTTTAAAAAGGTGTCCACAATTTCCTTAATACCCTGCCCTTTATAAGGTGGAGACTAAGTACTGCCTGATGTATGGGCCGAACTTAGTGAGTCACTCCTAATGAGAGCATATGGCAGAAAGGACAGGGTGTCCTTTCCGAGAGCAGGCCGTATAAAAACACTGTAGCTCCTTCTTTCTTTCTTGGATTGCTCACTTTGGGGGAAGCCAGCTGCCATGTTGTGAAGACACTTGGGTAGCTTTATGAAGAGACTCGTGTGGTGAGGAACTAAGCCTTCCTGCCAGGAACCCAGTGAATGAGCTTAGTGCCAAATCTTCCAGAACCCAGAAAAGCCTTAAGTCTTAGTTGACATCTTGACCTCAGTCATGAGATAACCCGAGTCAGAACCACCCATCAAAGCTATTCCCTGAATCCTGACTCACAGAAACCGGGAGATAATATTTGTTGTTTTAAGCTATTCAGTTTTGGGATAATTTGTTATACATCATAGCTAATGAGTACAAAGAGTTTCATTGACTTCTTTTTAATTTCTTGACTTATTTCTTATCAAAGCTTTTTGGCCCATATGTTTCTGCCTTTTGAGACATATTAAGATTCTTTTTAGCATGATAGATGATCAATCAAATGTGAAATATTGGAAAAGACCTGTATTATTAATTACATATACGTAACACCTCTTTTTTGCCTCTTTAATACAAACAAATTGAGAAGGATTAGTTCAAAATGTGTAACATTCAATTGTCGGTTTCTTCTTATTTCTTGGTTTTTATTTTATATGTTTGCATACAAAGTAACTTGTGTATTTATTGTTATATATGTTTTTGGATATAACATTATTTTATCTTTTTCTTTTTTTGCTATTTTTGTTAATGTGACATATCCTCCAAGTTGATGTTTTCCTTTATACTTCTGGCAAGCTTTTTGTTTTTCAAACCTATGCTTCGATTTTAGATTCAGGATGCTGGGTCTTTAACTTCTTGAATCTTAAATATCTACTCCTCTCAATGAATAACTTTTAGATGTTAAAAATAGTACACTTGGAAGTAAAGAAAGAACATGTCAAAATGTATTTAACTCATTGGGAAGAGCACTGGGCGGGTAGGATGCTGAAACTAGCATAAAAGCATTTGTGTCATTTAGTATTTACAGTCACCGAGGAAAGAACGAGATGGCCCATCCAAATAAAATGCTGCTAATTATCTCCAGGTCAATGAAGAAGTAACGTTGGGGGTTACAGGACAGAAATCATTTGCATCCCTAATGGACAAAAATATACACGTAATCCTGTAACTGAAGCGGCCCTAATGAATAATAAATATCAAGCAAACTGAAAAGGGCAGTTAAAAAATCCTTGGGTTGGCCCCAGTGTGAGTGAAAGGAAATGGAATCCTTTTTTGACATATTTACAGGAGTTGGGGAAGTTTTCACGACACACACATGCTAGAAACATAGAGCAGTTTCAGAATGACCTGCTCCCCCAAGACCACAAATGGTACCCATTTTAAGTGCACACTTTGAATTTTGACAAATGACTGCTCATCAGTCAGGAGAGGAAGATGTCTGTTACTGAGAAAAGATCCTCGGTCCTGTTTTCTGTCCATGCAATTGGATTTTCTCATCCCGGAGATTCATCCAAATGCAATCTCACGCCACGTTCTTGTCTGGCCGCTGCCTTTCTCTAGCGCAATGTGCTGAAGAGGTAGCCGTCCTATGGGGTATGTTAGCTCATTCTTGTTATTGCTGAGAAGTTTCCATTGTGTTGATGGACCACGATTTGATGTCCACTCACTGGTGTGTATGTTGGCCTTAGCAAGTGCTTCAGTACCTGCAGTGCCTCCATTTACTGAGGGCGTTTTGCTGCCGGCCATGTTTTGTGGTTTTCAGTGTAGGAACCCTTGAGCGCCTTTTATGTTTATTCCTAACCGATTCATGGTCCTTGATGCTACTCTTGTAAAATGGAATT
This sequence comes from Herpailurus yagouaroundi, assembly GCF_014898765.1. Lineage (NCBI taxonomy): Eukaryota > Metazoa > Chordata > Mammalia > Carnivora > Felidae > Herpailurus > Herpailurus yagouaroundi. The sequence goes on along the minus strand of NW_024412439.1, from coordinate 6,664,590 downwards.
TTAAAACCTATCTTCCAGCATGTTTCTGTTGTCATAGATAAATACAGATTTGCGTATTTTGACATCATGCCCCGTATCCCTGCTTGTGTTGCTGTTAACTTTAGTAGGGATGGTCTGTGTAAACAGTTATAGAAGTTCAAGTGTCTCTGAGTAAAGGCAGTGGTGTGGTGTTTGGTTTTTTTTCTTCCCTCCTTAGCTTTCTAGACTGGCTAGGACCTCCAATATAACGCTGAACAGAAGTCCTATCTTGTTCCAGTGTTAATTAGGAAAAGAGTGTTCCAGATTTCATGGGTAAAAAGTATGACATTTGCTCTTGGTTTTTGGATGCTCTTTATGACATGATGTTTCCTTCTTTTCTCATAGTGTGCTGAGAGTTGAATGGTGAATCTTCTCAGATGTCAATCCTACATTTATTGAGAAGATGGTATAATATTCCTCCATTTTTCTGTAAATACAGGACATCCCATTGCTTTTCAGGTTTTAAGCCAGTGTTTGTATTCCTGAGATAAACACATTTGGTCATGATTATTATGGGTTCACATGTTGCTAGATTAGATTTGTCCCTATTTTTTTTTTTTAATTTTTTTTTCAACGTTTTTTATTTATTTTTGGGACAGAGAGAGACAGAGCATGAACGGGGGAGGGGCAGAGAGAGAGGGAGACACAGAATTGGAAACAGGCTCCAGGCCCTGAGCCATCAGCCCAGAGCCTGACGCGGGGCTCAAACTCACGGACCGCGAGATCGTGACCTGGCTGAAGTCGGACGCTTAACCGACTGCGCCACCCAGGCGCCCCAGATTTGTCCCTATTTTTGTTAATAGTTTTTGAGTTTGTGTTTATGAGGATTACGAATTGTATCATAATGTCTTTATTATGTTTTACAAGTGAATAAATTGACCTCATAAAATGTTTTCGAAAGAAATTCATGTAAGACTGGTCTTATCTTTCCCTTGCGTGGTCGAAAGAGTTCACCAGAACATCTGGGTTCGACTTTACTTCACGGGAAAGTTTTTCATAACAAATTCGTTGAAAAAATAGCTTTACGGCTATTCAGATTTCTATTATTATTTTTGATAGGTTTCATTTTCAAAACCTGTGTCCATTTTGTCTGTTTCTGGAAGAACGGCAATGTCCCCCCTTTTGTTCTGATTTCAGTAATTTGGTTATGTCTCTTTTTCTCTCATTGTAGCCAGAAGTTTATCCGTTTTGTTGATCTTTCCGAAGAGTTGGTGTGCATTCTGTTGTCATTTTTGTTGTTTTTGTCTATTTCACATACTTTTCACTCTTCTTTTGATTTTTTTTTTTTTTTTTTTTTTTTTTTTTTCCCTGAGTGGTTTGGCCTTCGTTTGTTCCATTTCAAACTCCTTAAGCTGTGAGGTTAGGTTTTGATGGCTGGCTGTGTCTTTTCTTCTAGTATTTGCATTTATTCAGTACTATGAATTTCCCCCCTGAATACTACTTTCGCTGCATTTCCTGAAGCTTCATGAGTTCTATTTCGTTTTCACTTAGTTCAGGGTATTATTTTACTTTATCTTGAGGCTTCCTCTGTGATCCGCGGGTTGTTTAGAAGTATGTTGTTTCACCTCCAAATATTTGGGGATTGCCGAGGTATCTTTCTGTTACTGGTTTCTAATTGAGTGACTTCGCGATCTGAGAACACGCTTTGCATGATTTCTTTTTTAAAAAATAAGGTGTGTTTTATGGCCCAGAACATAGTTTATGTCAACAAATGCTCCATGTGAGCCTGAGAAAAGTGTGTATACCCTGGCTCTTTTGGGCACAGTATGTGCCTCTCTTGGTTGACGGTCCGGGATTTTTATGTAATGTGTATCTTCTCAGGTAAATACACATACCCGCAACTAAAAACTAAGTAGCCTCCAGTGAGTATTTATACAGCCTCAGTACTCCTGTTCAAAGCAAAAATATGTAAAATAAATCTGCAAACTAGTTGTTGCTGAGGGGCAGAGATTATAACAGTCAACTATCAGACTTCTGGACGTTTCTTTCAATAGTACTCACTCTCAGTCTTACCTAGGGACTATCAGCTCTGTGCTACTGGTTCTCTTCTCCATCCCTGACACGTATGGAACTAATGGTCCCTTATTTCAAGGACATGTAAAGAATGCTCCCTTCATGGGAATTACTAAAGATGATTTCCGCTGTTTGCATGATAGGGTAATATATTTTGCCAGTGCCTCATTTGGTTAAAAATGACTAATAGGTATCTTTAAAGCTCTGCATAGTGTTAAATTTAGCTTTATGATGAAGAGTGGGTAGAATAATTATAACGAATTTATTGAGTTTATATTTGCTCTTGTATTTCAGATATATTGTGGTGTGGCTTCATTCCCTGAAACAGAGAAGGTCTAGTCTTTTTTTTTTTTCTTCTTCTGTTTACCACTACTTGCTTACTAATCTGACCCCGTAATTATTTTTTTTTTCACTTCTCCAGTTTTCTTCCTTTTTTCTTTGTTCGTAGCTTCCAGTTTGCACATGCTTTGGAGTCGTTAGGGGGGAAAATGAGAAGAGTCACTTTGTTTTCCCTTTATGGATGTGGCCATTAGGTCGGGTTTTGTGGATTGTTCTTGCTTGTTTTCAATACAGTGATGGCTTCCTGTTGCTCCAAGTCTGACCCCACTTGTGGATTCTTCTAGAAGTATGCTGGCATTTCAGCCACCTACCCAGCGGTTGCTTCCACCCTGAACCTTGAGGGTTTGCATGATTAATGACTGTGACTTCTCTTTGTGTTCCAGCCTGAAAGAATAGACCCAAGTGCATCTCGACAAGGATATGATGTCCGCTCTGATGTCTGGAGTTTGGGGATCACATTGGTACGTTCGTCATGGTAGATTTAGCATTGAAAGAAAATTTTATCAGTCTTCCACCCCTCATAAGAACTGCCTTTCTCTCTCTCTGTCTCTCTCTTTCTCTCTCTCTCTCTCCTAGTCTTTGACTTTACTTACCTGTTTTTTTCCTCCATGGTCATAATCACAGGGACTATATCTTCTAGTTGTTGAAAAAAAGTATGTGTTTTACTTTATAAATCAAACCAGAGTTGACAGTTTCCCTCAAGGTTTACGAAGTGCCTTGGGCTCTTTGGTGTCGTGCTGGGTCCCTTGGCCACAGATACGAGGTGTCAGCAACCGCACTAGGAACAGGAACGGGGGAGGGTGGCACCCCCACGGTCAGTGCAGCGGTGAAGGCACCTGTCTGCTGCCGCCTCCAGTGGGAATAGCATGTACTCTCTGTACAGCATGTGTATTAGGTGTATGTGTTTACACGGATGAGCAGAGTTTCTACTTGGAATCTTCTACTCACTGAACAGAAAAGTCACACGTGAATGAGCTACAAGTAATTCAGTTCTTGTGGAACCAGAACATCCGAGGTAATAAACCTAAGGAAAGTTCTACCTTCAAACAACACTGAGAAAGAATAGTAAGGAAGCTACTTAACTTGCAGCTAAGCACAATTAAGCAAATTCTTCTTTCTCACCTGTACCTGTACTGAAATTTTCCTTCTATCTTAAAAGTTATCTGTCTTTGCTCATTACTTATCTTCGTTACCAAATGTTGGTTTGAAATTTTAGATTTCTTTTCTTGTGCTTGCTGCTTTATCACGGCTTGGTGCTGTTTTTCTGACCTTGGACAGCTTCTTCTACATGGGCTGTGAATTTCCCATCACTAGATGGGGCTGTGTCCTGTTTGCTAGGCAGCCCCAAACTTTCCCGTTCATTTCCTCCCCTTTGTAATGAGGTCCCACGGCCCTCAGCTGAAGAAGCCCTGAGACGCTGTCCTCAGTGCTGCCTCTCAGGTGCCTTCTTCTCTCACGAGCTCGGGGTCACACCCTCGCATAGCAATCACCTACCAGCATACCTAAAACGGGGCTCATTTAGGCCATGCTGCAGACTTAGACCTGTTTTTTCGGAAAAAGCACAATTTCTGGGTTTTCATTATCCTCAGAACAGAGCAAGAGAAAGGGGAGAATTGACCTTTGACCACTTGGGACATAACGTCCGTAAGATCCTTCGGATCTGGTTTGGGATGGTTTAGAGATGCTGTCCTGAGCACCCCACCATTGGGGTTTTGATCCAGACTTGATTTCTTCTGTTGTGGTAATACCTGGCTGTGGTCAGAACTGTAGTAACCACAGGATGGCTGGGGAACAGAATCGCACATTGCTTCCTTTGAGCTCAGGTTGGGCTTTTGTTGATTGAACCTTCTCTTCCCTTAAAAATGAATATGACCACTGTTCTGGACGTGGCCTTCCATTCAGATAACTATCGACTGTGCAGACTTTGTACCAAGAGTGTTCTAAAGCCAACCTTCCAGGATCCTTCACACAAAGGAATCAGAATTGAGGGCTATCCCAGCTCTTATGTGGTGGGGACATGGTCCGGGCTTAAGTTTGGGGTTTCCTTTAGTCCCAGTCCTTGAACTCAGTTGATACGGAATTCTCTGTATTACCTTGATTTCTAAACACCCCTTCCACTTAGCCTTACTAATTGGGAAAATTATATATCTTGTATGTCTTGCTTTTCCCTCTGTGTTCTCTTTAGTACGAGTTAGCCACAGGCCGATTTCCTTACCCAAAGTGGAATAGTGTATTCGATCAACTAACACAAGTCGTGAAAGGAGACCCTCCACAGCTGAGTAACTCGGAGGAAAGGGAGTTCTCCCCCAGTTTCATCAACTTTGTCAACTTGTGGTGAGTACGTGATGTCCAAATGCGCAACAAACACGCGGTGAGAACAGCCAGTGTTCCTGGCTCCCTGCAACACTGGGCCTCCATGCCCTAGAAGGGGGGTGGCCTTCTTCCTGTCGCTCTGCCTCTGTGCCAGAACTCTGGGCCACTTTGGCCACACGGAAGGTTCCAGCGGGCCCGGAGAGCATCGCTCTTGTGTTCTGCTAGTTGGATACTGATTTCTAGTACCTGGTACAAGAAATCCAGCCTCTGCGAGACTGATCATCTTATTCAGGTGCGGCTCTAACAGTGCAGTTGTGCTAGAATTGCGGGGAAGCTTTTACGAAGTCAAGAACCTACCAGGTCAGACTGGCATTTCAGGGCTGGCCCTCTGCTCCGACACAGGCTGTGACATAGTGCGATGCACGTAGGAGAGACCACCCAAAGCTTGGTGGGTCGGCTGAGCACTGGCTCTCTGAAAGCCGCTTCCGGGGAAGGTGTGAGCCCGACACCTGGTGTTGTTTGTCCACCTTTTAACAGGTGTGTGTGCATGTGCACACCTGCGTGTGCGTAGAACGTAAAAATAAGAACGTGCAGATACGGCAGGAACACAGTCGTGCTTTGTACTGTTTCAGTCTGTATTTTAATGTTTTATTTATCTTAGGGAGAGAGAGAGAGAGAGAGAGAGAGAGAGAGAGAGAGACAGAATGTGAGGGGCTAGGGGCAGAGAGAGAGGGAGACACAGAATTTGAAGCGGGCTCCAGGCTCTGAGGTGTCAGCACAGAGCCCGACGCGGGGCTCGAACTCATGAACTGTGAGATCATGACCTGAGCTGAAGTCGGGTGCTTAACTGACTGAGCTACCCAGGTGCCCCTGTTTCAGTCTGTGTTTTAAATGACACCTGTTTTGTTATCATTTGAATATTTTTGATAATTATTCTGTTTATCCAACATGATTTAAAATAATGTGTTTCTGGGCAAAAAGCGTTCTTGAAAATGCTTTCCTTTTTCTGCTCATTTTTTTCTTGCCAAGAACACTATCTCCCTCCTCTTTCTAGGCCCTGTAAGACTTACATTTCAATTTCATGGTCCAGCATTGCCCTCTTTTTGAATAATTAGAAAATATTTGTTAGACTCTAGTTTTTAAGTCCCTTTCATCTTTTGTAATGAAATTCTCCTTTTGCAATGGTTTCCCAGGGGGTGACGGATATCTCAGGGTTTTCTAGATGGAAGAGGACCATTAGCGTGACTCAAATTGGCTGCTTTTTCCTTTTTTATTTTTTTTAAGCTTATATATTATTTTGAGAGAGAGAGAAAGAGAGAGTGAGTTTGTCCAAGCAGGGGAGAGGGGAGAGACAGAGAAAGAGAGAGAATCCCAAGCAGGCTCTGCATGGTTAGCACAGAGCCCAACATGGGGCTCGATCCCACGAACCTGTGAGATCATGACCTGAGCTGAAATCAAGAGTCAGATGCTTAACCAGATGAACCACCCAGGTGCCCCTGCTTCTTCCATTTTTACCAGTTCGCAAACACCTATACAGTTTATATAATTGCATGTGATAATTTTATATATTCCATTTTAATGAAGTAATTTGGTTAAAGTAATCTGTGTAAGTCAAAGAGCATAATTTCTAAAATAATTAAGAGTTGTTTAATCCCTTGATCTCTTTGTTTTATTTTTTAAATTATTTTTTAAATTTTATTTTAATTTTTTTTAATGTTTATTTTTGAGACAGAGAGAGACAGAGCATGAACAGGGGAGGGTCAGAGAGAGAGGGAGACACAGAATCTGAAACAGGCTCCAGGCTCTGAGCTGTCAGCACAGAGCCCGACGCGGGGCTCGAACCCACAGACTACAAGATCATGACCTGAGCCGAAGTCGGACGCTTAACCAACTGAGCCACCCAGGCGCCCCCTTTATTTTTAAAAATTTTTAATGTTTATGCATTTTTGAGAGCGAGAGAGAGAGAGAGAGGGGGGGGGAGGGGCAGAGAGAGGGAGACAGAATCCGAAGCTGGCTCCAGGCTCCGAGCTGTCAGCACAGAGTCTGACGCAGGGCTCAAACTCACAAACTGTGAGATCATGACTTGAGCCGAAGTCGGACACTCAACTGACAGAGCCACTCAGGAGCCCCTGGTCTGGTCTTTTTTTAAGTATTTATTTATTTACTTTGAGAGAGAAAGTGTGTGTGCGTGCAGGGGAAAGGCAGAGAGAGAGAGGGAGAGAGAGAGGATCCCAAGCAGGCTCCACACTGTCAGCTCAGAGTTTGATGTGGGGCTTGATCCTACGACCCTGGGATCATGACCTGAGCCGAAATCAAGAGTCAGACGCTCAACTGACCTGAGCCACCCAGGCGCCCAGTCCCTTGATCTCTTGACTGGTTTTGTTGCACCTATGTGTAGTACTTGTATATTTTTTTAAATTTCTGTGTCTCTCGTTGCCAGTTCTCCCCTGTAGATAATGGTTATAGACATCAGTGTTCCATTATTTTCCCTGAGTAGGTCCATGGTTCCATCTCATTCCAGATCATCAGGGGCCGTAGTTGAAGTACATCTGTTTTTATGACCTGCTCCTATCAGCTCTCTGTGTTTGTCCATCCTCCCTTCCACTGTTCCTGGGCATTTTCTGTCCTCGCTAACCTGGATCATTCAGGTTTCTGATTGGTTTCCTCGTAATCCAGTGCCGTTTTGTGCCAAACCATTCTCCTTTTTGTCAGAGTTGTATTTTTATTGATGTACGTCTGATCATGTTACTTTTTGTTTAAAACTGCCTAGAGCATGCATTTTTAACAGCGTGCTATCACCCCTAAGGGGGCAGAAATTTATTCTGGAGAGGAAAACCTCTTGGATAGCGTAATGGTCTGCAGCCCTCCAAAGGGCTGCTACAGAACGTCTGCAGATTGGCGGAATTGAAATTTCACAGGAAGCTAGGGCAGTAATGAATAAAAGATTAGAGAGTACTGGTCTAGAGGCTTGCCCTGGCCCTTAAAATAAAGACTAAATTAACATGGCTTTCAAAACACATTATTATTTAAAAAAAACCTTTTGTTGTTGTTTATTTTGAGGGAGGGAGAGAGAGAGAGAGAGAGAGAGAGCAAGCGAGAGCATGAGTTGGGGAGGGGCAGAGAGAGGGGGAGGGAAAGAGAGAATTCCAAGTAGGGTTCCAGCTGTCAGCACAGAGCCTGAGGAGGGGCTCACACTCACGAACCGTGAGATCATGATCTGAGCCAAGATCAAGAGTTGGACGCTTAACTGACTGAGCCACCCAGGGGCCCCTGAAAACCCATTATGACCTGGACCTGGTTTATGGCCCTGGCCACATTTCTCAGTACTCCCCTAGAGCTGTTTTTCTGCCAAACTGAGTTTCTTCAGTTGTGTGAGTTAAAAGCATATAGGAGATATGGGAACATAGTCTCACGGTCTTTGGGTAGATTAAGATTTCTCCCAACAGCACACAGAAAGCTGCTAAGCGTAAAAGAAGAGATTGATAAAATTCAATTTCATTAAAACTGAGAACGTCTTTTGATGAGGAGACACCACTGAATGCAATGCCCTCCCATGCGGTCTCCTTGCCGTACAGACACTCGATACGGGACTTTCAATCAGAATACGTAGAGAGTACCTATGAGTATAGAACACTTACACTATGAAAGTGACAACCGAAAATGGCCAGACACTTGAAAAGGTGCTTAAAAAGATGATATTCGGGTGCTCTGTCAGCATATGAAAGGGTGTTCCTCGGGTGTGATGGGACATTAGGGGAACTCAGATGAAATCCTACGATGAAATACCATTACCGTCGCCAGAATTGACTACAGTTTAAAAGGCTGACGGTACAGGAGGGTCGGGAAGCCCCTGGAAGTCCCGTGCAGTAGCTGTAAGACTGTACGTGCTGCAGTGTCATTGGGAGATTGGCAGTACCTCATACGGCCGGTGGAATACAGCTGGTGCCTATGTTATGCTCCAGCAATTCTGTCCCAAGTGGATGCCCAGCGAAAACAGAGACAGAGGCACGCTAAAGGACGTGTGGAAGAATGTTCAGAACAGCGTATTGGTAATAATCTCCAGTCAGCAAGGAGCGCCTGGGTGGCTCACTTGGTAAAGTGGCCAACTCTTGATTTCGGCCCAGGTCGTGATCTCAGGGTCTGTGAGTTCCAGCCCCGCATCAGGCTCTGCACTGACAGCGCATAGCCTGCCTGGGATTCTCTGTCTCCCTCTCTCTCTGCCCCTTCTCTGTTCCCTCAAAAATAAATAAATAAATGTAGGGAAGAGAACAGCATTTATCCCCAGGAGAGTGGACAGTAAGTTCTAGCATTGTTAGCACAGTGGTACACAGCATCGGAGGTTGGACTGTTGCTACACTCAGCCACGGGTAAACCTCGAACAGTGTTGAGTGAAAGAAGCAATACGTAAAACAGCGTGTATGGTTTCATTGACGTGGAATTTGAAAAAGCAGCCAAGAATGAATAAAAGGTAACAGAATCAGAATATTGATACTCTTTATTTTTGTTCCATGCTTAGGGCGTGTGTGTTTTCCTGAATGTATGCTTCAATCAAAAGTTCGCTTAAGGGGGGGCGCCTGGGTGGCTCAGTCCGTTGAGCGTCCGACTTCAGCTCAGGTCATGATCTCACAGTTCGTGGGTTCAAGCTCCGCGTCGGGCTCTGTGCTGACAGCTCGGAGCCTGGAGCCCGCTTCCGATTCTGTGTCTCCCTCTCTCTCTGCCCCTCCCCCGCTCGTGCTCTGCCTCTCTCTGTCTTTCAAAAATGAATAAACATAAAAAAATAAAAAATAAACAAAATAAATAAATGTAAAAAAAACTTCGCTTAAGGAGTAAGAAGAAGCACTTAGGGACCAAAATGATGATGCCAGCTCACAGTTTAGATTCTCCCTGCTTTAACTTCCTATTTAAATCATTAACAGATTTGTTGAAGTTTATTTTGAGAGAAAGAGAAAGTGTGCACAAGTGGGGGAGGGGCAGAGGGAGAGGGAGACCCAGAATCCCAAGCAGGCTCAGCACTGTCAGCACGGAACCCAGTGCACGGCTCGATCCCATGAACCATGAGATCATGACCTGACCCCAAACCAAGAGTCAGACACTTAACTGGCAGAGCCACCCAGGTGCCCCTTAAGTCATTAATGGAATTTTAAAAAGGGAAACCCAGCCTTTACTTGCACTGTCCTCAAGGAGTTCTTGTGAAATAGCACAGATGAGACTGACTTCAGGGATGGGCCAACTGATGGCAGAGTTTGCACGCACAGAGGGAGAGTGCCACGGGGACGGTAGGAGATCTGCACAGGAACTGCTCAGCTGGGCACAGCAGGACCCGGAAAAAGAGGCAGCTTGAGGGACAGGCAATTAGGAAGCTTATCTCGATCCGAAAAATGTCTCGAGGGAGCATTCTCTACTGGATCCCAGGCACGGCCGGGACTCTTCGGCAGTGTTCACCCCTGCCTTCTCCTTGGCTCAGGCTCTGCTGAAGTAACTCCTGCTGAGGACACTTGTGTTAGTCAGAGTCTGGGAGCACAGCGGAAGCTGTCCTAACAACCCAGGAAACGCATCCCTTGGCAAGGTGACGGTGCTCCAGAGATGGCCCTCTACTCTTTCTCCCAGTCACCCAGGGCTGTGACCGGGGTCAGCTTGTCACATTCCACGAGCACTGATGCCCTGGGGGTGTGAAGAAACACCAATGAAGATGAGCGTCGTATCAGCCTGCAAAATTGGAGCCAACACTCCCTTGTAAAATTTGCCAGTGAAGAAGTCAGGGACGAAAACTGGTCAGAATGGATGAATTTGAATTCAGGACAGGTTTTTCAATGAACAAACATGGTTTCTGAATTGAAGAGGAGGAAATGGTGGTAAACGGCATATTGGGTATTGCACGGTTGACCGAATCTATAGAGCGGGAAACACCCTTGAGTGAATCCTGCAGACGAGGGGTAAGAAAGACGAACAGGAGACACACGAAAGGAGTCCTGGAGAACAAAATCCAGGAGACCCCACTTAACTGATTATAGTAGAGAGAGAATTAAAATAAAAATTATCTTTACTTGAAGAAAACCTTGAGTCCCTAAATTATAGTACCAGACCAAATTAACTCGGAGGGGAGGGGAAAAAAAAGCCATCTAGGGATGTTGTAAGATTTTGTTGTTGTTTTTTGCATTCAGAGAGAAAACTTGACAAGCTTTCGTTGAAAACACAGGCACACATTAATGTTCACACCAGTGTAGAAAGACATAGAATCAGAGCAGTACCTGACGAGTGTTATGATGGGTGAGACCACTTTAGATTATTAGGGTGCATTCGATCCAGGACAGGAATTGCACCAAAACTACTAAAATACTGGTTAAATGTTTCCTGGTATCTTTTAAAATGTAGCAGCATTAGAACAACGCCATGGAGTCCACAGGGTTCTAAAACTATGTGGAATCAGAAATTACGGGAGGTAAGATCTCCAGTAAGGGGTTAATATCCAAAATATGTAAAGAACTCGTACAACTCAACACCAAAAAACTGTAAATAATGCCATTAAAAAATGGGCAGAGGACTTGCATAGACATGTTTCCAAAGAAGACATCCAGATGGCTAACAGACACATGAAAAGTCCAGTGTCACTCATTGTCAGGGAAATGCAAATCAAAACCACAATGAGGTATCACCTCATACCTGTCAGAATGGCTAGAATTAAAAAGCCTAGAAATATCAAGTGTTGGCAAGGGGGTGGAGAGAAAGGAACCCTCACGCAGTGTTGGTGGGAATGCAAATTGGTGCAGCCATTGTGGAAAACAGTATAGATGGTCTTGAAAAAATTAAAAGTAGAAACATCATACAATCCAGTGGTTCTATTACTGGGTATTTAGCCGAAGAAAATGAAAACATGAATTCAGAAATAATGTATGCACCGCTGTGTTTACTGCAGCATTTTTTTATAATAGCCAAGATATGGAAGCAGCCTGTATCCATCCATGGTTGAACAGATAAAGATGTGGGGTAGGGTGGGTGTGCGCGTGCCTGAGTGTAATGAAATATTACTCAGCCATAAAAAGAAAATCTTGTCATCTGTTACAACATGGATGGAGCTAGAGGATATTATGCTAAACGAAAGGAATCAGAGAAAGATGCCATGATTTCACTTATGCGCGGGATCTGAAAAAACAAAACAAATGAATAAACAAACAGCAGAAACAGACCTGGGAAAACTGAGAATTGATGGTCACCAGAGGGGAGGAGGGCAGGGGAGGAGTGAAAGGGATGGAGGGGGGAAGGAGGGCCAGGCTTCCAGTTGTGCCTGTGAGTAGGTCATGAGGATAAGAGGCACAGCGTGGGGAACGTGGTCAGTGACATTGCAATGGCGTCGCATGGTGACCAGCGGGAGCACAGCCTGACGCACAGACTTGTTGAATCGCTGTGTCGTACGCCTGAAACTAACGTAACAGTGTGTGTCAACTGTACTTCAGGTGAAGAAAAAGTGACTTCAATAAATTATGGGAGGTAAGGATTCCAAGAGGCTACTGATCAGAAAGACTAGTTGTTCGGCAGAAGCAAGACCAGATCCTTCAAGCCAGGGCCCCAGAATTCCCCAGGAAAAAGTCGAGTGCAGTGTGAGTTCAGAAGAAATGCCAACACTCACTCCCAAGCACAAGGAACGAGAATTAGTAGAAACAACCGATGGCAGGGATAGATCCGACGACTTCAGATATTAGGACAATTAGAAAAAGTCTTTTCATACATTTAAAGAAAAATGAAGAAGCTCGGAAATAGAAGCAAGGAACATGAACCTATGAAGAACAAAAGGGAACGTCCAGAGATAAAAAGCATACATTAAAAATTCAGTGGCTGGAATAAACAGATTAGGTGTGATTGAAGAGAGATGAGTAAACTGAAAAGTGGGTCTGAAGCAGTCAGCAGAACTTTTGAAGTGATGGGAAAGCTTTGTAACCTGCCCTGTCCACTGTGGTGGCCATAGCACTCCAAGTGTGGCTAAGGAGGTAAACTTTAAAATTGTATTTCATTGACGTTAATTTGACAAGTGACTAAACCTTATTGGATGCGTGGGGTTTAACTGGTTGGGTTTCACGTGATAAGTGGGACCAAACTAATGGCAGTAGTAATTCTGAAACAGAAGATCGTCAGTGTTAATAAGAACTTGGTTAAACATTTCTACTCAAATGGCATCATGAGTTTACACGTTGGTGCAGCTTTTTGCTACAGTAGTTGACACGGAAAAATCAAAAACCTAAGATTGTGGCAGCTTTACGAAGTAAACATCTGTGTGGATGACCGATGTGATGGAAATGCTCTGGAGGTCTGAAGCCTTGGCCTTGCTCTGCCCAGGACATCACTTCCTGCACGATCAGGGGTCGACAAGTGCTCTTTTCCGGACAGGGATCCACAGGAATTGGGCTCTGCCTAGAAATCAGGATCTGGGGAGTGAAAACATGCCCATGTCAGTCACTGCCTGGGCCACCGCGTGCTGCAGGGACACAGAATGGCAAGGGCATAGATACCGTTTGTGTAACCAGAGGACTGGATCTATAATAATCCTAATATCAGCAGGGGGCTGGAACTTGAAAGAGCCGTTGGGGGACCTTGTTCTGTAGCGGTGGACCCAAAAAGGAGCAGCAGCGGTGAAATCGCTCTATCTAGCTCTAGCTCCTGCTTCGGGCTGTAGTACCGGCTGGGCACTCTGAGGTTTGCAGAACAAATGCATGCATAAGCGCGCGCACCGTGCAAGCCAGTATTCCAAAATGCATGGAGTCTGATGCTAAAAAAAAAAAAAAAAAAAAAAAAAAATCAACTAATAAAACAAAACGTGAATTTACTTTAAATCAAGCTGAGCTTGTGGACTAGTCCAAAATACAGTTCAAAATAAAATAAGTATATTTAGGCTGTCCGAGGAAATGAGGGTGTAAGCTCGATTAAAACTGAGAACGAAGTGGGGCTCCTGAGGGGCTCAGTCAGTTAAGCGTCCGACTTCGGCTCAGGTCGTGATCTCGTGGTTCATGGGTTCGGGGCCCGTGTCAGGCTCTGTGCGGACAGCTTGGAGCCTGGAGCCTCCTCAGGATTCTGTGTCTCCCTCTCTCTCTGCCCCTCCCCTGCTTGTGCTCTGCCTTTCTCTCACTCTCTGTCTCTCTCAAAAATAAAGAAGCGTTAAAAAATTTTTTTAGAAAGCTGAGAAAGAAGTAAAACAGAAATGATAAACAGAAATGATGCAGAGATTTAGAAATGAAAAAAACTTAGCCGTCGATACAAAAGACCGCATATTTGATGTACTCTAGGCCGAAACAACTGGGGATAGAACTGGGGAAGTTGGCAGATAGGCCACAGGGATTTCCCAACATGACACAGATTCAACTGCGTGAACGAGTGGTTGAGCACCAGGGGGAACAGAAAGGGAACTGGTAAGATACATGTAGCGAACGTGGCGGAACATAATTCTGGAAGTGGGAGAAGCAGTATTGGAGATCATGTGGCGAAGCATTTGAGACTTGATGTTCTCAGCTTGGAATCAAATCTCTGTGCCGTGTGGGAGACACAAAGGTATCTAAATGTGTATCTAAATGCCCTGAAGGACGAGTGGAGAACAGTAGTGTAGAAGTTAGCAGGAATGTAGACTGTCTGGGAAGGTGTAATCAATTAGACTGACAGCCACCTTGCGATGAGCCACAGTAATCGCCAGAAAACGAGCCATAGCTCCTTCTTTCCACGGAGGAAAAAGAATTGTTAGCCTTGTCCTAAAGCTTTATACGTCGGCACTCCATTATAATTCAAAATAAGGAGGAAATACCGATTTTTCCAGGAATGGAAAGAGTAAGAGTTAACCATTCATAGATTGTTTGAAAAGATATACTTGGCCCAGAAGGAGAGTGAACCCAGGAGAAGGGTATTGCAGTTTGGTTCCCTGGAAGGCAGGCTTTTCTCTTTTTTTTAAGTTTGTTTATTTTGACAGTGAGAGAAAGCGTGACTTGGGGAGGAGTAGAGAGAGACGGAGAGAGAGAATCCCAAGCAGTTCTCTGCACTGTTCTCCGGAGCCTGATGTGAGGCTCAAACCCACGAACTGTGAGATCGTGACCTGAGCCAAGGTCAGATGCTTAACCAACTGAGCCCACCCAGGCGTCCCAGAAGCCAGGCTTTTGAGGCAGAGATCAGTGTGTGGGAAGCGGATGAGATGGCGGTGACCTTGCCATCAACAGCTGGAGGAGCAGAGGGAAGTTGGCCTGCAGTGCGATCTTAACAAAGACCTCTACAGGCAAGGCGTACCACTGGGATGACCCTCCAGGGTTGGCCCGACGTGCGTGAGCGTCTTGATTTCCCTGCCCCTCTGTGGAGCAGTCGTGAGCTCAGGCTGCCCCAGGGAGGCCAAGGTGGGTCTCTTCAGCCCAGGTCATCCCGAAGAGGCTGGCCACTGAGGGCTGTCTGCGAGGAGAATCCCTTCATACTGGAACTCGGTGTAGGTATGGTCGCCATAGCACAGCGCCACATCCCGCCCAGAAGGTATGGAATATAGAAAACAGCACTGAGTTTGGAAACAGGTGAGGGGGCTCAGTCGGTTAAAGGCCTGACTCTTAGTTTCAGCTCAGGTTATGATCTCACGGTTCGTGGGTTCAAAGCCCACGTCAGGCTCCGTGCTGATGGTGCGGAGCCTGCTTGGGATTCCCTCTCTAGCCCCTCCCTTGCTCTCTCTCTCTCTTTCTCAAAATAAATAAAAATCAATTAATCAGAAAAAAGAAATAGATGAACTATGTTGTCAGTGTTAATTAACTTTTGCGAGTAAAAAAAAAAAAAGAATTTAATTGAGATTGGAAGAGAGGGGTGATTAAGATACATGGTCCCAGACCAATATGGTAAATATAAACAACATGAAAATACCTCTGGCCACATTAATTAGACAAGGTAGGATTCAAGGCAAAAATATCAGGGCAGAGTGTTTTATTATATCAATATAGTCCTTAGTAAGGCGGTGGTGCTCTCCACGTTTGGACCAAAGGACACAGGATTGAAATACAGAGCTCAAAAATTAAAAAAAAAAAAAAAATCTAAGGATAAATTGATAAAATTTGTATATAGTTTACTTCCCAGACTTCTGGTTTCTCTTAGGTGGTGTCAGTATAAATACTCGTGTATGTATTTAGAAAACACGTGCATACACACGATTTTATACACACATTCGTACATTTATTTGTAATATTCGCAGCTGTGCTGTAATCTGTAATCAGTAGTTAACTTGTTTCTTGTTTTCCACTAATGCTTCTACACTGAATATCCTGAGGACAAATCCTTAGATTATAAATTGTTTGTGTGTGTGTGTGTGTGTGTGTGTGTGTGTGTGTGTGTGTGTACACGTACATCTGGCAGGTTGTTCTCTTTGTTCCTTTTGTATCTGAAGGAAAAAACCTGCTTGATTCTTTGTGATACTTCACTTGTGAAAAGAAAAGCACTTGGGTAACTGTGTTTCCGTTTTAATAATGGTATTTTTCTGTTATTTTAGCCTTACGAAGGATGAATCCAAAAGGCCAAAGTATAAAGAACTTCTGGTAAGTATGAGACCTTGGGAATTTTAGTTATTTGTATGAGACCTTGGGAATTTTAGTTATTTCCTTGCCCAAATGCTCTTAGCATGCTCATTCTCTAAGCAAGTAATGGTCTCCTGTGTTCTCAACAAATAGCCTGACCTAATTGAGTATTTTATTATTATGTTTTTAATAATTTTATTTTTTCTAATGTTTATTTTTGAGAGAGAGTATAAGCAGGAGAGGGGCTGAGAGAGGGAGAGAGGGAGAGAGAGAGAGAGAGAGAGAATCCTAAGCAGGCTCCCCATTGTCAGCGTGGAGCCTGACGCCGGGCTCAAACTCACAAACGCCAGATCATGACCTGAGCCAAAATCAGGAGTCGGATGCTTAACCAATTCCACTACCCAGGTACCCCCACTGCCACCCCCCACCCCACCATTGAGTGTTTTTTTTTTTTTAATAATGTTTGAAACCAGTATTTGGAAAGAGAAAATTTGAAGTTACATTTTCCTCCTAATTTTTGGCTAGATTCTCATGGAAAAATTTGGCCTTGACATGTCATAAAAATTACCCTCCAGAATTTTAACATTCATTTCAGGAGCCACCGTCCACTGCCTGGCCTGTGTGTGTGTAACAAAGTTATTTTTTTTTTTTAAGTAATTTAAAAAAAATTTTTTTAATGTTTTATTTATTTTTGAGACAGAGACAGAGCGTGAGCAGGGGAGGGGCAGAGAGAGGGAGACACAGAATCCGAAGCAGGCTCCAGGCTCTGAGCCGTCAGCACACAGCCCGACGCGGGGCTCGAACCCACGAACCGCGAGATCATGACCTGAGCCGAAGTCGGACGCTTAACCGACCGAGCCACCAAGCTGCCCCTACAAAATTATTCAAAATTATTCTGTATTAAACTCTCTCAATGCAAATTTACATCATACAGCAATTCCCATTTCTTCAAAAGCTCACCCATCCCTGGGACTTGGTTGTTTTAAGCAGCGCTGGAATGGCTCTGGGCCTGGCAGTGAACAAAATGCTGTGACCTAATCAATAATGTGGTGATAGTTGAAGCAAAGACACCCTTGCCTAGCTGTCCAGGGTGTTAGGTCAAACTTCTGGTCTGTGCCAGCACGGACTCCGAAGATATCCAGCCCACGTACTTAGAGAAGCCATGAAAAACACTGGTAGAGATAGCGTGTGAAAGGGTGGGCTTGTGACGCAGATACGGGGCTGGTGGCTTCGGAGGGGACGGGGGCAGAAGTTCACAGGATGGGATTCTGTCGAGCCTCTTTCAGAGCAGGGTCTGGAGCACTGAAACAGCCTCTTCTCTAAGATCCTTCTGCACATGGGGGATATGGGAGGTTGAAGCTTATGCCTGTGTCCCACGGGGAGTGGCAACCCATACTCATGTGGCTCTTCCTGGCTCTCAGATGGTGGCAGGGCCTCCAGCTGTGTTTGGGGCCGAGGAGCAGCTCTCCTGCTGTCTGCCTAGCAAATCCTCCCCGGTGTGCAGAGAAGCCTCCTGACCTCACTGCCAGGATGGCTCTTCCAGATCGGGCTTGCCCACACCCACTAACCGGTCTCTCGGAACGAGCGTGACCGTATTTCACAGCCATTATGGGGTGGGAGCCTTCCGTCCCGTGCCGTATCGAAATTGGGAAAAGCTCAGTGTGGGCTCCCCTACGAACTTTGATCATCTTTTCTTTATTCTCGCAGAAACATCCCTTTATTTTGATGTATGAAGAACGTACCGTAGAGGTCGCATGCTACGTTTGTAAAATCCTGGATCAAATGCCAGCCACTCCCAGCTCCCCCATGTACGTCGACTGATCTCGCCGCTGCGTCAGACTCTAGGAAAAAGGGCTGAGAGGAGGCAAGACGTAAAGAATTTTCATCCCGCATCGCAGTGTTTTTATTGCTTGCCCAGACACCACGTGCAGTGAGATTGGTGTTCGTTTCCATCTTGTGTGTATGCTCCTGTCACCTAGACATGCATCCCCGTGATACCCGATCGATCACACAGTGTTCGTGCTGGTCAGAGAGACCTCACCCCGCTCTTTTGTGACGGACGTGTCCGTGACATGTGGAAGTCAGTACGATCAATTTATTGACTGTGATCAGATCACATCTTAACTTCATTTCTAGACTCAAAACCTGGAGACGCAGCCACTGGAATGGTGTTTTGTCAGACTTCCAGAAACTGGGAGCGCACGGTGATGGATGTACGACGTCTGAACACAGAGACTCGGGCTTGAGCGAGAAGGGTTTGCACAGCCAACGAGACGCATTGCCTTCTGGAGCTGGGAGACAAAGGAGGAATTTTAATTTTCTCTCTTCACCAAGTGCAATAGATTTACTGATTTGATACTCTGTTGCTTCACCGTCACGGTCGATGTTCGGGGATCGATGTGCTCAGCCAAATTTCCTGTTTGAAATATCACGTTAAATTAGAACGAGTTTCTCTTTACCAAAAACCGTGTTGCGTTCAAAGAGGTGAACCCTGAAATACGGAGACAGGACAGAACGTGTTCTTTTCTCCTTGACTAGTCCTTCTCTTCATCGGGAAGACTCAGGAGTCTGCCACTTGTCACAGAAGGTGCTGCCCCTAAGAATTTTCTTTCTCAAAGTTCGGTGTCCTGCCAACTTGATGTTCCGTCTGCCACAAACCACCAGGACTGAAAGAAGAAAAACGTGCTGAGGGCCAAGTTTACGGGTGTTTCCAATTCTAGCATCCGATCTGGAACAACTTACAGTACCCTTTATTTCCCCTGGGTCCCAAGCCTGATACTTTAGCCATCATAACTCACTCACAGGGAGAAGTAGCTATAGAAGCGATGTGCCTTGACTGATGACGTAGAGATTGCTTATAGGCAGCACGAGACCAAACCTCAGTCGCTGCCCGCACTGGCCCACATCTTCGGTTTCTGGATCCCTCCCCCTGCCCATGTGGTCTGTTGCCGCCAACTGACTTTTGCTCAGTCCAATATTTTGCCTTTTCCCCCCCACCCCTCCATATCAAAACCATTTTTGATCATCCGGGATATTTAGCCCCAAATCCCTCCTGCACTCTAACGTGTAAGAGGCTGAGGAGCGTGGGGCCCCACTGATGTGGTAGGTGATGAGGAAGCATCTTCTAGAGACACATTTGACCAGATGAGGGTCTGAAATGGCAGTCTTTAGAGAAGCTCGTCACCCATGAGAGTCTCTGGCACGGGTCACTGTCGTTTCTTGGAATTGGAATTCTACAAAAAAAAAAAAAAAAAAAAAAAAAGACAACAACAACAACAACCAAAAACCCACAAAACCCCAAAGCCCAAAACCACCCCTAGAATCTGCTCTCTTTTGCTATGCTGCCTCACTTACCCCTTAGCCGGGTCTTCCCTAGGTTTCGCTCAGGCCCCCCCGGCACCGAGCGTTGGGTTCCGTGTAACAGTTAAGCAGCCCTTGGGAGTGGCTCAGGCACACTGGGTAGGAAACGGCCACGGGCCGAGAGGCACACAGTGCCATCCAGGAGCCAGGCGGTGGCAGGTGTCGACGTGTCTCCTCCCAGGGTGGCCGTCGCAAACGGTATAGAACGACAGAGGGGAGACGGTGCTGTTTACGGTTACGCCCCTGTCCATTTTCCGAATTCAGAAATGATTTCTCCCTTTGGTCCGCCCGCCCAGTCTCCTTGTTTTTCTGCCCCCTCCCTGGCTCCCCAAACCTTAGACTTCCCAGTGTTCTGAACGGAGGCGTCCTTGCACGTCTTCCTTCGGCTGCACCAAGCCATCATCCTCCGTTGCCCCCGGCGACTCAAGAGGAATCTGTTTCTCTGCTGTCAGCTTCCCGTCTGGCTCAGCGTAGGGTCACTTTGCCATTAGACACGTGGAGATCAAAGCAACTCTGACTGTCCAGGAGCTAATCTGACCGTTCTGTTGTGTGGACAACCACATAAAAAGGCAATTTTAGTGTATTAATCATAGATTATTATAAACTATAAACTTAAGGGCAAGGAGTTTATTACAATGTATCTTTATTAAAACAAAAGGGTGTATAGTGTTCACAAACTGTGAAAATAGTGTAAGGACTGTACATTGTGAGCTCTGGTTATTTTTCTCTTGTACCATAGAAAAAAAATGTATAAAACTTATCAAAAAGCTAATGTGCAGGGATATTGCCTTATTTGTCTGTAAAAATGGAGCTCAGTAACATAATTGCTTCTTGGAGCTTTGGAATATTTTATCCTGTATTCTTGTTTGAATTCCTCCTCTATTTAAGATATATACATGGAATCGAAGTGTTTATGTAATAGTTCTACCCTTTGCCTGCAGGTCAGTTGTAATAAATCTAGGCTGTGATGATGACTTTGTAATTTGATTTTCTGAAGTCAGACCCTGAGAGGGGAAAAATCAAGTAAATTCCATTAAATTATCTGTGCATTTCACATTGGGACAAACTCCCTTCTTCTGGAAGTGTTTATGGCTCCTTTTTTTTTTTTTTTCCCTCCTCCCTTCTTGTGGTTGCTCTCTCTCTCTCTCTCTCTCTCTCTCTCTCTCTGCTCACTCTTCTTGAAACCACAGAGGTATTCGTGAAGCACCTGTTGAGTGGGTGTGATGCAGTCTCTTTTTCCAGTTTGCTCCTCTGTTGGTTGCCCTCACCTGCCCTGGCTTTCTCGATGCTAAAGGAAAAGGGTACCGTTCTTCAACCTGTGTCACGGTGGAGGTACACAGCTCGTAAGAACCCAGCCTGCCTCACACTGGTGCCGTCGCTGCTGGGTGAGCACTGGATACCAGCTCGGATTGCGGTCAACCCTACTTTAGAGAGAAGGGTGGGGAGGAGGTTTGCGGGCCAAAGGCCTGTGGAGGTCAGACCTGAGAGGTTTATGGGCGGGAGGATAGATGTTGCTGAGCAGAAAGCCGTGGGAGCCTGGAAAGTGGGGGAGGGAAGAACTTCAAAGCTCCAGCGCTGAACGTGTCTGTTACATTAGCACCTCTCGGCTATTGGCCAAATCCTGACTCATTGATCATATGCAGATTCAGCACCTCACTCTTCCCCTGTGCCTGTTTCCTAACCTGATCTGAGATGCAGGAGGTATCGTTCTGGAACCAGCTGTGGTAGGTGAGTATCAAACGTTCTCCAGGGAATGGCCGTAGAGAGCCTCCCCAGCTACGCCTTTGCTGCCAGGGGGGAAAGATACCCCGCGGAGCTTCCAGACCCTAGCCGTGCAAGACAATGTCATGGGAAATAGACTGTGAGCAACCTGCCTCTCCTGTATGTGTTCATCTCCTTTGATCCTGACTGTAGCCTTCCAAAGTCAGTTTGTCTCGTCTTAGATAGAAGACAGGAAAACAAAAGCAAAAACAAGGCTGAGAGAAGCAAACTTGTGGCTCCGGTAGCAGCAGGGAGGGGAGCTGAGATTCAAATCCACGTCTGTGACATGTACTGTAGGAAATGCTACATTAATTAAGAAAACAAAAAAAACTGTCACCCAAGAAGCAGGCCGGAGTTGAGAGGGAGAGGGGACTCCAGCTGGGGTAACTGTTCATAAACCTGACCAAGGCCAGCTTCTTTGTCTTGGGGATGAGTTGACCTCAGAGGTTCCGGAGCGGGGTGCTCAGTGGGGCTTAGTGGCCAATACAAAGGCGGCGTCAGGTGTAGCACCCCCGGGATTCAGGACAGAGGCCTTCGTATCCCTATCAGCATGATGACATCGTGTGGCGGTCGCTGGTAATGGGGATTTGGCAGGAGAGGAAATTGTGATGGCTTTTAGTTAGTATTAAAGTGCCTTTTCGCTTACTGGTTCCCTCCATGTGTCTTAGCTGCGGGAGGATAGAAACGGGACCCAGAAGGGCTTGGAAGCGTCCTGGAACACTGGCCGCCTTGTCTCGGAGGTCCAGAGGTGACTTCTGTCTTCAGCTTTCGACCAGGGCTGGATGCACCAGTCACATGCATGGCATCTGTACCTATTACTCGGGGTGTGAGGGGTGGAGAACCTAAGAACTGTTGGTCTTGAACTTGTCAACTCCTTAAAATACCTCATGAAGTTGGCTGAGGGAAAATCCAATAGCACGAGCGACTCACTTCTTAGGGTGCACTCTTAAGACACGCGCATGTGATGGAAAGCTGGTGTGAGACTGCGCGCGTAAGGAATACCGTTAGTCCGAACCACCAGCCTCCATGTACCTTCTGGGAGTTTGCTATGGACTAAATTGATGTATTTCTTTCAGATAAACGAGCATCCAGGAAATCTTTCCGATAAACGAATATCCAAGAATTCTCGTCTCAAACCTTGAAATCATTACAAGGTAACGCAACGTCTGCGTTAGCGTTTTTATTTTTGTTTCGTTCTTTTCCTGAGGGTCTGCCAAAGTGTATTCTACTTCTTCGATGTAAAATGTGACTCTGCCAGCTGAAATTATCAATCTGTAGAGCATGGTGTGAAGTCACAACTGAGTAAGGATAATGTATAAGGAATCAGATTTCTATCAGCCTTTGATTTGCTGAAGCACTGAAGAACGACTTCTGGTTTTTCCTAGCTTTTCTGCACAGATTCAATGCGAATGCAAGTCTGTGAGGTAGATAGTCCCACACGCCGGGTACCAGTCTTCAGCAACTTGGTAGCTTTTGTAAGGCAGTGCCTGGGCAGAGGCAGACCATCTCTGTCTCTTGATGCTTTGTTGAGAGTCTTCTGGAGAAACCATGTGTTTCCTATTCAACAACATAACAAATAAGAAGGTGTGTGTATGAGATGGCTAAAAAAATGTTTTAAGCCAAGATTTGTTCCATGCGCATGATTCCTTCCTATCTTACGAACTCTACATTGAGTCCAGTCCGTGGAGCCATGGATGAGAACATTTTTTATTTCTTTGGAAAAAATGCCTTCAGCATGTGGTTAGAAGCATCACGCTGCCTGCTCGCTTTTGATCCCAGGTGGTATTTCGCAGCTTCATTTCTTTGTTTGCAAGACTGGGTCCCAACACATCTGCCCGTTTCTATAAGGTCAACCCAATTCCAAAGCGTGGAGGGTTGTTTCAACCGAGGGTAGAGAAAGCATAAGCACTGGGTAGAATCAGCTTCTGTTCCTGAATATGTCAAGGCTTGCCTTGAATATGTGAGACTTGCCTTCTGGGGACCTCTTTCTCTTCACCTTCTTCTTCTGGGTAGGAGCCAGGTGCTTTTGGTTGGATCCCGTAATCTCTAGTTTCTTTTGTTTCTCTCTACTCTGATTGACAATGTGACACATTCATTTCTCACTGTGGGTTTCTGCCTCCCAGTCGGTCTTCCTCACCTCCGGGCTTGTTCCCCTTCAATCTATCCCCATGACTGCCCTTCACCTCTCTTTTTTTTTTTTTCTTTTCTTTTTTAAATGTTTATTTATATTTGAGAGAGAGCGAGAGCCGGGGAGGGGCAGAGAGAGAGAGAGAGAGAGAGAGAGGCTCTGGCAGTGCGGAGTCTGATGCTGGGCTTTGAACTCACGACCCACGAGATCATGACTTGAGCAGAAACCAAGAGTTGGTCACTTAATCGACTGAGCCACGCAGGCGCCCATATTTTTTTAATTTTTTTGATGTCTATTTATTTAAAAAAATTTTTTTAACCTTTTTTTAAATTTATTTTTGAGACAAGGAGAGACAGAGCATGAACAGGGGAGGGTCAGAGAGAGGGAGACACAGAATCTGAAGCTGGCTCCGGGCTCTGAGCTGTCAGCACAGATCACGACACGTGGCTCGAACTCACGAACTGCGAGATCATGACCTGAGCCGAAGTCGGACGCTTAACTGACTAGGCCCCCCAGGTGCCCCAGCCTTTGTAAAGTGCTGATTGAATTGTGTCATTCTTCTGTTTAAAATTCTTTAATAAGTCCTGGGGATATGGAGGATGAAGGTCGGGCTTATGTGTGTTTCCATGTATAGCTTTATTTAATCCTCAACACGTGGGTAGAAACTATTATCTCCGTGTTAAAGATTAAGAAACTCACTGTGATTAAGGACTCACTGTGGCTAGTAATCTGCCCACTATCTCAGAGCCAGTGAGGAGTCTGGAAAAGTCAGGAGTAGGGCACGAGTGTGAAAAGATGGGCAGGGTCATAATCGTACATGAAATTGCACATGCCAAGGATGAACTTTTTCTCTTACATGCTGGAGAGCCATAGGGGATTTTAGGCAAGGTCATGATCTCACGGTTCATGAGTTCGAGCCCCACGTCAGGCACTGTGCTGACAGCTCAGAGCTTGGAGCCTGCTTCGGATTCTGAGTCCATCTCTCTCAGACTGTGCTTTTGGAAAATCATTTCAGTGACTATGTAGGCTGGAAATGGGGAGGTTTGAAGGCCGATTAAGAAACAATATTCTAGGCAAAAGTTGGGGAAGGTGAAATAGTGGAATTGGAGGTGGAGAGGATTTAAGAGATAATGTAGGGGGTGGAATTAGCTCCATGGGCTCCTCATCAGATGTGTGTGGTAAAGAAGGAGGTAGGGGAGGGGGCCTGGACGAATGTTGTTTTCTGGCTTGGGTGACAGATTGCCTTAGAGATCGGTTGTGCCATTCACAAACTTTCATGGTTCACCAAACCTCCTCTGCTTTTCAGTACTTTCTTGTTGTCTAAGCTGGTTCCTTCTGTCCAGAACTCTTTTTTTTCCCTGCTTTTGAAAGCACCTACCTGCTCTGAATTAAAGACCTGAATTAAATCATACACCCTCTCAGAAGCCTTCCCAATTCTGTCCTCTGAGCTTCACTTCTCTCTCTCTCTCTCTCTCTCTCTCTCGTGATATCTCTGTGTAGCATTAATCATGTTCAGTTATGGTTATCTCTTTCCTTCCTTGGTTGTGAGTTATCTGAAGTCATTCTAGTCATCCTTATGGCCCAGTGAGAAGAGTCCTCATACCTGTCCTACAGCGCCGGTACTCTTCTGTTAAAAAAGCCTTTCAATCGCAGTTTTTTCACACTTGTGGACCATAGCGTTTCATTCTCTCGAGCCTCGATGATGTTTTCCCAGAGCCATGCGAAAAATTGGATTTATGTATCTGTGGCATATTTGCTAAAAACAGAGAAGCTAATATAGATTCAGTTGACCGCACAATCAATGGTGAATATCCACAACTTAGGCACTGTAGACAGAAGCAGGCAGGTCCTATCACTAAGAAAGTACCCATGGCTTCTGTCTCTGAGAGGATGTTGCAGTAGACACGCTTAGCAATCCTCCTAATTAATCTTTTCACGAGGGGATTGTGCTTACGTTTCCCTAATATTCAGCCATCCTGTAAACCATTCATTAGTTACTAGGATAAACACAGCTTGGTGGTGTTTAAGATTCTCAGATCCATAATCCTGAGTGATATGATCCTATAATTTTCCTTTCTCGTAAGACTCATTTTTTCTTTCTTTCTTTTTTTTTTTTTTATATCAGGTTACATTTGCCTTGTAGAATGAATTGGAGTTTCTTTTCTCTTGCCTGGAAGAGATCGCCCCAATTTTTATTCCTTGAAAGCTTTTCAGAACTTTGCCAGTAAACCCGTCTTGGCTTGATGTTTTCTTTGTGAGAAGATTTTTTTTTTTTTTTTAATAAACGTTTATTTATTTTTGGGACAGAGAGAGACAGAGCATGAACGGGCGAGGGGCAGAGAGAGAGGGAGACACAGAATCGGAAACAGGCTCCAGGCTCCGAGCCATCAGCCCAGAGCCTGACGCGGGGCTCGAACTCACGGACCGTGAGATCGTGACCTGGTTGAAGTCGGACGCTTAACCGACTGTGCCACCCAGGCGCCCCTGTGAGAAGATTTTTAATCACGGTGTCAGTTTCTTCAGAGGATGATTTATATGCTTGGAAGAATTCTTTTTTGTGTCAGTTCCTGGAAGTCGATTTTCCTATGTTATCTATATTGCTACGTTGGTTGGCATCTGATTACTAACACTGCCCTTTCCCTTTTTAACCTCTGCTTTATTGACTCCCTCTTTGCCTTCATGATGCTCTTCTCGTCTTTTTTTTTTTTTTTTTGATAAGTCTTTCCAGAGGTTTGTCTGCTGAGTTAATTACTGTTTTGTTTAAAAAAATTTTTTAATGTTTATTTATTTTTGAGAGAGAGAGAGACAGAGCGTGAGCAGGGGAGGGGCAGAGAGAGAGGGAGACACAGAATCCCGAGCAGGCTCCAGGCTCCGAGCCATCAGCACAGAGCCCGATGCAGGGCTCAAACTCACAAACCGCGAGATCATGACCTGAGCTGAAGCCAGACGCTTAACCGACTGAGCCACCCAGGTGCCCCACTGAGTTAATTATTTTGAAAATCGCTTTTTGGCTTTCTTTGCTATTTGTTTCTGCTCTTATTTTGGTTACCTCTTACCTTGTACTTCTTCTAGGTTTATAATGTTATTTCTCTCACTTTTCCGCATCGACGTCAGACCCAAGAATTTTGAGACTTTATTCTTTTTAATGTAAGCATGTTAGGCTGTGCACTTCCCTCTAAGAACCACCACTGATGAGTCCCATACATTTTAGTACAGAGAGGTTTCATGATTACTCTGTTTTAGGTTTTCTTTACAATTTTCATGATGATTTCTTATTTTGCTCAAAGAGTTGTTTTACATCATATTTTAAAAATTTCCAAATATCTTTTCGTTATTAACTTGTCATTCATTGACACTGCAGTTAGAGATGGTAACATATGTGGCATTTATTTGAAATTGGATATTTTTGGGGCGCCTGGGTGGCGCAGTCGGTTAAGCGTCCGACTTCAGCCAGGTCACGATCTCGCGGTCCGTGAGTTCAAGCCCCGCGTCAGGCTCTGGGCTGATGGCTCAGAGCCTGGAGCCTGTTTCCGATTCTGTGTCTCCCTCTCTCTCTGCCCCTCCCCCATTCATGCTCTGTCTCTCTCTGTCCCAAAAATAAATAAATGTTGAAAAAAAAAAAAAAAAGAAATTGGATATTTTTTTAGAGCCAGTAAGTGGTTTGCATTTTAATGTCACACTTTTCTCTCCCTCTCTCTCTCTCTCCCTCTATGTGTGTGTGTATGTGTGTGTGTGTGTATATATGTATGTATATATATATGGTATACATCTATTTTCTGTATCGAATGTGGAATTCTCTAGATGTATCAGATCAAGATTGCTTACTTTATTGTTCAGATCTTTTATATTTATGCTGACTTTTGTTTGCTTAAAGCAGAGTAAATCCAAGGAAAACAGAATTAGGAGCAGAAACGAATGTGCGAGGACCCAAAGACAGAATGTGGTAGAGAGGATCAGGAAAGACAAAATTTATGTCTTCGAAAAGGGCAATGAAGGGGTAAGTCCTTGGCAAGATTACCGTATAAAGAAGGAAAAGGTGGAAATTACATTAGGACTGAGTAGGAAGCTTTGGCTGTACCTGGACCAGTCATGGTTTGTTGTGTATCCATTAAAGTCAGTGAAACACAGTTTGAAAATCCTTAACACCACACCATACTGGATGCCTGGTTTTAGCGGTGGTTTCCCCAAACATTTATGGAACAGAGAATTCAAAACCGTGCCACCATCTTCCAGAGAATAGAGTAAGAGGGGGTCATTCTGCATATCATTTCTTGACAAACTGACTAGAGACCCCACTCATGCATATACCTAAAATTTGACTTTCACAGTGTGGGCAACCCCTGGGGAGAAAGGTGACATTGTGGCTCTAGGGCAATAGGTCTTTAAGATGAAAAAGAAAAAGTGAAATGAGAGCCCTAATTTTACATTTGTACACAAACATCAGTTCTAGATGGATCTAGAATATCAACAGACTGTAGAATTTTAAGGCTTTCGAAAACCATGAAAGATAGTATCTTCATGACTCGGGGCATCCACAGTATATAAAAAAAGTCCCATGACTCAATCAGAAAAATACAACCGACCCGATAAAAAAAAATGGGGAAAGACATCAGCAGGTGTTTTAGCAGGAGACTGTCCACATACGAAAAGAAGCTTGACCTTCTTGGTGTTGGGGCATGGTAGATTAAAACCACAGTGAGACAACGTTTTCACACTCAGTAGGCTTAGAAGCTTTGAAAAAGAGGGACAAAACCAAGCGTTGGTGGGTATGAAGTCCTCTGAGAATTCGCATACACTATTTTTGGGAGTACAAATGGATGTAAATATTGGGCGGGGGGGATTCACCATAATCTAATCATTCGAGTGTGATGTTAACTTGCAATCTAGCCGTGCCCCCCTAAGCTTGCATTCTAGAGAAGCATTCCAGCGTGCAGCAGGAAAAACATGTAAGAATGTCTATATTGCCTGTAGTTACAGAACCCAGAAACACTCAAATGCCCACCAGTAGCCGATGTATAACTAGGCATCCATAGATACAGATTGCTACAGCTGTGTGTAATCTTTTACGATACATCTGTGTATGATAAAAGAGTTATTATGAAGACTTGAAAGTGAAGATGTTGATAAAGTGTAACTTTAACTCTATGAAGCAGATCACAGAAGGTCATATCAGCTGTGAATCCACTTATATAAAGCTCAAAACCAGACAAAACGGAGGAAACCCTATTTTAAGAATACATCCAGAGGTGGGAGACCTCTTAGGCAAACCAAAAGAATGATCGATTCAAAACACAGGATACTGATTTTCTCTGGTTGAAGAGGTTGGGAGACACCGTCAGAGACGGGCCAATACCTCTCAGATGATATGAACGATCAATTCCTCAAGCCGGATTATGGTGGGGTCGTTGGCGTTTGCTCTGTTCTTTCAACCGCACACGTATCTTTTATATGTGTTTGTCTGTGTAAAATATTTCACAACAAATTTGAAAAAAGATACGAGAGAACAGGAACACAGAAGGAGTAGGGGGAGCGCCTTGGCGGTTCTGCCTGGGCTAGACTAGCAGTCCGGGTGCCCTGCGTTCAGACAGCAGCAGAGGTGACCGCGGCCCCGCCTTCCACTGTCTCCCGCTGAGTTACGGCTTCTTGGATCGGGCAAGATCAACGCAACCCTAGGCTAGCCCACAACAGGGCCTGGTATAAAACGATGAGCGGACCCATCATTTGTTCTTTCCCAGGACTGTGGGCGGGGAGACACTGAGATGATGAAGCAGGCGGCAGTGGGGTTCACCCAATGCTTGGCTGAATGGAACACAGGAACGAGCGTCCCCGAGTTAGCAAAAGCATGCTGTGCACATCATGGGCAAGTCAAAGTCCAAGGGGCGGGAACTTCGAGGTGGAGAATGTCCACACGGAAACCCAGTGCTCCTCTTACAACGGGAAGAGAAATCTGTGGCCTAGAGGCCGGGGGTGTAGAGTGAAATTCACCTGGCACCCCCTTCTGAAGGCCCCAGAGCTGCCACAGCCCCACGCAACCTGCAGGGCCAGCGTCTGAGCCCGTCCCTGGGGGCCCTGCCAGGATCAATATGCCACCTGCTTCGGGGCCGGGGGGGGGGGCAGCATCTCGCCTCCTTATACCCTAAGCCCAGCTAACGAGCAAATCGGTCGTTCTTTTCAAAATATTGCAACCACCTGGAAGGCTACTGGCCAAGGTGCAGGGCTCATTCTCCAGCTCATCCCCTCTCCCTCCGACAACAGCCAAGACTCCAGACAACACGAGAGGCAGCTAGCTCCCTGTGGACTCTGGAGAGCAGGTGCATCGGGGAAAGGAGTTGAAATTTGGAAGGCACGACTGTGCCTTGTCAAAACTCAGAGAAGTGTGCATCCACAGGAGTGAATTTTACTAAAATAAAGAAACCGATCTTTAAACAACTGTATGTGAGAGAAGACAAAGAATGGGATGTGGGTCCAGAAGACCTGGGTTTCCCCAGGCCCAGCCATTTTCTGGTTGCTCGATCTTGGTCACTTAATTGAACCTCAAATCAAAAGCATGTTCCGGAACCACCCAGAAGCAAGCAAACCAGAGTAAGGTAATTTCAATGCACTTTCTAATACTCTTTCCAGTTCTGCTGGATATAAGAGGCCTGTGTTAGGTGGCTGACAACGTGGGGGCGAGGCTCTGGGTTCCATAGGGGCCTCCGCCGGCTGCTGAAATCCTTTCTGACCCGAGGTGGGGAGCCAGGGTGGGCGGGTTCTTCAACTTTTTCCACATGCAGGTGGACGGACATTCATAACCTCTCCCAGTGACGTGCCAACACTGAGAAAGCTCTTCCGGTCTTGGCTGTTCATCCATTCTTACCCCTGGACAGTGACGTATCCCGATGGGTACAATGGTCGGGAGTTAGACTGCACATTTAAGACTGCCCGGGTGTGAACCCTGCATCAACGCTTTCTGCTGCAGTCTTGAACCCGGTGTCCCAGTTTCCTCCCCTGTGACATGGGGATAAACACAGTAATTGCCTCGTAATGTTCTGGTGAGGATTTAATGAGATAATGCATCTAAAATGGTATGCACCCTGTCTGACCCGTAGGTGAATGATCAGTACATGCGTAGGCTCAGTAATCGCGACCTGACCTGCGAGCTGCGTTCACCCCAATGACCACTTGGGGGAGCCATATAGCCAAAAACCAAAACAGTTCTCAGGAACGGTTAGGATTTTTGTTTCTGACAGAGAGGGGGAGTTAAAGTGCATCTGGTTCACTCCCTCCTTTTTGCATTTGTGCAGAGGCTCTGGGAGAAGGAATAATTTGCTCACAGTCATGCAAATAGCAGGCAATCTGAAGACTGGAGTCTTTTTCTTTTTCTTTTTTTAATTTTTTGAATGTTTATTTATTATTGAAAGAGAGAGACAGAGCATGAGCATGGGGTGGGGGGGAGCGGTGCAGAGAGGGGGGAGACACAGAATCGGAAGCAAGCTCCAGGCTCTGAGCTGTCAGCACAGAGCCCGACGCGGGGCTCGAACTCACAAACCGTGAGATCATGACCTGAGCGGAAGTCGGACGCTTCACCGGCTGAGCCCCCCAGGCGCCCCTCATCTACCTGACGTCTTATACAACATTTCCACTTGGAAGCCTGCGAGGTATCTCCT
Source organism: Herpailurus yagouaroundi (assembly GCF_014898765.1). Classification (NCBI taxonomy): domain Eukaryota; kingdom Metazoa; phylum Chordata; class Mammalia; order Carnivora; family Felidae; genus Herpailurus; species Herpailurus yagouaroundi. The sequence goes on along the minus strand of NW_024412439.1, from coordinate 6,633,505 downwards.
GTCATTTAAACCTGAGCTTCTTATCTCCTCCCATACATGTTTCTCCAGCAGACTCTTATTTTGGTGAAGCATGGCTCCGTGTCTCCGTTTATTCTGCTAAAACTTTGAGTTGCCCTTCATCCCTCTCTTTCTCTCGTGGTCCACATGCACCAACAAAGACACTGGCCCTGCCTTCCAGCCAGACCCCGAATCCCATCACTTCTCACTTCTTACCACCTCCGCTGCTCCCATGATGATGTCAGCCACCATCAGCTTGTCTGTGGTCATTGCCAAGCCTCCTGCCAGCCTCCCGCTCATGCCCGCCCACAGCTTACTCTCTGCAGGGCATGTCCCCCGCTCCTTGGCTCCAAGACCTCCAGTGTGTCCCCTCTCAGGCCCTGAGGGCTGCCCTTCCCAGGGGTGTCTGCAGAGGTCCCCAACCATCCCTCCTTTCCCACCTGTCACACGGACCTCCTGGCTGTTCACGAGCAGTCCTGGAGTGCTCTCCCCTTCGCTCCTGGGTCACCTGCCTGCCCTGGTGTGATCCCCATGCCTGCAGAGCCACCCACTCCCCGTCTTCCTCCCCATCTACACCCTTGTCACCTTCACCCCACTTCTCTTTAAAAGACTTCAGCACCTTCCCCCCCCCACCCCCGCACTGCCTCCCCGCTTCCCTAGCACTTACCAGCCAACATTCTGTGCATTCTATTTACTCATTTTGTTGAACGACTGCCTCCCCCTTCTAGAATGAAAAACAAGTCCGCGTGGTTGCCGAGGGGAGTCGGGGAGGATGGGTGAAGCAGTTGTAAAGGGGCTTAGAGCTACAGACTTCCGGTTGTGAACTGAAGAGGTTATGCAGGCGAATAGCGTAAGGAATAGGGGTCAGTTGGATTGTCATATGGTTGTTTGGTGACAGGTGGTTGGGGCACTTATCCTGGGGAGCACTGCACAACACATGGGATTGTTGAATCATTACGCTCTACACCTGAAACTCATCGAACGCCGTGTCTTAATTATAGTTAAAAACACAGCTAGTGAACGTGAGGCAAGGGGTGCTAGGAGTAAAATGGCTTTGGCTTACTTATCCCTGTTTGATTTGGGGCAATTACAGGATCCCTCTTGGGAGCAAGCAATCACCGAGCCCCATTCCTGATATTACAGAGAAGGATGCCAGGGTGTCTCTGCTCTAAAAGGTTGACGTCACGTGCTCAGACCCTGCACACAAGGAAGTGTTGCATTCAGATCCTGCAAGTTCGAAAGTCAGTATGAGGCAGGAGGCGGTACCTACGGGCTTGGATAGTCACGGGCCCAGCGACGGAGTCCGATGTCACAAGGCAGACAGCAGTCGGCATGCAGGAAGTGTGTGGGGGTGGGTGGAGGGCAGGCCAGACAGTAACAGAAGGGTTCTTGGGGGGTGTGATGGGAAACACATCTAAGAAGATAGGTTGAGGGCATGTTTGCAAAGACTTGTCCCTTTCACGGGTGAGGCACAAACAATTTTGAGCAGGAAAGGATCCAAGTAAGTGCTTAGGGAGATTACTTTATGCAGGATGCCACAGAGGAAGTGGAGTCTGGGGCCGGGGGCCAGTTAGGAGGCTGTGAGAGATTTTTAGTCCGAGGATGATAAGGACCTGGACCAAGATGGTGCCGATAAGGCTAGAATTGGGAGAACAGATTTGAGAGATGTCGTGATGGGAAACGCAGTAAGTCCTGGAACTAGACAGTTGCAGGAGAAGGAAAGGCAGAAGAGAAAATGCACTTAGGTATACAGACCAGTAACAGAAGGAAGAACAGGAGAGGCAGGGAAAAGCTGGTTGTGGAGGAGGGGAGAGGTTCATGGACTGTCTTGGTCAGGGTGGGTCACTTTAACAAAAACATCCTAGACTGGGGGGCTTAAACAACTCTATTTCTCATAGTTCTGGAGGCTGGAAGTTTCCAGATCAAGGTGCAGGTAGATCTGGTTCCTGGTGAGAGCCCACTTCCTGGCTTGTCGGCAGCTGCCTTCTAGCTGTGTTGGCACAGGGCAGAGAGAGATTGTGTCTCTTCCACTAATCCCACCGTGAAGGCCCAAGCCTCATGGCCTGATCTAACCCTAGTTACCTCCCAAAGGCCTGCCTCCAACTGCCAGCACATTGGGGATTAGGATTTCAACACATGAATTTTGGGTGGAGGCAACCAGTCCATACTACGGGCTGTTGGTATTTCATTGGAGAGGAGACTCAGGGTTGAGGTCTCATTTTGGGTATTCCCAAGCAAAGCACCAGAGTTCAAGAGAACATTCTTTCCTACATGGGAAGATCTGTTGTTGTTTGAAGGCAAGAGGGAAGGAACCTGGATGCTCAGGAGAAGATCAAATGATAGGTAAGGGACAAGATCGGTGAGGTTGTGCTCTATGGGGAGAGAGGTCTCCCATTCATGGAGCCTGGAGGAAATGTGGGCAGACTAGAGAGAGAAAACGTTCGCAGGCAGACGAGGGAAAAGTAAAGGGGTTTATTGCTATGTAATACTTCCCAGTGAACAGGAGGCAAAGGTATCTGGCAGGAGTGGTGGATAAGACGCAGACATGGGATTGGGGCTTACTACAGAGGGGAGATATGGGGCACGGAATGGTTTTCCACGACCAGCAAGTTTGCAATAGCCCCACCTCCCTGCCATGACTATCTATGCCCTTACCCTGCTTTATTTACTTGGTTGCATTCATCACTCTGTGACATCATCTTCTTTATTTATTTGAATACTTGTCTATATCTTTCTCTATAGAATGGAAATAAGGGGAATCTACTGTATGAATGATGGCAACAGTGAAGTCATGGGTGGGAGCAAAGCCTGGGGGCCAGCACCTTGACCCCATGGGACCCTCAGTCCATTGATCTTACCATCTTTTGTCCATCCCTTGCTCCCCTCATGGTCTTGCTTCCTTTATGTTCTCCTTCATATCCATGGTCGATCATTTAAATCATTTCTCCTGGGTAGACAGGATCAGTCACCGCGGCCAGGACAGTAACTCCGTCCCTACCTGTTGATTCAGAGGCACGAGGATCTCAAAGTGACCACGTGGTAGTCTTAACTTCCTGGTCAATGGAACCACTGTTGTATTTCCTGGTGGAAGCATTCCTTCTTTGGAACTAAGACCTCTAGCTCAGGGGAACAGGAAATAAAACTTTTGCTAGCATATAAGTAGGGGTAAGTGTGAGTGCCCCCACGTCCATTTCCGCCTCTTGATTCCTGGACCCATGGATCTTGGCTATGAGAGAAACAGCACCCTGTATTAGATGTGGATTTGGGGCATATACAGACTCCTGAGAACCTTGCCTCAGCCCTGCAAAAGATTACCACCTAACTAGTGTCATAACTGAGTCTTCAAAAGGCGAATCCTCCATTATGTCAAGCCAGCAGCTTCAGGACAAAGAGTAGTTTGGAAAGATCGGTAAATTCCATGAGCATGAGCCCATTGTTGCACTTCATTTGCTGTGAAATGAGTTCCTTGATCAGAAGCAATGCTGTGCAGAATGGCATGATGGTGGGTAAGGCCTCCTGTAAGTCCACAGATGGTGGGTTTGACAGAAGCATTGTGTGAAGGCACGTGTGTATCCCATAGTTAAGTGTCTATTACAGTGAGCAAAATGCTTCCCCTTCCATGATGGAAGTGGTCCAGTGTAATCAACCTGCTGAATGAATCACCCCAGGGAAAGATGCCATATCAGGGAGTCAGGTTTGGTCTCTGCTATTGGCAGATTGGGCACCCAGCAATGACGGGAGCCATGTTGGCCTTGGTGAATAGAAGTCCCTTTTGCTGAGCACATGCATTACCTCCACTTCTGTCACTACGGCCACTTTGCTAATGAGTCCATTATGCAATAAGGAAAGTAGCTGAAGAAAGAGAATAACTGCTATCCATGGAACAGATCACGTTATCCACCCGGTTATCAAAATCCTTTTGCCGAAGCCACTTCTTGGTGAGGAGTCACGTGAGATACAGTTTATGCATGCATGTATTTACTTACTTACCTACTTATCCATTTAGAAAAGTCTATCTACATACCTCTTCCTCAGACATCCTTATCACCAACTTTCTAATCATGTTCCTTCCAAGTCCCTAGCCATCCAGCCGAACCATTGGTCACAGCTTGTGATTCTGTATAGACTCCTACCTGTGGCCATTTCTCCTTCCAAGAAAAATGAACAACCTGAGACATTGCCTGGAGTTCTGACCACTGGGAGGACTTGCCTTTGCCACCATCTTTCAGGGATGTCCCGGAAAGTGGTGCTCCAGATGTCTACTTTTGAATGGTGCCTGTATATCATGGAACACTATCTGTAACCCATGCCAGAGTTTTCTCTTTCTTAGTCAACTGATCATAGGGATCTGCCCTCCCCCACCTGCCAATAAGGCTATAGGTACTCTCTAGAGAAGGTCGTGTAGTGGGAATGGGGACCGTGGCCATTGGGCCACATCTTCATTTAGCTTACTCACACCGCTTCTATTTGATGATGGACTGTGCTGCCATGCACACGCAGCTTTATGGCTTGGGGATCAGACAACACCCAGCTCATGATGGGCATTTTAGGTTGCATGGTAACTTAGTGGCCTGTGGTTAGCATTCAGTCTTTACCAAGGCCCAGCAGCAGGCCACAAGCTGTGTCTAAAGAGGATAATACTTAGCCACGGAGGGTGGCAGGGCTTTTCTTCAAAATCCTAAGGGCCCATGCCATGATTCACCTCCAAGCAGCAACCCTATTTTTGCCATTGCTACTTGAAGCACCATTCAGCCTGCTGGATCATATGGCCCAGCAGGCACACCCACTTGCACAGATGCCTAGACCTGTCACAGAGCCTTCTCTTATTCTGGGCCCCTCTCAAAAGTATCAGCTTTTTGGGTCATTTGGTAAACAGAATGGAATAGACCTTCAAATGAAGAACATGTTGCCTTCAAAACCCAGAGCCCCAGGTAGGCACTGTGCTTCTTTTTTGGTTGTGGGAGAGGCCAGATGTAACAACTCATCCTTCACTTTAGAAAGGATAACTCAACATGCCCTACACTGTTGGGCCTCTAGATGTTTCACCAAGGTAGCAACTTCCTGACTTTCTGTTGGATTTGTTTCCCACCCTCTGACACACAAATATCTTACAAGTAAGTTGAAAGTAGTTGCTAATTCTGCTCACTGGGTCAAATCAGCACATGAACATCAAGGTAATGAACCAATGCGATCTCTCGTAGGAGGGAAAGGTGATTACCATCTCTGAAAACTACATCAGGACATAAGGCCAGAGAGTCGATATATCCCTGAACCTATCAGCGAAGGACAGTGAATGTATGCTGCTGAAAGGAAGCCACTTTGGGTGATTCTTAGTGACAGACGTGGGGAAAAAAGCATTTGTGAGATCAGTGGCTGTATGCCAGGGACCAGGGGATATGTTGATTTGCTCCAGCAATGAAGCCACATTGCTAAGAGCAGGTGTGATTAGTCACCATGTGCTGAACTTTACAGTAATCTGCTGCCATTTCCTAAGATCTGTCTCTTTTCTGTACAGACCAAATAAATCAGTCAGGGATGGGGTGGGGATTTCTGGCTTTACCTTCCAGAACTGGGTGAAACAACCCCAGGATGGGTTCAGAGAGGCACCTCACCCACCGTTAGCTGTACCTGAGTGAAAACTCCATTGATCACCTGACTTCCATAAGCCTACTCTGACTGGTGAATTACAGTGACATTTTGCGTCTCTTGGAATCAATGTCATTCAGAACCACTGCCCAGTAATATCCCCAGAGCCTTATTTCCCTGCCCTCAGTGCACAGTCGCCCTGATAAAAGGCTGTAGGCACCTTTGGGCAGGGGGGAAGGCTAGGAGAAAGATTAACGCTATAAATTTTTGGCAGTGTGCCAGGGTCCTTCCTTCCTCAAAGGAATGTGACCTTCCCTTCATTCAAGGGGTTCTGGTTCTGTAAACTGGCTTAACTCCGGGAACTGATTAAGAAGCTATGATTCTTTATTCTGATGATTCAAGTTAGACTTCTGTTCATTTGACCTAGAACTTGTCTGCTTATCCAGATCGAGTAAGAATTTAGTAGACTACCCATCTGTTTCTCTTCTAGGGACACCAGGATCCACTAGCCAGTACCATAGATCTCTGTGAATTGGACTGTTCCATATTTGACTCCACTGTCCACGATGTTGATTACACCCATCTTGTCTTTGGCAGTTCAGGGCTATCCTTTGGCCCCTGCCAATCCAAGATCCCATTATCCCTCTTGTAATTAAGGATCTCTGTGCAGGAACAGCAGATCCCACTGTCATTTCTCACTTGCAGAGAAGAACTATTCAAGGATTCTGGGGCTTTCCTCTGGTTTTTTTTTTGTTTGTTTGTTTGTTTTGTTTTTTGTTTTTTGTTTTTTTTATAGTTACGGTGAAAGGGGTGTCCTCGGGGCCATCCTCAGGTAGGTGAGCAGGTCTTATGTGACAAATCTATTCTCATACTCCAGACCTTTTGGTCCCTTTCTCTGCAGTATAACAGAAGAGCTCTGACATCTCACCTTCATGTTTTAGCCAACCAGCCAACCCACCCACCCACCCACCAAACTGTGAAAACCATTTCCAACCCCTCGAGCCACAACAGTCTTTGCTTCTTGGGCCCCATATCAGTAAATTCAGCCTACTCCCACTTTATGTTCATTCTATTATTCCTGAGCTTTCCTGAACTTTCCTCTGCTGGCGTTTTGGTTACTGATTCAATCCTTTATTTGTCTAGCCTTATTGATATGTACCATTTCTTCTTGTGTCAGTGTTCATTGCTTATATCTTTCTAAGAATTTGCCTGTTTCATTCAAATTATCTAATTTGTTCGCATATGGCTATTCACGGTATTCACTTAGAATCTTTCTTATTTTGGTAATGTCATTAATGATCTTGCTCCTTTTATTTCTGACTTAAGTAAGTCAAGTCTTTTCTCCTTTCCGCTTAGTCAGCTTAGCTAACAATGTGTCAATTTTACTGAACTTCCTGAGGACCAATTTTTGGTTTCATTGATTTATTTCCTCGATTGCTTTTCTACGCTCTTCTATTTATTTCTGTTCTAACACTTATTGTGTCCTTCTTTCTGCTTGCTTCAGGTTTAGTTTGATCTTCCTTTTCTGTTTCTTTCTCTTTGTTTAAAAATTTTTTAATGTTTATTTTTCAGAGAGAGGAAGAGAGAGAGAGAGAGAGAGAGAGAGGGCACGTGAGCAGGGAAGAGGCAGAGAAAGAGAGAGATACAGAACCCGAAGCAGGCTCCAGGCTCTGAGCTGTCAGCACAGAGCCCGATGCGGGGCTTGGACCCACAAACCGTGAGATCATGACCTGAACCAAAGTCAGATGCTCAACCCACTGAGCCACTCAGACGCCCCATAGACATCTCTTTTCAAATTTCTATTCCTAGGTTGTAGAGAATGATTTAATGAGGTAACTCATCTGTTCTACTGCAATGCCATGCAATTTAACTTCATCCTCATAGTAAGTTTGTAATTTTATTTATTTATTTATTTATTTATTTATGGTATTTTTAAAATTTATTTGGGAGAGCGAGTGTGAGTGGGGCAAGGGTGGGGGGGGGGGTGGGCGGAGACACAGAATATGAAGCAGGCTCCAGGCTCCGAGCTGACAGCCCATAGCCTGACGTGGGGCTCGAACTCACAAACCACGAGATCATGACCTGAGCTGAAGTCGGACGTTTAACCGACTGAGCCACCCAGGCGCCCCCCACATCTTAAAGTATTTTCTAATTTTCCTTATGATGTTTTCTTTGACCCATTAGTTATTTAAGAGTGTGTTATTTTCCAAGTGTTTGTGAATTTTTGGAGTTTCCTTCTGTTGTTACTCATTTCTAATTTCATCCCATTATAGTCAGAGAATATGCTTTATGTGCTTTCAGTTTTTTTAAGTTTAATGAAACTTCTTTTATGGCATACCAGATGGTCTGTCCTGGAGAATGTTCCATGTGCATTCAAGAATATAATCTGCTTGCTGAATACCTCTCTATAGATGTCTGTTAGGTTCATTTGGTTTATAATGTTGTTTAAATCTTCTGTTTCCTTATAGATCTTCTACTCCTTTTTTCTTCCCTTTGTCAAAAGAAGGATATCAAAGTATCCAACAGTTACTGCTGAATTGTCTGTTTTTCCTTTTCATTTTGTCATTTTTTGCTTCATTTATTCTGAGACTTTGTGAAGTGCGTTATATGTTTATAATGGTGACCTCTTCCTCTTGGTTGACCTTTTTATTATTATAATATGTCCCATTTTTTTCCTAGTAACATTCATTGTTGTTTTAAAGTCGATTTTGTCTGTTTGTGATGTTGTTGTTTAGCTTGCTTGCTGGTTTGTTTAGTGATGTGATCAGACTAGTTTAGCGAAGTCTGTTTCCCCACCGAGTGTCAAACCTTTGGCGTTGTTCCTCAGCACGCTCTTAGACATTTTCACCCCAGAGATGACAGTGGTTTTAGCCCAGTTCTCTGTCTTTCTCTACTATCTCTGGAGCTCCTGACTGGTGTGTCTCTGTTGGGGGGTAACACACAGCTTTATAGCACTAATTGCTAGCTGATTGTGTCGTTGTTCTCAACCATGCTTTTGGACATATGTCACTCTGCCGTTTGATCCAATCAAAGTCAAGTTCTTTGCAGAGGTGAGTTTCTGAGGCCAGCCTTTGAGGCTTGTTTCAGTCCCATGATAGCTCTTACTTAGCCCTCTGCCTTTCTTCCCTGGTTCTCTTTACTAAACTTCTAGCTGACCTACCATTTGCATATTATTATCCTGGACCCACTAGTCTTCTCTGATTAATTGCTTTCCAACAAAATCTTTGCTATTTTTGAAAATGCCTTTTGGCTTGAACTTCCCCACCCTCCCTCGCAGATAAAGTCAGTCTTTTGGGGGAGATATATGGAGCTTGCCTCCCCCACTGGGCAAAGCCTCTGCACTACTTGTCTGGGGTTGCGGCTGCAGACAAGGGTCTACTTCCCTTGGGGTGGTGTCCCTGCTCCATGAGCACAGATCTGGGTAGCGGTGGTAATCTCTGGTTTTCTTGGTTTGCCTCTCCAACTACTGAGCCTCCAGCCTGCAGTGAGCCAGGGTGAGGGTGATGTGGGCCAAGTATTCTTGGCCTGCTATGACTGGGGTAGAGTTTCCACCCTATGAGTATGGGCTGCATGGAGTAAGTTTCTTCCTCCTGCAATGGAGCTTCTGAGACAAGGAGCTATGGGGAGGGATGGGAATTGCTTCCACCTGTTCCTCCCACGGGGAATCTGAACCCTCAGAATGACAGCTGGGGAGCCCTGTCTTCTTGGCCACATCTGCCCAGAGTGGAACTTCTTTTACACTGAGCTGGAGGGGTTGGCCATGTAAGGAGTGGGTTGTGGCTCAAATACACAGGCTCTCACTGTCTTACTGACATTTAGATTTTCTCGAATTAGTGTTTCTCCATTTGCCCAGTGCCTCTAGGACAATTTTCGGAGACTTCAGGTGGTTGTTTTTATAATTTTTGCCAGTTATGGTTATTTCACTGGGGAGAGTGCTCTGGTTTGAATGCGTTCCTCCCCTCACCCAAGTCCATATGTTGAATCCTAACTTCCAAAGGTGATGGGATTAGGAAATGGGGCCTTTGGAGGTGATTAGGTGGAGCCCTCATGGTTGGGATTGGTGCCTCCAGAACCGTGAGCAATAAACTTTTGTTCAAAAACTACCCAGTCAGTAGTCTCTTGCTAGAGCAGCCCAAACAGACTAAGACAGAGAGGTTATGTGTGTGGGGCTTCTCAAATTGCCATTCCAGAAGTGTTTTTTCTTCTTGTTTTTTTTTAACGTTTATTTGTTTTTGAGAGAGAGAGAGGGAGAGAGAGCAAGCGAGCACGGGGGAGAGGCAGAGAGAAGAAGACAGAGGATCCCAAGCGGCTCCCTGCTGACAGCTCAGTGCCTGATGTGGGATTCAAACACATGAGCCATGAGATCATGACCTGAGCCGAAATCAGACACTTAACTGACTGAGCCACCCAGGCGCCCCCAGAAGCGTTTCTTGAATGCTGTTGTGTTGATGTGTTGATCTTGTGTCTGGGAATCCTGCTGAACCATCACATTCATTCATTCATTCATTTACTCATCCGTTCAATAAACATTTATTAGTTTAATTACTTTGACCTTTCTACGTAAACGAGCATAGCCTCTTCAAAAATAGCAACTCCTTCTACTTTTTTCAATCTTCTGCTTCTTTTTTATCTTACTGAGTTAGATAAAATCTTTCAAACCATGTCAACAGTAGTTTTTTCTCTACCTTCTAAAGAGTCTCCATTATGTATTTTGTTTGCTATAGGTTTTTGAGAGGTAAACTATCAATTTGAGAGTCTCTCGATATCCCTGTTTTCTGAAAGCTTTTAATGAGAATGTGTGACACATATGAACTGCTTTTCCATTATCTATTAAGATAATCATCCGAGGGGCGCCTCGGTGGCTCAATCAGTTGGGCGTCTGACTTCGGCTTGGGTCATGATCTCACAGCTTGTGGGTTTGAGCCCCATGTCAGGCTCTGTGCTGACAGCTCGGAGCCTGGAGCCTGCTTCGGATTCTGTGTCTCCCTCTCTCTCTCTGCCCCTCCCCCCCCCACTCTCTCTCTCTCTGTCAAAAAATAAACATTAAAAAATTAAAAAAAAAAAGATAATCATCTGAGTGTCCTATGTTAATTTTTGTGAATTAGATTGATAGATGTTGTAATGTTGAATCATCCTTCAATAACTGGGATAAATTGATTATGATGAATTATTTTAAAATACATGTTGGGAAGCACATGGGTGGTTTAGTCGGTGAAGCATCTGACTCTTGGTTTCAGCTCAGGTCCTGATCTCACAGTTTGTGAGTTCGAGCCCCATGTCAGCCCCAAGTGGAGCCTGCTTGGGATTCTCTCTCTCTCTCTCTCTCTCTCTCTCTCTCTCTGCCACTCCCCTGCTAGCTCTGTCTCCCCCTCTCAAAATAAATAAATAAATAAACTTAAAAATATATATGTTGGATTCTGTCTATATTTAATTTAGGGTTTTCATCTCTGTTCATATGTGAAATTGGCCTATATTTTTCTTTCCTTGTTTTGTGTCTGTTCGGTTTTGGTTCGATTATATTTTTTGCTCCTCTTTAAAAAATTTTTTTTGTGGGTGGCAACTTACATGACATGAGGATTATTTATTACTTGAAGGTTTGCTACACTCACTTGTCAATCCTTCTGGGCCTGGCTTGTGTGTGTGGGTGTGAGGCAGGAGAAGGCTTTTTATTATTTTCTCAATTTCTTAATCATTATTGGTCTGAATAAATTTTCCAGTCTTTCATATTAAAATTTATGCATTTTGTGCTTTTTAAACAATTCATCAATTGCTTTTGAGTTTCAAAACTTGTTAGTGTCTGTTCATAATATTACTTTAAAGTTATTAGAACATCTTCTATGTCTTAGTTATTTCTCTTTTTTTTCTTTTGTGTTTATTTGCACTTTCTCTTCTATTTTCTCCTTAAACACTCTTTCTAAAGTTCTCTTATTAGCCTCTCTATGAACCAACTTTTGTTAACCATTGATAATTTTTTTGGTCCTTCTTTGTTGACCCTTGTCTCTATGATTTCTCTTCTTATTTCTGTAAGTTTTTCCTCCATGATCCATCATCAACACCAATGAGTCCATTAGAGTCTTTCGTGTGTGGACAGCTTTTAAGATATGCTCCCTGTGGAAGAGAACCATAGATGTTCTAGAACATTGACTTGTAAGCATACTTAGAGATCACGTATTCCACTGAAGGCAAATATTCGATGGGCTTCGATGGGCTTCTTTTGAATGCGTTTTTTTTTTTTTTTTTTTTTTTTAACCACATTCACCTTTCCTGAATTAAGGCTGGATACATCCTCAGAACTCTAGCAGGGTTCTGTGGGCAGCCTTTACCAGTGGAATCTGAGCATAATTAGAGATAGTCCTGCAGGTGAGGACTTCTGACCATCACGATTTCTCTTCGTACTCGAAGTGAGCTTCACGCATCAACAGCATTGAAATTACCCGTGACTATGTTGGAAAAGCAGAATCTTGGACCCCACTACAGGATTCTGATGCCAAATCAGAATTTGTGTTTTGTCAGCGACCTCAGAGGAATAATTTGCACATTCAGGTTTGAGGAGCAGGGGACCTTATACCTTCATTCTGCAGGTGAGAAAATGAAGGTCTTAGATGTAAAGTAATGTATCCCAGTCTGTGCCCAAGAAATGTTTTTAATGTTTATTTTTGAGAGAGAGAGAGTGAGCACGTGTGCACACAAGTAAGGGAGGGGCAGAGAGAGAGGGAGACACAGAATCCAAAGCAGGCTCCAGGCTCTGAACTGTCAGCACAGAGCCTGATGCGGGGCTCAAACTCACAAACCGTGAGATCATGACCTGAGCCAAAGTCGGATGCTTAACTGACTCAGCCACCCAGGCACCCCAAAGAAAGGGGTTTTTATAGGAAAATGGGGAGAGAGAGTGTATGAGAGACAGAAAGCCAGTTAGGAAAAGTGGACAAGGAGAGACGGAGGGGAACCAATCTTCATTCATACATAGTCCATCTAAGGCCAACCTCTGGGCATGCTGAGTGGCTGGGAGACATTTTATTTGCAACAGCACAAAATTTGCCCCAGTGTTCTTGGTATCAGACTTGAATCACTGTCAGAAAACACACCCAGATTTCAACAAACCTCGAGTGTTTCTTCTGGCAGTGACTGGAGCAGTAAAAAAAAAATAAAAATAAAAATAAAAAAATCCAGAAAATGGAAACCTCTGTTATGTGGCTCTCCAGGTGCCCAGATGTCCCCGCCATGGGACCAGCTGTCCTCGTGTAGCTTTTCTGCCGGACCTCCCACTATCTACGGGCGCTGGCCCTCACCTTGTAGAGCCTGCGGACTCCAAGACGCACTCATAAATCTGCAGTGACCCTACCTTGTCTGCGCACAGAGCTCCTTTCCAGGAACATCAGGGATGATTTATTGTAGCCCATAGAATTCTCTGTAAGGTTTCACCCCCAGATGCGGGAGATGCATGTTCTATTTCTGTTTGACATCCCATGTCAGGAGCGAGCTGTGGAAGAGGCGTAAGTAATTCAGCATTATATACAGAGGGTGAAGTTATGTGGTTAGATATCAACAGCAGGCACTGGAAGTCCTTGGAGATCAGGAGAGTATAACTTTAGAATGAACGTAATGAAAATGTTACAGGGAGATCCGTTTTTCCCCTCTCCCTCTAGGATGTGCTAAGAAAGAATTGGTAGAATTCTCCATGTGGGGATGGGGGCCTTAGGCTGAAGGTACCCCCTTGAGGAGGACCCAGAGTGGGGAGAGAAGAGCTCATCTCACAGCCGTGACCTCTCTGCCCTTCTGAGGCCCCGGATTTCCAGCTGCTTCTCACACATCCTCCCAAGAACGTCTTGCCTCAGTAGCCCCTCAGATTCACCACGTCTGAAAACGAGCTCCTCATTTTCCTTCCCCATTCCCCCTCCTCCGCTATTTCATATCTACGTTACTGGCACCAGAGATCAGGTTCTGGGAAGTGGCTACCCTTGCCTTCCATTCCTCACTCCTCCCATCCAGAGGGAGCTTGGTTCCTGTCAGTTGTGTCCCCTGAGAAGTTCTCAAATCCATACTTGCACTCTGACCACAATGGTCCTAATTCAGGCCTTCATCTTTCATTTGGGCTATTGTAATGAGCCCCAAAGTGCCTCTAATCTCATCCACACTGTCCCCTGATACATCTTCTAGAAAGTACCTCTGCCTCATCAGAGAACTCCCCTCTCTCTTTCAGGATAAAGGCCATGCTTCAGAGCGCGGAAAACAGTCTCCCCTGCAAGGTGGCCCCACCTACCCATTTCACTTCCTTTGCTTTGGCCTCCCCAGCCCGCCTGCTGTTTTTCAAACTCTCACATTTGAGTACCTCTGGGCCTCCGATTCCCAAGGTCTAGAATGCCCTTCCTTTCCCTATATATTAAAAAAACCCCGACTACTTTAACAATCTTCTTTCCCCCTCAGCTTCCTGGGGATATGGGCTCCTCCACACTTAGGTGAAATCCTGGGTGGCCAACAGAGCCAGCCAGCTCATTCTTAAGAATTAAAAAGTCCTCTGGTGGTTTTTAGCTTCAAAAGCATTTTTATTTTAGTGATTAGTTTATCTAACCCAATGCAATGTTGGAGGAAAAAAGGACCTCCGGATTTGTTCAAGGTTAAAGTGTCTGTCCCCTCTCCCATCCCAGCCATGCTGATGATGGAAAAGGTGTGTGTGTGTGTGTGTGTGTGTGTGTGTGTGTGTCTGCATTGGGTATGGACTGAGAGGAAAACTCTTTTCTTTCTCCTGTCCTGCCCCAGAATACTGGCTGCAGTTTCTGACCTTCCAGGTCTGAATGGGGGAGGGAGGAAAGATGGCAGCCAGAAAGGTCTGGTGTGATGGGTGGTGTGTAATCTCGTGTTGATACTTCTGACTGTAGCAAGTTAGTAGATGAGCAAAGCTGACTCATTGTCTTGGAGCTCATTTGTGGGTTCTTTGGGGTCTGTACGGGGAATATTCAACTATGCTTCTTGTAGCATGTGTGATATGTTCGCTTCCAGCAGCCACTTACGTTTCCTCCCTCTGCTCTTAGGAATTCAGGCTTAGCCATCCATCTCTGGTCAAGGTCTTCTTGCCTTTGTAGGCAGGTCTCTTGGACGGTATTTAGGTGCTCCTATGAAAGTCCTGTCTCTCCTATGGCCCATGTCTGATCTGTATGACACAATCATGCATCTCTGCCCCTGACATGGGTGGAAATGTCTGCCTCTTTGGAGTTGAGTAACAGCTGCCTTATAGAAGACTTAGGTTAGCCACAGTCCCTACTCCTCCCTCGTATATGCTCTTCAGCCTGCATTACTCATGTATGCTACGTCTCTGTCTCAGTAGAGGCGTTCTTTGGGGATCTTGCTCTGAACCAGTCATTTCCAAACTGTTTTTAGCAACAAGTTTTTGTTCTTAAAGAGAAGCAATGCAATCTTGTACAAACTTGAATATATAAAACACTGAAAAGCAGAGTTGCTTTGGTTGAGGGCCAGAAAGAGTAGTCGGGAGCCCCTTATCCGCTCATGTCCACCGCGGGGAGCCATGAAGCTCTGCAGGATATAGTTTGAAAAGCCCTATCCCAGACGGTGAGAGTCTGTCGAAACTCTGACCACCCCCCCCCCACCCCCACCTGCTGGCTCTGGCCTGACAGTCCGCAACCACATGTACAGCCAGCTAGACTTTCAGGTCTGCCCATGTCCCTTCCCGTACCCTCCGCCCTGTCCAACACACAGTGCTCTCTTTCCTCTGCCGGGTGGATAAATTACCCCGTGTTCCTGGTCTGTGTGGCCTTGTAGCTGATGTGGTCAGTGAAGGACCTGCAGGGAGACGTTTTCGCAGAATGCTCCATTGCTGTTTGTGTTTCCTCTAGCATTTTACAGAACTATTGGCTTTCATTGCAACGCCAGTCCTGCCTTATGAATTCAAACAAATGAGGCAAATATGAATTAAATAGTCATAGGAAGTGGAAACAGTTCAGGAGGAGGGCCCTTGGTCTGTGTATACAATAGTCCCCATCTTCTGGTTCCCTAAATATTTGTAATTCTGGAGGCCAGAGGGGGAGCACGTGCATGAAGAATGCAAGCTTGTCTTTAAGATGTTTTGAGACCAGGCCAACGTGAGGCCCTGCCTTTGGTTTGGGCTCAGGCAGTGAGTATTTGTTCTGTACTTTAGTTCTGCCTCTGTCTTCCCGAGGTCCTATCTTGGGAATAAAGATGGCTCTTCTGTTTGGTCTGACATCAGATGTTCACCTGCTCAGAAGGCTGGAGGCTAGCTCAATGGTCCTTCCTATCCTGATCTTCCCCCCAGTTTGGCTTAGAGGCGGTGGGAATGCCAAATTGTTTTCCACTTTGGAAAACAGGTTAACGGTGTCTCATGAACATTCACCTACCCGATGAACACGCATTCACCCAAGTGAAAAGAGTACGTCTATTCAAGAACCTGTACTCAAATGTTTACAGTAGCTGCATTCATAATAGCCAAAAAATTTTACAAATACTCCAAGTGTTCACATGTGAACGGATTAATAAATTGTGTTATATCCACGCCATGGAGTACCAGTCGGCAGTAAAAACGAACAAACCTGAGGAATATGCAAGAACGTGGATGAATCTCAAAACCATTATGGCTAAGCAAAGAAGCCAGACACAGAAGACTAAACTAACTGTTGTCTGATTCTACTTTGCGCGCGTTTGTAAAAAGAGGCAAAACCGTAGTGACAGAGCAAGGAGACGATTGGTTGTCAAGGATATTGGAGGGGGTGGGAGGAGAGGGTCGGCTGCAAAGGGGCATGATGGATTATTTTAGGATGAAGTTTTGTAATTTCAGCTTTTACACTTAGGTCTGTGGTGCATTGTGAGTTAAATTTTGTGTATGGTGTGAGGAAAGGATTGATGTCGGTTTTTGTTTTTTGTTTTCGGCATATGTATGTATCCAGTTTTTCCAGCACCATTTGTTGAAAAAATTCTTACTTCCCCTTCAAAATTCCTTTTGCACCTTTATCAAAAATCAGTCGGCCATATGTATATGTTGGTGAGTTGTCATTATTTTTTGTTTTTTAATTTTTTTAATGTTTGTTTATTTTTGAGAGAGAGAGACAGAGCATGAGCAGGGGAGGGGCAGAGCGAGAGGGAGAGACACAGAATCTGAAGCAGGCTCCAGGCTCCGAGCTGTCAGCGCAAAGCCTGACACTGGGCTCCAACCTACGAACTGTGAGTTCAGGACCTGAGCGGAAGTCAGACACTTATCCGACTGAGCCACTTGGGTGCCCTAGTTGTAATTATTTTTAAAATCACAGATTTTAAGTTTGTAATTTTATTTATTTATTCATTTATTTATGGTATTTTTAAAATTTATTTGAGATAGAGAGCGAGAGTGAGTGGGACAAGGGCGGAGAGAGAGAGGAAGAGGGAGACACAGAATCTGAAGCAGGCTCCAGGCTCTGAACTGTCAGCACAGAGCCCGATGTGGGGCTCAAACTCACAAACCGTGAGATGACCTGAGCCGAAGTCTGACGCTTAACCGACTGAGCCACCCAGGCGCCCCTTAAGTTTGTAATTTTAAAAATCTGAGTTTTCTCTCTAGTTATAGACTCTGCCCTTTACATCACAGATTCCAACTAGTGATAACAGTGATTCTAACATTTATTGAGCAATTAACCATTGGAGCTGGCACCATGCTGACAGTTTTACGTATAGCAACTAATTTAATCCTCACAGCTATCCCGTGAAGTATATTTTATTGTCTCCCTTTTACAGAGGAGGAAACTGAAACTCTTTAACATTAAAGAAGTTGCCCAAGTCCCAGAGCTTAAGTAGCAGAGCAGGGATTTGACCTCTAGGTGGTCAGGCTCTCATACAGTGCTGAAATTCTGTACCATAACCCCTCTCTCTCTCTTACCAGCTTCTGGCATATACCACACGCTCAACAAATATTCGCGAATTAATATAATTATAACACTGCATTTGGACTGTTTACCTGTTTATCATTCCCACCTGATGGTATGCTTTTTTTTTTAAGGGAAGGAAATGTGACATTTATTAATTCTAAAACATTCAGCGACGCTTACTATTATGCTAAACAGTGTGCCAAAGGGGAAGAAGATGATTATTAACAAATGGGCAGTGAGGAAGGAATGAACCAGTACGTTGGTTTTAACTGATAGATTTTGTTCCCCAAAGGGCTGACTTAACATGCAAAAACTATCCATGTGATTTAGATCCTGAGTGGCAATCCCACCGCTTGATGCATCTTTGGCCTCCTGACCTTTCGTCTGATCACCCATAGGGGTGATCACCCGATGGGGCTAATAAAACCTGCCCTGTGTACCTGTTAGGGTTGCTGTGAGATCAAGTAACACCACCATCGAAAGAACATCTGACCTGGAAAATGATCAACCGATTCTGCGCCGGCCACCGGGACCGTGACGGCCCTTCTACACACCCTGGTTTGTGGCCTGAATATACTTCCTTCCCACAAGTTGAAGTACTAGATGGAGATATGTGTTTGCATAGGTGTGCATGGCACTGCCATGGACAGAGCTGGGTAGAGAAAAGTCTTCAGAGGAGATTGGTTGAGAGAACGCTGGACAGAGGCTTTAAAGTCCTTTGGTTTAGGGAATGAGCATTAACTCTGTCAATACAGTAGGCTGTTGACTTATCTCTGGATTAGAAAAATGTAAAAAAAAAAAAAAAAAATCCATTGAAAGCCAAGAACCCTCAGTGGGGAAAGGATAGTCTCTTCAACTTCCCAAATGGTGTTGGGAAAACTGGACAGCAGCATGCATCAGAGTGAAATTAGCCTTCCATCGTACATCACTCAGAAAAGGTAACTCAAAATGGATTAAAGACTTAAACATAAGACCTGATACCATAAAAACTCCTAGAAGAAAACAAGCTCCTTGACATTGATCTTGGCAGTAATTGCCAAGTTTTGGATGTGGTGTCAAAAACATAGGCAACAGGGGCGCCTGGGTGGCACAGTCGGTTAAGCGTCCGACTTCAGCCAGGTCACAATCTCGCGGTCCGTGAGTTCGAGCCCCGCGTCGGGCTCTGGGCTGATGGCTCGGAGCCTGGAGCCTGTTTCCGATTCTGTGTCTCCCTCTCTCTCTGCCCCTCCCCCGTTCATGCTCTGTCTCTCTCTGTCCCAAAAATAAAATAAATGTTGAAAAAAAAATTAAAAAAAAAAACATAGGCAACAACTAAAAAGCTTCTGCAACAGCAAACGAAAACAGTGGACAGGATGAAAAGGCAATCTACAGAACAGTAGAAAATATTTGCAAACCACATATCGGGGAAGGGGTTAAAATCCAAAACATATAAAGAACTCATTTAACTCAATAAGAAGAAAGCGGGGGCACCTGGGTGGCTCCAACTCTTGGTTCCGGCTCAGGTTGTGATCTTGCGGTTTCGTGAGTTCAAGTCCTATATTAGGCTCAGTACTGGCAGCACAGAGCCTGCTTGGGGTTCTCTCTCTCCCCCTCTTTCTTCCCTTCCCCTACTCCCGCTGTCTCTGTCTCTGTTTGTCT
Organism: Herpailurus yagouaroundi; assembly: GCF_014898765.1. Taxonomy (NCBI): domain Eukaryota; kingdom Metazoa; phylum Chordata; class Mammalia; order Carnivora; family Felidae; genus Herpailurus; species Herpailurus yagouaroundi. The sequence continues at coordinate 6,614,420 of NW_024412439.1, read as the reverse complement.
CAAAATAAAAAAGTAAACTTAAAAAACAAACAAAAAGAAGAAAGCAAATAATTAAAAATGGCAGAGGAAATGAATGGACATTTTCCCAAAGAACACAGCCAAAGGACCAACATGTACGTGGACATATGCTCCATATCACTCATCATCAGGGAGATGCAAATCCAAACCACAGTGAGATATCACCTCATACCTGACAGAATGGCTAGGATCAAAGAGACAAAAATTTTGGTGAGGATGTGGAGAAAAGGGAACGCTGTGTACTGTTGGGAGGAATGTAAATCGGTGTAGCCCCTATGGAAAACAGTATGGGGATGGCTCAAAAAATTAAAACCATACCTACTATATGACGCAGAAATCCCACTTTTATTTCCAAAGGAAATAAAATTAGGATTGTGGGAAGGTATGTGCACTCCCATGTTTATTGTGGCATTATTTACAATAGCCCATACATGGAAGCCGCCTGTGTGTGTCCATGGATGAATGGATAAAGGAGAGGGAATGGAATGGAATGGAATGGAATGGAATAGAATAGAATAGAATAGAATAGTATTTAGCCAAAGGAGATCCTGCCATTTGTAGCAACAGGGGTGACCTTGAAGGTGTCCTACCAAGTGAGATAAATCACACCAAGGAGGGCAAATGCAAATGTGGAATATAAAAAAAGCCGAGCTCCTTGAAACAGAGAGCAGAATCTGTCTACCAGGTGGGCGGCGGTGGCGGCGGGGGGGGGGGGGGGTTGGGGAGGTGTTGTCAGAGGTAAAAACCTGCAGGAAGAAGATGGGTAAATTCTGGGAATCTAATGCCCAGCATGGTGATTATAGTCACCATCAGTATTGTACCATATACATCAAAAAGTTGCCAAGAGACTACATTGGACATTCTCACCACATAAACATTAAAAAAAAAAAAAATAAAAAAAAAAACGGGGGGCGCCTGGGTGGCTCAGCCGATTAAGTGTCCCGACTTTGGCTCAGGTCATGATCTCACAGTTTGTGGGTTTGAGCCCCATGTCGGGCTCTGTGCTGACAGCTCAGAGCCTGGAGCCTCTTTCAGACCCTGTGTCTCCCGCTTCTCTCTCTCTCTCTCTCTCTCTGCGCCTCCCTTGCTCATGCTCTGTCTCTTTCACCCTCTCAAAAATAAATAAACATTAAAAAAGATTTCTTTTAAATGTTCTCACCACAAAAAAAGAAGTGATAGTTATGTGTTGTGATACAGGTGTTAGCGTTCACTCTGGAGGTCATCGCGTTGTACTACATACATACATGTATCAAATCAATCCATCGTACCCCTTAATCTTCCACAATGCTAGATGCCAATTATATCACAAGTAGAAATATCCGTGTTAATACAGTTCAATTCCATTGATGCATATTGAGTACTCGCGATGTGCCTGCAGGGACCGTAAAGATGGACAAGCCCCCAACCCTATCTCCATGGAACAGGCGTGCCCCCCGCTTAGCAGAGGCACAAAGCAACAGACTTCTAAAAACGTGTAACCCATTGAAGTTTGTCCTCTGTGTCTCCATGGGCTCCCTTGGCTTTGGTCTCATCTTGATCTTGATTGAAGCCTCATACTCTTCCTTGGTTTCCACAAGAAAACTATGTGCTGCCTACGAGCCTGTTTGGTGCTTTACTGAGGGTTTGTGAGGTCCTGCTGGAGGGTTTATGTTCCTCAGCTCTTAGAATTTCCCTTAAGGCTTCCTGTTCGACAGGTTCCTCCCTAATCTCTCTGCTGGGAGGCCCTCCCACCCTCTCCTTTCTTTTCCTTTCACAGAAACCCTGCGCTCACTCCCCACAGTCCGGGGAGGCTCCGTTCAGTCCATTGATCCCAAGTGCCTTCTTTACCAACAAGGAACTCAGAAAGAGCACTTTTCAAAATGCTGCACATGTATAGGATTTGTGGGTTAGTTTCTTAGTGGGGTAAAATGCACAGAACATGAACTTCACCCCCGTAACCGAAGGGTACAACGCTGTGGCTTTTAGTGTCTTCATAGTGTCATGCAACCACCACCACTGCATAATTGCAAACATTTTCATCACCTCTCCCTGCCCCCCAAAAGACACCCTGTACACATTAAGCAGTCATTCCCCGTTTCCCTTCCCCACTTTCTCCTCTGCAACTTGCTCTTCTCATTTAACAAGACATCAGGAAAGTCCTTCCGGGTCTAAGGACCCATTCTTTTTTTTTTTAATTTTTTTAATTTTTTTAATGTTTATTCATTTTTGAGAGACAGAGACAGAGTGTGAGCAGGGGAGGGGTAGAGAGAGGGAGATACAGAATCCCAAGCAGGCTCCAGGCTCCCAGCTGTCAGCACGGAGCCCGACGTGGGGCTCGAGCTCACCAACCGTGAGATCGTGACCTGAGCCAAGGTTGGACACTCAGCCCGCTGAGCCACCCAGGTGCCCTTACACACTTTTAGGACTTTGTGTGCAAAATCTTCTCTTTCACCTGTCTTTGCAGGCCTTGTCTGGGGATCAGAGTGGGCACGGAGGACTGGCGAGTTCTGCCTGGGAGAATTCGAGAAGACTCCTCAGAGAATGTCGTGGCGAGCTGGGCTGTCAGGGCAGAGATGGGCGGAAGCATCCAGGCAGAAGTGACTGTGTGAGGGAAGCCAGGCGGGGTGGGGGGGGGTGGGGGCGGAACGTGTTGGGGGTCAGCCCAGCAGGGGAACCATGCGGGCGGTGGGGAAGCTGTGTTGTGCAGGGCACACAGACAAGGCTATTTTAGAAAGGGCTCTCATCCTCGAGGATGTCTTCCTGATCTCTTTTTCAGACGTGGCAAAGGAAATGGTGTCTCAGGGGGAGCAGAGACCCTCCTCAGCACTGCCCAAGTCTAGTGTTTTGTGGGACAGACTTGCAATCCGGTTGCCCCCACTCTCTGGTCTTGCCCTTTCTCAGGAAACGGCAACTCACGTCTGCTTCCCTTGCTCCTATCGAAGCGTGGACCGTGGCCTTTACGGGGTTAATAAGGGACATCGCTTTTCAACTCTATTAGAGATTACTTTACAAAGTCATAAAAATGCACAGTTCCACCAACGTTATATTACAGTTGCTAAAAATATCCCACGGCCATTGGTTAGCTCAGAGCAGTAGATGTCCCACAGACTAATTTAACCATTGGCAGGAGGCCATGCAGTCTCCAGACAGGATCAGAATCAAACTGGGGGCTGCTAAATATAGAAGTATAAATTTGGGTTTGTTTAGAATCATCTGAAAACTGAAAGAACACATAAGCCGGTATGCGAGCGTGGTAGAATATTCCGAAGGCTTCCCTTCATCACCTGGCACCTGGGTCGGCCCTGCGCGCCTCCCCCCTACCCCCAACCTTGCTGTCGGCTTTGCAGTGGGAATCTCGGACAGGTGTCCCGTGTTGGAAAGTCACTGCAGACTTTTGAAGCCAGTCTGGGTGGGAAGAAGGGTTCTCTTGTAGGGGGAATACCACTCTCACAGGTTTACCGTAACGACCCCGTGGAGCAGATCAGTTGCAGGTATGACAGCAACAATTCTTATAACCCTCATGCTCTTTGCTTCTTTTCCATCCAGCTGTGAGAACGAGTGTCTATGGCCTCTCCTTGAATTTCATCCAAGGCCAGGGGAACCACGAGTCCCCTGGGGCATGGTTGCACGGGAAAAGGGGGCAAAGAAAAGTCTTTCTTTGCCCTACGTGTCCCTCTCGTTCGATGTTCATTGCGAGTAGGTGCCTCAAAGCGCAGATATACTTACCCCAAGGAGCTTTGGGTAGGTAGGGATTCAAGCAAAGGGTGGATAGGTATGAAAGGAGAGTGGAGAGGCTCACTCATGGTGGTGTTTGGGACATCCCCCCCCCCCGGGCCCCCCCGGGAAATCGGCACGGTTGAATCAAAGGGCTCTGGGGGGCACGTCAGGACAACTAGCCAGTTTAACCAGTCCAAAGGGCTGGTCAAGTGGCTGCAAAGACGCGACTCATCTAGCCTCTGGCTACCGTGCTCACGTGGTTCTTGACCACTCTCCTCTTGCCACGATGCTACCATCACACCAGCCCTTTTGCTGTCCTTCGGACACCGCAGATCCTTCCGACTCGAGGCCTTTGCCTTCTCTCTCCCTGCCTGGGATGCTCTTCCCTTGGGGGATTTCATGGACTTCCTCTCCCTTCTTTTAGAGATCCATTCAAATATCACCTCCTGAGAAGCCTCGTCTAAAGTGGATCTTTTACGATTCTCTCCCCTCTGCCTACTTGACCTTCTGTGATATGACTTGTTATGCCTGTTATATATCCTGTCCTATCCTATCCTATCCTATCCGCCTTTGGTTATCGGCTGTCTCCCCCACTCGAATGCGCATTGCATAAAGAGACTCAAACCTTCATGCTGGCTGAATACACAGTCACAGTTGTGTTCATCCTTATACCCAGATACAGCTGTCTTGAATCATGCATTTGCACACAGATTCAGGTGGGAATTCAGACTTTTTCTTTCAGTGCCTTATTTATTCCTCTTCTGTGGCACTGTAACCAAACTTTTTTTTTTATAAAATTTTTTTTAAGTTTATTTATTTATTTGGAGAGCAAGCAAGCAAGCAGGGGAGGGGCAGAGAGAGAGAGAGAGAGACAGAGAGGGAGAGAGAATCTCAAGCAGGCTCTATGATGTCAGCACAGAGCCAGACGTGGGTCTCAAACTCCAGCTCAAACCGTGAGATCATGACTTGAGCCGAAATCAAGAGTCAGATGCTTCAATGACTGAGCCACCCAGGTGTCCCATGACCCCACTTGTAGATGTGTGATCACAGACTGAGACACAAGGTCTGGAGCAGGGCGATGTAGACCATGAGAGGAAGGGGGCTGGAGAGAGAAACCCTCAAGCTGGGGATGGAGATCAGGAGGGGTTGGCCGAGTGAAGGGTAGAGAGAGAACACTCAGGAAAAACTACGTGTACCCCACAGTTGCCAATTGCTGTGACACACACACTCCCATTTCTGAATTTGGGCCAAGTCTCTGTATGGAGGGCATCTCACGATCACTTCTGGTCTGGTGCCAGTCCTGACAGAGTGTCATTGCCTGCCCCCATGGGAATCCCCTTGTCGCTTACGATGACACGGCTGGACAGTTTAAGAGCCATGTTGAGAAAGGAATAGAAGTCTTTTTTTTTTTTTTTTCAATAATTTTTAAACCGTGGAGGATGGAGATTTTGTGCAAGAAGCTGGACACCAGGCCTCAGGGCTGAAAAGAGATCCCAAATACGAGTCTCCATGTGACGAGACTTCAGAAATACCGCCCTCAGTTAATTTAGGTTCTATTTTCCTTTTCACACAGGTACGAGAGCAATAAACACTTCGGTCCTCTATCTAAGTAAGCCTTAACAGAACTCTTTTGAGAAGTATAATCCAGCAGTTCTGAATGTTCAGAGAACGTAGTGTCAACGTTTCATGGGCAGGGTGTTTTGGTTTAAAAATAATTTTTTTTTTTAACATTTATTTGTGTTTCACAGACAGAGTGTGAGCAGAAGAGGGACAGAGAGAGAGGGAGACACAGAATCTGAAGCAGGCTCCGGGCTCTGAGCCATCAGCACAGAGCCCGCCGCGGGGCTCAAACTCACGAACCGTGAGATCGTGACCTGAAACGAAGTCGGACACTTAACAGACTGAGCCACCCAGGTGCCCCTCACAGGCGGGGGTTTTGTTTCTTGGAGTCATTTGCAGTAATGGTGCATCCGAGAATGAGTGAGATCCTGGATTCGGTACAGTGGGAACAGTGAGTGTGGACACGGGAGCGGAGAACAGCAGGTGACAAGGACAAGTGGTGAGGGTCACCGGGTGCGGTGGGAGGTGGGGGGGGGGCTCCAGCAGGGGCGCAAGGCACTCTGGGAAGGGATGGTGTCCCCGAGGTGGGCCCTCTGCTGCACCGGGGTGCTGTCCTCTTAACAGTCCTCTGTGCAAGTTAAGTGTAAGAATTTCTTTGCTACTGGGCGCCTGGGTGGCTCAGTCGGTTGAGCGTCCGACTTCGGCTCAGGTCATGATCTCGCGGTCTGTGAGTTCAAGCCCCGCGTCGGGCTCTGTGCTGACAGCGCAGAGCCTGGAGCCTGTTTCAGATTCTGTGTCTCCCTCTCTCTCTGCCCCTCCCCCATTCGCACTCTGTCTCTCTCTCTCCCTCAAAATAAATAAACATTAAAAAAAAAAAGAATTCCTTTGCTACTGACATTGAGGAGAAACAGTGCGTAGGCACAATACTCACCCTCCAACTTACCCCAAATAAATAAATAGAAGGTTCTAGGCACCCCCAGGGATCCATTGGGAAGAAGAAAAGGCAAGGCTGAACTAACACGTGTGGGCCGGGGCGAGGAGAGGAGCCGTCTGTGCAAATGCTGTTCGGCCCTCGTTCCAGGTCATTCAGGATTTGCAGGCAGTAAATGAAATTGCCCAAATTTGTTTTCTCATGAAAATGTCAGCTTTGGGGCTTAGCAGGAGCAATTCTTTTTTTAGGGGCTGGGAAAAAAAAAAAAAAAAGCAGCAGCCCTTTTTATTTTGTTGCCCTCGGGACAAAAGGGGCTTTTTGTTCTCGATCCACGGCTCCAGCGTGCTGGTGTTCGGCTTTGCTTCCACGGAGGGCCGAGGTGAATGTCCAGGTGGAAGAAACCAGACGCCGACACGTTGGCTGGGTCTGAGCCAGGGATGGGGCTCTTGGCTTTGCCTTGGCCCGTTCCCCAGGTGAGACCGGCCGCCCCCAAACGCTGCTTTCCTCGCGAGACGTTTCAGTGGGATGGGGCGAAAAGGGGGTATGGCTACATAATTCTTGTTAATAAATGTCTTGTTTAGTTACCGCATGTTCATTGTTCACCAAGCAAAGGCGGCCGTCACATTTTGTTTGGGCTCAAGCCTGAAAATAACTTGTAGCTCTTGTGTGAGCGCTTCGTCTGATGCTCCTTGCTCCCTCCCCTCCCTCCTCCCTCCTCCTCCTCTCCCTCCTCCCCTGCCCTCCTCCCTCTCCCCTTCCCTCCTCCCCCTCCTTCCTCCCCTCCTCCTTTCTTCTCCTTTCTTCCCTCTCCTCTCCCTCCTCCCCCTCCCTCCTCTTCCCCTCCCCCTCCTCTCCCCTGCCCTCCTCCCTCTCCC
>NW_024412439.1:6604772-6607330 GCF_014898765.1 Herpailurus yagouaroundi | reverse complement strand
CCCTCCCCCTCTCCTCTTCCTCCCTCTCCTCCCTCTCCCTCCTCTCCATACTCCTCCTCCCCATTCCTCCTGCTTCCTCCCCTCCTGTCCTCCTCCCTCTTTCTCCTCTCCTTCCCCCTTCCTCTTCCTCCTACCCCTCCCCCCTCTATCTCCCCCTCCTCTTTCCTCCTCTCCCTCCTCATCCTCCTCTTCCTCTCCTTCCCCCTTCTTCACCTCCCCTCCTTCCCGCCTCCTCCTTTCCCCTTCTCCTCCTCCCCCTCCTCCCTTCCTCCTCCCCTCCCCCTCCCCCCTTCCCCGTCTTCCTCTTCTCCCCCCTTCCCTTCCTCCTCTTTTTTCCGAAGACTACAGCAGAGACCAATATTTAGTAGTCTGGCTCCTGAGGGAATCATCAGCTATTACAGCCGGAAAGGCTGTATTCAGACTGCTCTGAGGAGTCAGAGGGGTTGTCGGGGCCAGTCTATGGGAAGGGGCAGAAAGGCCTGGCTCTCGCCCCACCCCCTCGGACTCAGCTACTGGTGGCTGATTTTCTTTTCCATTCTGTGTGTGCCGTTTCTGTCTCCGAGTTCGTGAGGAGAAAAAGACTTGAGTCTTGGGAAGGTCTGGAAACTGCCGATGCAAATCCAGCCTCTTCTTTACAGAGGGGTTCAGAGAGGTAGAGCGATTTGCCCGGGGTTGCCCAGCTTCTCAGTACGGGAGTCTGGACCGGGAGCCGCGCCCCTCCCCTGCTGCCCGGCACTGGGTAGAGAGGCAGGGAGGCCCTGAGAAGCAGGGAGAAAACAGTAGGTGCCTCGGGCTCTTTGGTGTGCAAAGCAAATGTCTCGACACACCCCTTGGGCCACAGAAAATGGTGTCTCCCTTTGGTCACCAAGAACAGCGATGCAAACGTGACCTGGTCCTGCGGTCCCTCTTCTAATTGGATGAGAACGCGTCTCTGCTGTAGGGTTTCAGGGTCGGGCGTTGGGCCTCAGCCACTTCTCCGTTTCCCTGTAAATGAGGTTTTTTTCTCTCCCTTTTTCTTGTCTATTATCACTTTTAGGGTGGGCTTCAGGGGAGTGGATTTATGGAAGTATACCCCATTCTCTCGGACCTTCCCAGGACCTGTGGCCTGTCTTTTATGTTTCCACTTGCCTCTGGAGGGTCTTCTGGATAATTTCTTTGGTTCTACCCTTCAGTTTACGGAGACTCCGATGTGCTGTGTCCCGATGCTTTGTAATCTACTTGCGAAGGAGACGACTGGCTGTACTCAGTGGGTCATTCTCTCCTTCTTCTGGGTTGATAGGGCTGTAGTTGGACGCATGGCTCTTTGGCTGTGCGGCGTTTCCCGTTCTGTGGTTGGACGTGGCCCAGGGACTAAGTCTTCAAGGTGTGAGTGGAGGTGTGCGCCTTCCATACCTTTCTTCCCTCTGGGGCGCTGGGGTAATGTCGCTCCAAGAGCTGCCTGTGGAACACAGCAGGGCCGTCACCCGTCACTGGTTTGCGGCGGGATTGGTTAAAAAACAGAAAAGCATTTAGGTATGTATAGCAATTCAGTCCTGTCACAATCCCTGAGCATTCTGGTAACGATAATTATAATAATGATACTGATAATTCTCTTCTTCCTCTCCTTCCTCCCCCCCTCCTCCTCTCCCTCCTCTTCCCCCTCCTCTTCCTTCTCCTTCTTCCCTTTCTTCCCCTCCTCCTCCCCTTCCTCTCCCTCCCCCTCCTCTTTCTTCTCCTTCTCCTCCTCCCCCTCCCCCCTTCCACTCTCTCCTCCTCCTCCTCCCCTTCCTCTCCCTCCCCCTCCTCTTTCTTCTCCTTCTCCTCCTCCCCCTCCCCCCTTCCACTCTCTCCTCCTCCTCCTCCTCCTCTTCCTCTGTATTTTACAAAAGTAATGCTTCAAAAAGGATTGAGGGGGATAAAACCTGTCCCATCACCTGTGCCTGTGGCCAGATAGGGTTAATGCCCTTGGGGATTGGCTGAGCAACAACACGGAAGGAACCTGTGCCCCACACGGAGGAATCTGTGTCCCCACATGACCGCCGACCCTGAGTGCTCACCGCAGCCCGATACACAAAAGGGAAATACACACCACCTTTTTTAACCCCCTGGATTATCGTCAGCTCTCTTCCGGTGACATTCAAGCCTTGTCCCGTTGCCCGTCCATCCCATTTTTAATCCCAATCATTATACATTTACTTCTAGAAATCCTATTTGGTTCTTTTTCACATCTCTTTGGTGGTTTTTTGTTTTTTTTTAATAGATTCTCATTCCTTGATCATATTTGCCAGTCTCTGTTGTTTTTAAATCTTACGGCATTTGTTCAAATAAAGTCTTGTTTAAGCACCAAGATAGAACAGATAGAAACTTTCAAACAGAGGTGACAGATCACCACATGCAGATTTTCATCAGGAATTTCTGAGAACTTGGGCTGCAGCTTTAGATTCTTTGAATTGCTTGGAGCATATGAAAGGATTAAGAGAGCAGATGAGAGAAAAGATTTTAGGGAGAAAGACTCCTTTAGGGAAACTGACATGGAGAGCCCCGTCCTTTCTCCCCACGGAAGTGGGTCCGGCATCGCA
>NW_024412439.1:6567903-6604672 GCF_014898765.1 Herpailurus yagouaroundi | reverse complement strand
CCACAGCAAAGCGAAGCTGTCTGGGTAGATTTGGGCCAATTCGCTTAAAAACTGGTTGAACACATCTTGATTTGTTTCTCTCTCCTTTAGTTGGCTGAGACGCAGAATCTTAGAAGTAGCATGCGTTCATTTTTTTTTTTAATTTTTTTTTTCAACGTTTTTTATTTATTTTTGGGACAGAGAGAGAGCATGAACGGGGGAGGGGCAGAGAGAGAGGGAGACACAGAATCGGAAACAGGCTCCAGGCTCTGAGCCATCAGCCCAGAGCCTGACGTGGGGCTCGAACTCACGAAGCGCGAGATCGTGACCTGGCTGAAGTCGGACGCTTAACCGACTGCGCCACCCAGGCGCCCCTATTTATTTATTTTTGAGAGAGAGAGAGAGCGAGCACGAGTAGGAGAGGGGCAGAGAAAGAGGGGGTTAGAGGATCTGAAGCGGGCTCCACACCGACAGCAGAGAGCCCGATGTGGGGCTCAACCTCACCGTGAGATCATGACCTGAGCCGAAATCAGACACTTAACCAACTGGGCCACCCAGGCGCCCCTGTGTCTGTGTCTACCTCTGTTGTCCTCCGTGCGAGTCTGTGTCCCATTGCCCCTCTTCTTCTAAGGACCCCCGTCCTACTGGATTGAGGGCCCCGGCTACTCCAGAAGGATCTCATCTCTACCCGTTGTACCTGGAACAACGCTTTTTCCAGATAAGGTCACCGGCGGTGGGACTGGGGGTCAAGACTCCAAAATCTCTTTTGTGGGGAGTGGGCACAATTCAACCCATAACAAAGGGAGACAAGGCAGAGGACGCGGGGAGTCACAACACGGGTGAGAAATTCATCTTCTCAGCCTCTGCTTCCTGTAACCCCCGTTTCTGTTCCCCTCGGTTGGCTGAGGTCCTTACTGTCCCAACACAGTTGGGGTGTAAACTTCCTCCTCCAAAGAATCTTGATCCTCAACCCCCCTGCCTTATTCTGTGCCCCATCACTGAAGACTTCCCCCCACCCCGTCTCCCCCACGGCGCACCCCTGGTCTCCAGGAGCACTCCGACTCACCTCCCCTCCCAGCCCCACACCTTGGCCGGACACACAGACACAGTCACAGCCCTGACCTTCCTCCCACTCCCGACAGGATCCGTCTCCTGCTTCTCTGGCTTCCTTCCCAGCACACAGTGAGCCTCAACACGTCCAGAAGGCTTGCCCTCCAGTCCCCTTCCCCCCGCCAACCTCCCTGATCAAACCACCTGCTGGACGCCAGGCCCCGGCCATCTGCTTGAGGCCCACTTCTGTGTCTCAGAACTTGTGACCTCAGAGGACCCCGGAGGGGTGAGAAAGTTCTCACCGCAGATCTCGCGACCCCCGGTGATTTTCCGTCAGGGCTAGTATGGCAATAATATGCATCCAGCAAAGCATCGGGACCAGTGCTCGTAGAGGGGAAAGTTGGGATTGTTGGAGGGACACTGAATGTCAGAACTGGGGAAGGGGTTTCCTTGATTCAACTGAGGACCACAGTTCAGACTTCCTGCCGGATTGATCCTTTGTGTTTCTGCAGTCACTAGTAAAATGTGTGCCCAGTGCATTAGAGAAAAAAAAAAAAAATATGTCGAGCTTTTAGTTCAGGTTAACCCAGGAGCACGGGTTTACTTACTTAACATGATATTTGCCAGAGAAAATGCCTTCCAGAGGAAGAAAGGCGTATATTAGGACGGCAAGAGCTTTGGGCTAAGTGTGAGGGAGCCACACTTCCTTTCTGTTTCCTCACCTGCAGTATGAAAAGCCGAGCCCGTTCACAAAGTCCTTTTAGCCCCAGTATTCTAATTATATGTAAAAAAAATGGGGCGCCTGGGTGGCTCAGTCGGTTGAGCGTCTGACTTCAGCTCAGGTCAGATCAGAACCTGATCTCAGGTTCGTGGGTTCCAGCCCCACATCGGGCTCACTGCTGTCGGCACTGAGCCCTCTTCAGATTCTCTGTCCCCCATTTCACTCATGGTCTCTCTCTCTCTAAAATAAATAAGTAAAAATAAATGTTTTTTAAAAAGATTAAAAAATTTAAAAAAAAATCAAAATCCTTTAGAGTACATTACATCAAACCTTTTAAATATCTTGTACCTCGAGTCAATATTTATACACTTTTGTTGCCAGAGAAAACACCAGTGACTTTTTATTTCTGTAATAATACTCCAAAATCCAGGAGAGAAACAAATCTACGAATTAGTTATGGAAAATTAAAAAACAAAACTATGAATCTGGAAAACTTAAAACCCTCAAACTTCATAAAATTCACATTTTTGTTCCCCCTTCCTCCCAACACATGAGCGGTCTAAAAATTGTTTCATCCGAGCACATTGTCCAGATATATCTCGACCCATCCCTGCCGTGGAGTAATGCGGCCAAAATTTCTTCCCCCCCTGTAAAGCAGTTCTAAATCAAAACCAACTCTGCCTAATGCTTCCAAGTTGAAAGAAGCCTTTTTGAATGATGCAAAAAGCCATTCAGACACGAGACTGCTCGTCTCCTTTGTCCTAATGAATTTAGGGTTCACATTGGGGAAGAGTTCTTTGAAGATTGTGCACAACTGTAGGTGTATATGGATGGGGCCATTCAAGCAGTCTTTGTAAAATACCATTTTCAGTGCATTTGGAGGCCTCTCAAAATCGATTCATCGCTTTAAAAAAAAAGTTACAATCTATGTGTGCATAGACTAGTAATTTGGCCGGGAGCTTGCCCAGCTAATTTGGGCCCCGGGGGTACACTGGGAGTTGGGAGAGACAGGTGGGGTTGGCTGGTGTCTGTGGGGGTTCACCGGTTGTGCATTTGGCCTCCGTTTCTCTTCCCCTCCCTTCCAGTCTGAGCGCGATGTTCCCTGCATTTGTTTGGAGCTCCAGGGCTGGGCCCTCCTTGGGGTTAGCGCTCCTGGAGGAAGCCCCGCCTCCTCACTCACCCGAGGGCCACAGGGCTGCGTTCAGAGCGCTCAGGTGGTACAAACACCTGTCCTAACGTGGGGCGTGGCTGTCCGCGGATGCGAATGAGGAAGCACGAAGCCCCCCTTTCCGCGGCTGGCAGCCACTTTGGCATCCCGAGGGAAGCACACACCTGAGGATAAACGTGGACAAAAATGAAAAAGCGTGAATGATCGTGGAGGAATCTGGTGGCGAGAGTAGAAGCGGGGAGGGGCAGCGAGGTAAATGAGATCAGCCTGCAAGGAAATTACGTAGGGTCACGCGACGGGCGTGAAGAGGGGGTGGGGAACCCTTGGATGGGCCCGGCGGGGCGGAGTGTGGGCACTAATCAGGAGGGAGCTCACCCTGATGCGGAGCTTTCCCATTTCTCTTGGCAGCCGGCGAGCAGCGGCCCCCAGGACCTCCACGCAGCCTCTTGTGTCGCGACCCCACGCACCTGATCTCCTCGCAGCCTCCCTGGCCTCAGGTACCACAGCCCCTGCGCCACGGCTCCTTCGCTTCCGGGGGCCAAGACTTCCGGCTTCTGCAGTTTACCACGGGGAGGGGGGCATAGACACGGGAAATAAACGCCTGACTCAGCCTTGGTCTGCGTCTGCCTGGCAGGAGCGGGAGAGACACGTCCACCTTACAGCTTCCCGGCCTCGCAGGCCTGCCAAGGAATGTGGCCTGGGTGGGAGGGACGTCCACAGCTGTGCGCAGGGCGGTGCCCTCCAGGACCCGGCCTCCACCCGGTGGAGTGAGCCCATGTGGACGGTTTGGCCTTTGCGAGCAGGTCAAGGAAACTTAGGGAAGAAAAAAAAAATAATAATGCAACGGATGGAGGCAAGGAGGGTGGGCAAAAAATATGACAAGAATTGGGGCTATTTGTCCTTGAAGAGAGGAGTCTAAAAGCAGACGACTCATAGGGCAGCTTGGTTTGGAGGAAGGCCTTCTGTCTTTCCGGGCCTGCGCTGGCTCATCTGGGAAATGGGGCAGATGAATTGTATGATCCACACACGGCTGCTTCGAGCCCTAGACTCTGTGACTCCAGGCATAACTTTTAGATGTGCGAAACATTTGTTATGCACGAGGACGTAGGGGCTGCTTGTCAAATCCATCGCAGCAAAGGAAGGAAATATGAGGTCTGAGGTGACGTTTCTTGACCTTGAGAGCTGCGTTGAGCAAGAGGGGCGGGGGGCGCACAGCAGAGATCACAAAATCCCAGTTCCCGGTCATATGTGAGCAAATAACACACGGTTATTTTTCTGGGAGGGAGTACTCTCCTGAAGCCACTTCCTAAAAAGATGAGTTTGAATTACACGGCGATTAATCTGTTGAAATGTTACTCTTGTGTCCTAAGTGCTTAAAAAAAGGCCCCTTCACATTAACGGGGTGCTCTGGGGTGACTTCTGACTTGGTGGCTGTGCATTTTCAGCCCCATGAATTTTCTTTGCCCCATGGGCAAAGAGCAAAATTTGGGAGAATTGGGGCTTTTTTAAAATTAATTAAAACAACGCCCTAAAGGTAGTAAATTTTTTTGCTGTTTATTCTTTTTTTGAGAGGGAGAAAGAGAGAGAGCGTGCGTGGGGGAGGGGCAGAGAGAGAGAGGGAGACACGGAATCCGAAGCAGGCTCCAGGCTCCGAGCCGTCAGCACAGAGCCCGACGCGGGGCTCGAACTCACGAACCGCGAGATCATGACCTGAGCTGAAGTTGGACGCTTAACTGACTGAGTCCCCCCCCCCAGGCGCCCCCATGAATGCTCTAAGTTTAAAGTGGGTGACAGGAACGTGTCCAGGAACGTGTGAATATGTTACTTCCCAGGCTAAAGAGAGTTCGCAGCTGTGATTAAATGAAAGATTTTGAGCTATTTATTTTGGATTACTCAGCTCCGCCTGATGTAATCGCAAGGGTCCTTGAAGATGGAAGAAGAGGGAGGCAGGAGGGCCAGAAAATGGGATGTGATGACAGAAACAGAGGTTGGGGTGTTATAATTGCTGGAAGGGGTATTAGCCAAGGACTTCAGAACCCTCTAGAACCTGGAGCAGGCAAGGAAACAGGTTCTCCCTTCGGGCCCCGGAGGCAGCTTGGCCCCGCTGACACTTTTATTTTGCTCCAGGGAAATAAACCCATTTTGGACTTCTGACTTCTGCAGCTGTAAGATGGCACATTTGGGTTGTTTTTTTGTTTTTTTGTTTTTTTTTTTTTGAGCCTCTGAGCTTGCAGGAATTTGTTACAGCAGCAACAGGAAACTCATACAAAGAGAGAAGTCAGGACAGATGATGCAGCTTCCTCTTTGCAAGAGGAGCTGGAGAGAGTCAAGATCCAGGGGCAAAAGGAAACACAGAGCTGGGCTTGTAAAGCGGACCCGCGTGTCTGTGGAAGCTGCGAACTGGGATGCTGATCTCCCGGAAGCCTGATGGCCGTGGGGGTAGCGGGTGCCAGGAAAGGCAGGAGGTGACGTGGGAGGGTGGCCGGCCAGAACCTTTCCTTCCTAGTATCTCAGCCTGCGGTGCCCTGGAGGCAGAGCCCGGGGCCCAAGGCTTGTGTGTGAGTAATTAGTCTGACGCTCAGGGGTGGGGAGGGAGGCAGGTGGCCACCGTCCTGGTCCCTGACCAGCCCGGCCAGGGGCCCATGCTTGTGGCACAGTGACCACCCACCGTCCCACTCATCGGATTCATTCGTGGTCACCAGCTGCCCCTTCGACATGCAACTCACATTCGGTCTTTTTAGTAGTTTCTCTGCTGCTAGTCTCAGCATCAAACAGAACAGAGAACTTACTCACCCGTAGCCTGGGCCTCCGGAGCCCAGAGCAACGGGTCACATTCGGCCAGCACCGGAGGGAGTGGGGGAGGCAGAATCGCACTGGCAGGTGCGTGACATAGTGCCCGATTGGATTTGGGCTCCCACGTTCAAGGGGCTGTGCGAGAGGGGCCCTCCTCACTCTCACTTTCCACCTGGGCTTGTGCTCAGGCGGTCGGCTCTCCGCCCCACGGGGACAGCGTCCTTCCTGTCCGTCTCCGATGCCTGTGGTTGTTATCATTCGTTGCGATGGCTCTTTCTTTCCTTTATTTCACTTCCGCCCGTGGGCCCGTCCTCCCGGGGCTTCCCTCTGTGCTGCACAGCACACAGATCCCTCCGGACAGCCCCAGTCACCACTTGCCTGTCTCTTCGTCATGTTTTGAAGGTGTGGGGCTGCTCCTTGCTTTCCCAAATGGCAGCTAGATGATCTGCTTCCTCACCTCGTTTACTGTGGGCGCTTATGTGAGTGGCTCATTTCGACTGGGGATGAATATAATCCCAATCCGGCCTCATTTCTTCCTGCCACAGTGGGTCAGTGGGTAAGACTACATACCATGGCACTTCCCCCGAAGAGATAAATGTTAAGTACCCTTGTGCCCCCCAGCACGTTCAGTGCTGGCTGCAGAGTAGAATCACCAGAGAGACTTAAGTACAAGTTCACAGGCTCCATGCCAGTACAAATAAATCAATTTTCCTTCCTTCCTTCCTTCCTTCCTTCCTTCCTTCCTTCCT
This sequence comes from Herpailurus yagouaroundi, assembly GCF_014898765.1. NCBI lineage: Eukaryota > Metazoa > Chordata > Mammalia > Carnivora > Felidae > Herpailurus > Herpailurus yagouaroundi. The sequence goes on along the minus strand of NW_024412439.1, from coordinate 6,598,212 downwards.
TCCTTCCTTCCTTCCCTCCCTCCCTCCCTCCCTCCCTCCCTTCCTTTTCTCCTTTATTTTTATTTCTTTACGTCTTTTTGGAGCTGGGTATTTATGTTCAGTTACTCGGTCACTAAACAGCATTGAATTAACCATTGCTTCTGGGGCATCCCAATGCCACACAGCGTTCAAGGGGCTGGGCATGTGTTGCTGGAAAGACAGACCGATCCCTCTTCCAACGGCAGTTACCTCCTAGTTGAGGGGTGAGGACAGACAGTCCATAAGCAGTAAGATAAATTACTTCAGATCAGCGAATCATGGCATGGATGAAAGTAGGGGATGTGACGGAGAGGGACTGAGGGTGTTTTGCTACCTTGAGATAGATGCTTCTGGAAGGCTCGCAGAGGAGGCCGCAATGGAGCTGATCCTCAGGGGGCTGGAGGTAATCGTCCCGAACTATCTGGAGCAGAGTGTTCAAGGCCGAGGGAACCGCAAGACCGCTTGTCCCTCAGCAGCAATTTATCTGGCAGATTCCAGAAACAGAAAACAAGGCCACTGTGGCTGGAGGGATAACCCAGGTGCACAGAACCCAACTGGGGAAATAATAATAATAAATAAATGGGTAGAAATAGAGTGATATCTGGCAGCGGTCTGCTAACCTGTAAAGCAGGCAGCCTGCAGGAAGCCACGGGGTCTATAGGCTGGTTCCTCTCTCGTTCCCGCCACCAACTTCCTCCTGTTTCCAGGGTTCACCGGGCAGGTGGGATGTGTATTGTTCTCCATCCTGCTTTTCCCAGCACCCGGGGGAGCCTGTGTCTTGTGCGCCCTGCAGAAGGAGCTTGGATTGCGGATGGCGGGGGTGGGATCCTGCTTCAGACCTCCTGTGCACCCTCTAGGAGGATGTCAGAGGACGCCACGGGGATGCGCTGGCACGCCACAGGCCTGTGACAGACCAGGCATGCCCGGCGAAGGTTAGTTTCCAGCCCTCCCCATAAGGGGAGGGCAGAGACAAGACACTGCTCCATCCCTACTGGGTTGTGTTTAAAAAAATTTTAATGTTTATTTCAGAGAGAGAGAGAGCCAGACAGACATAGTGTGAGCAGGGGAGGGGCAGAGAGAGAGGGAGACCCAGAATCCGAAGCAGGCTCCAGGCTCCGAGCTGTCAGCACAGAGCCCGATGCGGGGCTCGAACCCACGAACCATGAGATCATGACCTGAGCCGAAGTGGGACGCTTAATCTACTGAGCCACGCAGGCACGCCCCCCCCTGCCCCCCACTGGGGTTTTGAATGAAAGTAACAGAATACTAAGTCTAGATGAAATAAATGGAGCAGAGCAGTAAGCGATGGGTAGCTATGATGACTTTGAAACCTGGGGCCTGGCTTCTGCTCGCACTGAGAAAATGGAAAATCCGGTCCTTATCAGACTCCCAGAATAGCTCAGCTCTCAGAGCTAATCTCAGCCCCCAAGGTGGGCCTCCTCCTTCCGGGGGCTTCCTCATCAGGGGGAAAACATTGCCCTGCTCTGCCAGCCACCCTCAGCCACTCCTCCTCTAAGCCGGGGGATGCACTCCTACCCGGGAGACCCTACCGGGGGGGGGGGGCGCCCCGGTTCTCCATCGCTATTTAACACACAAGTGGGTCGGTCGGTGCTGGATTCTGCATTCTGCTCCCTGGGGTGAATGATGCTTCCCAGCACAACCTCCTTTCCCGGCCGACACCGTGGGGCCTGAACAATCGAGTGTTTTCCTGCCCCTAGTTGGATTGCAAGACGTCAGAATTCTCTGGGGGGAAAGCAACTTTGCCCAGAGCCAGTGTGGTTCTGACAGCTCGCGCTACCCCACTGCGGTTCTTGTAAATCACCTACAGGGCGCCTCCTTTCTGGCTCAGCTGAGGTGCACCCAGGTACCCCCCAGTGTGTTCTCACTACTCCTATCTTTTTTTTTGAGAGAGAGAGAGAGAATGGGGAGGGGGCAGAGGGAGAAGGAGAGAGAGAGGATCTAAAGCAGGCTCTACGCTCCACACAGAGCCCGATGCGGGACTCGATCCCGCAACCCTGGGCTCACGACCTGGGCAGAAATCAAGAGTCAGACGCTCCACCGCCTGAGCCCCCCAGGTGCCCCATGACTACCCCGTTTTGAAGGCTTCTCGTGTGCCTGGTCATTTGCCTGTACGGATGCTGGCCACCGCGTGCGGTCACGTATTCAAGGCGTGACGTGTCCTGGACGGGAGGTAACAGGAATGAGGCGGGGAGGGTTCAGCCCTGGATGTGGAACCTAAACACCCGGTTGGGCCCCGTGCCACTGTCTACCCGCCTTTCTCCCCCATCTTGGAAGTGGGCAGAAGGCCCGGCCAACCTCACAACTGAATCAAGGCCGTGGTGAACATCACGATCTGAGTTGTGCTCTCTGGACACGAGGTGTTGCGGACTGCTGAGGCGTCGGTGAGAGAGTGTTCTTAAGGCTTTGTTCTAGCAGGCTCTAAGGAGCCAGAAGCAGAGCAGGGGAGACGGAAAGAGCCAGGGGCCGGGGCTGGGGAACGGGGGAGGGGAGCAGACGACAGATGTGGAAACTCTCCAGGTGTTTCCAGCACAAGAGCACCTGTGGTGTGGCCTGGCCCCGTGGCCGACCTGGCGCCTCTCTCGCTGCTCTTTTCGTGGGAAATTGCAGCTTTTTTCTCTCCCCGGGGCAGCCTCCACAGCCTCCCCCTCCCCGTTCATCCATCCTTTCCTTTTCAGGTGGAAAGTCGTTTGCACCGAAGCAGAATTTAGATTGTCTCCGCCCTGGCTTTCCGTGTCCGCGTTTTGGGGACAGGCTTCTACTAAACACGCATTCACCCTTTATCCGAAATCCGAATCGAGGTGGGCCTGGTGTATTTTGCATTTGCTGAATCCGGCCACCCTCCAAGAGAAGAAACTCACTGAATATTTATTTCTATTTATCACACTGAATTATGGGGCCCCGGGGGCCCCCAGCGAGAGGCAGAGTCTGATTACTTTCTGGGGGTTCTTAGGAGCACTGTAACTACGTCGGCTGCAGCCCCAGATCTCGATAAGAAACCAGAACAATGCAATCGCCCCCTGACCGTCGGGATGTTTGAGGCGGGTAGACAAAATATCGAGACGTTTGGCAACGGCGTGCGTGTGTGCTCGGGAAGTCTGGGATCCTGCGTCCGTAGCTTTCCAGTTCGCCCTGTGCCGGGACAGCACTGACAGCCCGGTCCTCTGATCTGCGATGACCCTGCGCCCTCCCCTCTCCTCCCTCCTCTTCCAGTGGGGCCCCGGACACGCTACCAGAATTTTCAAGGATTCAGCAGAAGCCTGGACGTGCTTTACATTGTGTTCATTCTTTGGCCCGGGGCTCGCATGTACGTGGAGCTGTTTAAGTTCACTGTGCTGATAACGCCCGCACTCCTGCAGACTCGTTTCTCGTAGTTTCTGTTACGCAGGAAGCCCAGCGAGAAACATTTTTTTGGTGCTCCCCGCTGGAGCACAGAGAACTGACATAAATCCTGGGCGCACGTAATAACGTCGTGACCCCGTGAAGAAGATGGATGGAGAAAAGTGACTTCAAACGGCACTGGGAGCCCCGAGCAGCCTCGGGCTTCTCCTGGGAAAAGGCCCATCTGTTGATTCAAGCATGCGCGCATGCATTCATTCGTTCGTTCGTTCATTGAGTCCACGAGCTTTACGGACCCCTCTGCCATATAGGAGAGCGGTGCTGGGACCTCTGGGGTCCCTTGGCCCGGGCTGTGTTCTCAGTTCTCAGTTCTACGGCTCATTGGTTGTGCAGCCTTGGGAGGTCACTCTGTTTCTCTTCGTTACCATTTCTTCCTCTGTAAGACGGGATTAATAATGGCACTGACCGCACAGGGTTGTTCCAAGGACCACATGGGAATGTAACCGCCTAGGAGCAATATCTGACATGTGGTCAGTGCTTAACGAGCGTTCGCTGTCTTGCCGGATGCCGAGCCCTGGAGATAATCCCATCTCGGAAGGGGCAGGCTCCTGTCCCTAGAGGTAAAGCTCAGAGTTCTTGTTTGACCAAACTGATTCCGAGTCGTGGCTGCGGGAGCCTTGTCCTGGGTCTCACGACTCCCCGTGATCTTGGCTAGCGGCTGGTCTAGGAATGGCCCTGACCCAGAGTTCTGGCTAATGAGGTACAACTGGGTATATTGTTGTATATTTATGTATGCGTTCATATTTATATAATAACAAACAGCTTCTTGCTGAGACTTCTGGAAAATATTTGGCTTGCCTGATTAAAAAGGGGGGGGGGGCGTGTGGGTGTCTCAGTCGGTTAAGCATCTGACTTCAACTCAGGTCGTGATCTCATGGCTTGTGGGTTTAAGCCCCGTGTCGGGCTCTGTTCTGATGGCTCAGAGCCTGGAGCCTGCTTTGGATTCTGTGTCTCCCTCTTTCTGCCCTTCCCCTGCTCACACTCTGTCTCTCTCTCAAAAATAAATAAAAACATTAAAAAAAAAAAATCTCTTAAAAAAAGAGAGAGAGAGAAAGAGGGCTTTTGGCCTGGAACACAGTTACGGTGGTTGGAGGTACAGCAGCCGTTAGGTGATCCTGAGGTCACAGCATGGACAAGATGCTACGGCTGATAAAAAAGAAAGGTAGAAAGAACCCAGGTCTCTGGAAGGGTATATTCGAGTAACCCTACCAGGTCACCACCTCCAGACTTCTTATGTGAGGAGCATTAACGTCTAATTCTCAAACCACTGCAATCACCTTTTCATTAATTTTGTCTTTTCATCAATGGGGCCAAGTAAGCAAAAGTGGAGTCTGTTTCTTCACAGAATCCTAGCCAGATGAAGGAAAAAACACAGCGTGTCCCAGCATCATAAGATTTCCGAGCAAAGTAACCAAAGCGCTTGGTGCACAGAGAGAAGGAGCATTTCGCGGGTGATGGGGTATCTCACTGGATTGTCAAGACAGAGTCCTGCCCCCTCTGAAGTAGACTCTCGACCCCAAGGCACAGACCTGCCATCTATCACCTGTTTCTCAACCGGAACGCATCCCATGGAAAGGAGGAGAGTTCCCCACCTTAATGAGCGATGACGGTCACATGATCTGTGCTCCCAGGCTCGGTGCTGGAACGGCTGACCTTTCCGTCTTGGCCCCGGGCTCCCGGGTTGTTGATCCTCACTGTGTGGCCTGGATCCAGCTGCTCCCCTCTTTTGCCACTTACACTGAAGTCTGCCTCAACTGCTGACCCTCTGTGACATAATGAGACATATATTTTTGGTCTCTGCCCCCAGACACGGAGCTCCTACAACCCTTGGAGGTTTCCTGAGCAATGGGGGTGCTGGGAGCTTCTTTTGTTATAAAACGGGGTCTTTGACCCTGGTTCCTGACACAGAGCTTCTAACCCCCTTGGAATGTCCCGGGAGGGTCTTTTGTTCTAATGCGGTGACTCCTGGTGGGCTCCTGGATGCCTTCAGAATGAGGGCTGGTCGCCAGAAACACCAAGCCATGATTCGGAGCTTGGAACTTCCATCCACACCCCCATCATCCGGGGAGGGAAGGGGGGCTGGAGTTTGAGTTCATAAGTGATCATGCCTAGGGGATGAAGTCTCCATTTAAAAAAACAAGTCCAGGGGCGCCTGGGTGGCGCAGTCGGTTAAGCGTCCGACTTCAGCCAGGTCACGATCTCGCGGTCCGTGAGTTCGAGCCCCGCGTCGGGCTCTGGGCTGATGGCTCAGAGCCTGGAGCCTGTTTTGGATTCTGTGTCTCCCTCTCTCTCTGGCCTTCCCCCGTTCATGCTCTGTCTCTCTGTGTCCCAAAAATAAATAAATGTTGAAAAAAAAAATTAAAATAAATAAATAAATAAATAAATAAATAAATAAATAAATAAATAAAATAAAATAAAAAAACAAGTCCATAGGGGCACCTGGGTGGCTCAGTCAGTTAAGCCTCTGACTTAGGCTCAGGTCGTGATCTCACGGTCATGAGATCAAGCCCCGCATCAGGCTCCCTGTTGATAGCACGGAGCCTTCTTGGGATTCTCTCTCTGCCTCTATCTCTGCCCCTCCCCAGCTCATTCATTCATTCTCTCTCTCTCTCTCAAAATAAATAAACTTTAAAAAAAAAGAAGACAAAGGATTGGTAGAGACGAAGGTGGGGGGCTGGGGCCTGAGGATAGCATAGCAAGCATCCTAGAGGCAGGTGGTTGGTGAGACGGGCTGAGCAGAGAGGGGTGACAGGCACCTAGAGAGGTGCGGAGAGGTTGATGGGGGGACAGACTTAGTCTGGGAACAGCTGTGACCCAGAGTGCCAGCAGGGAGTTCAGCCACAGTGTCCCTGGCTCCAGGGTGCCCCTTGAGGTCCTGAAATGAGAATATGGTGTTTGTGGCAGATGGGGGAAGGCTAGTTGGAAATGTGTAGTACTGATTAAAAAACCAAGGGAAACAAAGATTTGCAGTTATTAAACACAAGAAGAATCTTCCCCCAAAGTGTCAGAGGCATAATTGGCCACTTCAAGGTAGATGTGGACGCTGGGCGCCTAGGTGAGTCACTTTGGGGCTCTGTTTGGACGTCCTCGACATAAGCTCTGCTGACAGAATTCACCAATAAGTGTTGGCTGAAGACAGCTGGTTGAAAAGCGTAAGCTTCAGTCAGGAGGTGTCGTAGCCACACAATTTATTTTTTCACTCAACCGGGAAGCAGTTCCTGTGTCTTAGAGACAGTCTATGGGGGACTTCCCCTTGCTGCGTTGGCCTGTCTAGTAAGAGAAAATCAACTCAAATGGGAAAGTTGGATGTATTGTACCGCATGGCAGTTCCCTATGGGAATGTTTAATCTTTCATTAAAGAGTTAGCTGTGTGTCCAGCCCTCATTTAGAGCTTTCCATACATCAACTCATTCAAATACCCGAGAACTGTGTGAGGTTGGTCCTACGCTTAGCCCCATTCTACGGATGAGGGGACTGAGGCTCAGGGAGGTGCGAGGTCACAGGTTAGGTGAGTGTCCTTGGCTATTAAATGACGAGGCAGCATTTGAATCCATGCCGCCCAACCTGCCCCACCATGCTGCCTCTGATTTTTTAAGTGAAAGGGCCAGAGATCACGGCCAAGTCCCGAGGGTGAAGGGCAGCTCCTTTAGAGTCTGAATGTTGCCCAGAGAGTCGGTGAAGCACCAAATGGAAAAATGTCTGTGCTCTGCATCCTGTTATTACCGGTGCAGTGCTGGACTGCAACTTATAATTCAAGGGCAGTTAGAGCCCCAATGATGAGAAGTCACCTGGGAGCCTGGTGGGGTGGCCACATCCCAGTGTGAGTGATTGCCGTCTGGGCAGCTGACGGAGCCTGGAAAGAACTGTATATATTTCCTTAAACAAACAGTTGCGGGGTGTGGGGGGGAAGAAGACCCAAATCCAAAAGGGACATCACATGGAACTTCTGAGGGTGTTCTGAAATAGGAAAAAGTCATGTTAAGATCCAATGGACCCCTTAGGGGCGCCTGGTTGGCTCAGTCGATTAAGTGTCCGACTTTGGCTCAGGTCATGATCTCACAGTTCGTGAGTTCGAGCCCCACGTCGGGCTCTGTGCTGACGGCTCGGAGCCCAGAGCCTGCTTGGGATTCTGTGTCTCCCTCTCTCTCTGCCCGTTCCCTGCTTGTGCTGTGTGTCTCTCTTTCTCAAAAATAAATAAACATTAAAAAAAATGTTTTTTAAATATCTGATGGACCCTAGAGCTTTGCGCATGTGAATGTGCTGTGTCTCAAAAAGCACTATCAGAAATATCTACGTCGCCATCCTAATAAGTCTTTGGCCCTTCTAGTCCGCAGGGCACTGCATTATGGGAGCCAAGGAAACTGTAGCCACGAAAGGGAAGGGGCGATGCTCTCCGTCACCTGGTGATGCAGAAGCATTGCGATGTACTGTGCTGAGACAATGCACAGGGATCACATGTTTGATATGGAATTATCTCTTTCAGGGAGATACGTGCAAAGCACCAGAGAAGAGCTTGCAGAAGAAACGAGGTTAGGCCAGGTGAGCCCTCTGTAATTCCCGTGGGGCTAAATATCAAACCACGCGCCTGCCATGAGGGGCGTGATGTTTCGCGCTTCGGTTCAAGGTCCTTGTTCATCACGCCATGAGCCTGTGGTAAGCGACAGGCCAGTAAAAGCACCAGATCAGTGCAGATTTCCTAATAGAGGCTGGAGTGCTGGCTGCTCTCCGTAGGGCAACACTCAAGTGCGTTTTTAGCGGCCAAACGTCATTTGTGTGACTACGGTCAAGGATCATTTGCTGTCCTTACAGAATGGTAAGACAGCTCAGTGACCACGAACGGTGCAGATTCTTGTGGAATCAGAGAACCCGGAACGGGCCACTTAGTGTTTGACTGAAAGGGCGCTCGCAAAGTCAAAGTTCTTTCACAATTTTTCCTGACAGTTGAATGCACGGGCTGAATCAGGATGCGGGTTTCAGGCAGAAATTGAGCGACTGTCTTCTGAGCGGTTGAAGATTTGGTGAAAAATGAGTTGGCTGTGATGAGTGAGATCGCGTGGCTGGCGGTAGAGGAGAAAGTGTATATCGTGTTAAAGACGGCGGAAGAAAGGGAAAAAAGAAACCACTTATTCAAAGTAGATAGGTGTTAGGTTCCTAAACTGGGACGGAGTTTGGTCTGAAGTTCCTAAGTTTTTGTTCTTTAGTAGGGGAAGCCCCAATGGTGTTTTTGTATCCTTGTCACTCTCACTAGGTGTTTAGAGCCACTTACCTCTGTGAGCAGATCTCATGAACACCTGAACCACAGCCTGTTAAAAAAAAAAAAAAAAAGTTCTTGCCCTGAATTTCCCGTGTCCATGGATATAAGCATCACCATTTCCCCCTTTAACCTTTTCTTTACACTTTTAATTTGGGAACTCTTTTCTTTTCTTTTCTTTTCTTTTTTCTGTTTTCTTTTCTTATTATTTTTTGAGGAGGCTCCACACCCAACACCAACACCAACACAGGGCTTGAACTCACGACCCTGAGATCAAGACCTGGGCTGAGATCAAGAGTCCCAATGCTTAGCTGACTGAGCCACCCAGGCGCCCCATAATTTTGGAACAATTATGGATTCACAGAGCAGTTGTAAAAACGCAGAGAGTTCCCGTATGCCTCTCACCCAGTTTCTTGCATTACCATGGTGAATTTGTCAAAATTAAGAAACCTTACCATTAACTACATTTCAGCTGTTATTTGGATTTCCAATCTTTTTCCATTAATGTTCTAACTTTCTCTTTCAGGGTCTCTTTCTAATCCATGGTAGCATACCACAGTGAGTTTTCATGTCTCCCATGAAAACTGTGGTCTGTGATAATTCTGTGATAAGTTTTTAAAAATGTTTATTTACTTTTGAGAGAGTGCTAGTGGGAGAGGGGCGGGGGGGGGGGGTGCAGAGGATTCAAAGTGGGCTCTGAGCTGTCAGCCCAGAGCCTGATGTAGGGCTCGAACTTACTAACTGTGAGATCATGACTTGAGTCGAAGTCACACACTCAACCTATTTAGCCACCCAGGTGCCCCTGTGATAAATGTCTCAGTCATTTCTTGTTTTTAATGACCTTGAGAGTTTTGAAGAGTACCAGCTGAGTATCCTGCAATTTCCTCCAGTCAGGGTACAAGACGCCCCTGGGAGTGTAAACCCTTGTCAGTTGGGACCTTCATGTTTTCCTTTTCTCTTCTCTAGTCTCTGGAATTAAATCACTAAGTGATTTGTAATTCCTACTTCCTTTCTCTAGAATGGTTTAGACAATTCTTTTTCCTCCCCCTCCCCTGGAAAGTTCTAAAGAATCCACTCAAAGAACCCCATCTGGGCCTAAAGTCTTTTTGGAGATAATTTTTTAAGAATGTTATTTATTTAAGTAATCTCTACAGCCAACGTGGGCTTGAACTCACAACCCTGAGATCAAGAGCTGTGTGTTCCACCAACTGAGCCAGTCAGGGCCCCTGGAGATAAATTTTTAAGAACCTTTTCCAAAAATGTTTCTGGTTAGTTGTTTATAATGGTCTTCTACATCTTCTATTGTCAGCATTTGGGGGTAACGCAAAAAAGTTAAATGATCCATTTCATCGTGGTTTTGAAATCTGTTAGCTTTTTGCTTAACATTTTCTATTCTTGTATGTTTGGTACCTTTTCTCCCCCTGATTTCTGACATGGATGTGCATTTTCTTTTTTCTTTTTTTAGTATTTACTTTTGAGAGAGAGAGAACATGAGCAGGGGAGGAGCATAAGGAGAGAGAGAGAGAGAGAGAGAGAGAGAGAGAGGGAGAGAATCCCAAGCAGGCTCTGCACTGCCAGCACAGAGCCCAATGTGGGGCTTGAACCCACGAACTGTGAGATCATGACTTGAGCTGAAATGAAGAGTCGGATGTTTAACCGACTGAGCCACCCAAGCGCCCCAGATTTTCTTTGCATGAGTAGCATGCTTATTTCTGTTTCATCGGTGGAGGATGTGGGTAGGGCACCCCAGATTGGTGAAGCTTAATGTGGGAAAGCCCAGAGATGCGAATCAGTGGGAATATCCCTGGAAACAGTGAGCTAGAGGCTTTCCTGCAGCAAAGAACACTGGAGCCCAGGGGCAGATCCTTGGCTCGAGCAGGTCTAGATGATGGTAAGCTGCTAACACTTAAGACTGAGTTTATCCTCACTTCCCTCAGAGGCTCTTTTTGACAGGTGTTCTAGTTTGAGAGTGGAGAGGCAACACAGTACCCAGGAAGAATGTGCTTCCCACTGCCTAGCTCCTAAATGATTTTCTGCTAACCATCGTCACACAGGGTCTGGTGATGCCACCCCCAGTGGATTGCCCGCCAGCTCGAGGATTCATGCCATTTGGCACCGCACTTTGCAATCTGTTGGGAGTGCGTATTCTTGGATCTTTGGGGGGCAGGAAAGACTATTGGACGTCACATCCATGGGGGACCTCTGGTTCAGGACCATGTCGCTCTCCCCTTGTTTTAAGGATATGAAACCCGAGTTTAAGCAAGACAAAACAGACTTTCCAAGCACGCAGAAAATCTAAACTTGTTTATTCTTGGCGTAGTGCTCTTTCCGTATGCCACACTGCCCTTCCTTTTGACAAAGCAGAACTAGAAGCCATACAGATGGTCAGAGAAAAGTTTAACCATGCTAACTGCAGGGAGATTTCCCCTAGCCTGGGTGTCTCTGCGCTCTTTATGGTAGATAGGTATGGCTGCCAGGGGACCTGTCTTGGCCACACCGCTCATAAAGGGATTGACCTGAGAATCTTCCTCTACTGCACTTCACAAATCCCCACGGAAAAACAAAGGCATATTTGGAAGAGTTGCTTTATCTTTCCCATCTACTTCTGAAGTAATCCTGAACTTTTCGTTCGAGGCCAAGGGCTGGGATGCTTGCCAGTCCGTATACACGCTGTCCATCTGTAGGGGATATACCAGGATGTAGGCTCAATGGCGATTCTCTCTTTTGGCTGCTGTGCGCTGTGTCCGACTGTGTATCTTGAAGCAGGATCCACATTCTTGGCAGGTCAGCTGTGAAACGTGTTTGACGTTGGTGGAAAAGAGCTGCTCTTGGATCCAGGGGCCTGACTGCTGTGTCTGTCTGCACTCATGAGGAGCAGGCCTGATTAGGGCCCTTTTGCAGAAGCCAAGTGTTGGAGAGTCTGTTCGACTCTATTTTGGCCACTGATGGACTGGACCAGGCCGACTCCTGGCTCGGAAAGGTCCCTTTCCTCTACTTTGTGCACAACACATACAGACCTGCCTGTGACTCAAACGGGTATGTTCACCGGCCGTTTGAATTCACTCTTCGTAAGAAGGCTCATGGGAAACACGAAAACTAATCGAGATGATGCTGTCCAGATGGGATGAAAAGTTAATGAGGGGAAGACTATTTGCCCTCTTCTCGACCTCTAAGACCCAGGGGCGTCTTGATTTGTTTTTTACCACATGCCTTCTGTCTGTGCAATCACACTGTAGCGTAACAGATTTCAGACCCCAAATTCCGGGCTCCCAACATGAAGCCCAAGCGAGATACGGGCTCTCCCTCCAGCACCATGTGCTTGAATGATTTCAGATGGCCCGTCTGGGGTCATCTTAAAGTTCTGCTCACAAGGTAAATAAACTCTTCAAGTGGAAGCATCTGGTTAGTACCTACGCAGACCCAGAGTAAACAAGCCGAGGTAAAAAAGACGTAGCACTCTGAGAACGTGCTCTATGCTTTGTAAGATCTTTTCCAATGGGCCCTTTGGTGGCTTGCTAGAATGATGCCTCACATCCTGCAGCCCTTGCTGAGACAGACCGACTGACGGGGGGGTGCTGCTGTGCCCCAGATATTCAAGACACGGGCAGAGGCTGCACTGCATAAAGAAAATCCAGGTCCTCTAGCAAAATACGTGTCACCTCTAATGAGGAACGTGAAAGGCTCAGTTAAGCACACGCCTCTCTCGACAGCCAGTGTAATTCAGACTAGCTGGACCAAACACATGGGCTCTAAATGCCAACCTCCTCCTATACCCAGCAGCTATGTGTGCAAGATAAGATAATCTAGCTTGTGTGGATTCCAGAAGAAATAGGGTGAGGGCGGGCCAGGGTGAATAGAGAACACAGGGAAAATGCAGAGAACGGAGCGTCTTTCCCAGGCCTATATTCGGCCAAGCTCTGTGGATATTTTCAGCTGCTAATAAACATATAGCAAACTTCCCCTGCTCAGGGAACTTACGTAGCAGCTTACTTACTGAACCAATATTTAAACAGAAGAAACATTTCAGCAAGGTTTGAAGTCTTTTCTCCCCTACCCTAATAACCTCTTGTCTACAGTCGTATATTTTTGTGCTCCTCAGTCTGTGAGTTCAAATCTGCACAGCGATGTATATTTTCATGCTCTCGTCTTTGAGTCTCTTTGGATCTCGTTATGACTTCATACGTAAAACTCAAACACGTATAAAATCTTTCAAATTAGAGGTGAGTGAGATCCTTAGGCTGTGTTCAAAATTCTGTCACACCTGCCATCCCAATGGAAAAATGCAACTATGAGACAGACTTCAGGGAAAAGCATTAAAGTAGCTTTTAAAAAAAAAATGAAAACAAAGGTTACTTAATATTAATTTTGGAATGTTTAGGAAACACAAGAGGGAAGTTAAAAAATGAAGTCACCGTGGCACCATCTTGACTTTAACATTTCAGTGTATACAATTCCAGGAGGATAGGTAGGTGATGGAATCATTTAAGAAGTCATTTTTAGAAGTCATTTTTACATACCTTATTATACACTTCTTCGATTCTTTTTTTTTTTTCTGCCATAGTAGCTTAATGGGTAAACATTATTCCATTATATAGATAAACCATAACCTGTCGAATCGATGCCCTATTGTCAGAAATTTAGGTTGTTTCCAGTAACTCACCATTATTACCAGTGCCATGATGCCATCATGGCAGTCATTGTAGCTATGTATTTGTACCACTGTCATGATTATTTCCTTACGATAAATTCCTGGAAGTGGGGTTGCTGGATCAAAAGACATGCAAAATTCTAAAACACACAAAATGTTGCCTAATTGCCTGCAGTCTGTGTAGATATATCTTCCCACTGCCGATCTGTGAGTAGGCTGATTTCCCTCTGTCGTTGGCAATAACTGGTGAATTATTTAACATTTTGCTAATTTGCTGAGTAATAAACACTATATAGTTTTAGTAAGCGCTTAATAAGCAATGGTGTTACATTTTTTATGTTTACTGTCAATTTAACTTACTAGGTTTTACCTTTCCATCTTTTCCAATTTTTTTGTTTTTTAAACCACGTTGTTAATAGCTAACTTACTGAATCATCTTATTAGCTGAATCATTCTTTAGCTGTTGCTTTTAGATTTTCTGGGAAGACAATTATGGAATCTTCGAATTACGGTAATTTCTGTTCTTTTCAAGTATTTATCCTTTTTTTCCTTAGTACTAGAGCTTCTCTTTATCCTTTCCTTTAAATCCTGGAAGGATTTCTTAAGCTGGTTTTAATTCCCTGATTAGTTTTCTTCAGCATGTACCATGTTGCTTATAATCTGCATTGTGTTTTAAAATTTGATGTTTATATCTTTTATCATTGGGCATTTTTTCCTGAGTTGAGATTTTTTTTTTCTGTTTCTCCTCTAGTTTAAATTTTTTTTTAATGTTTATTTATTTTTGACAGGGAGAGAGAGACAGAGCGTGAGTGTGGGAGGGGCAGAGAGATAGGGAGACAGAATCAGAAGCAGGCTCCAGGTTCCGAGCTGTCAGCACAGAGACTGACGTGGGGCTCGAACTCATGAACCGTGAGATCATGACCTGAGCCGAGGTCAGACGCTTAACCAGCTGAGCCACCCAGGTGTCCCATTCCTCTACGTTTGTATGTGCAGTGTGCTCTTGAATCTCACTGAGATGACACATTAGAGGCTTCCCTGAAATTTCCTCTTATTTCCTGAAATAACACATGCTCTTATCCATTCTCTTCTTTTGAAATTGCTAGATATTTTCATTATAGGTAGTGATTTTTCTTTGTTCCTTCTTAGAGTGAGCACTTTATGCCTGTCCAAAATGAAAAGTGGAGATGGTCTTTGCCCAACATAGAGCAGGTGTTTGCTCAAACACTCAACACATTCGTTCAGAGGTTGGAAGCTGCCTGCCTTCATTACAGGCCCTTTGTGTTCACTGGAAGTTGTGAAGCCAACATGTTTCCAAGGCTTGCTCATTTTATCAGAGAAGCTGATTAACACTGACCTGTCATTGACTGCCTCATGGCTTGCCCACCCTCTTAGTTGCTGTAACTCAGACTTGGGGGCCATTTGTAGTGATTCTTCTGCTTCTAGCATCTCTTTTTTGGTCTGTCTCTTATACGTCAATGCTCTACGGACTTTACCTTTATCCTCCTTTTTCCTCACTCCCCACCCTCTCCATTGTCTCTGTTGCTCCCACATCCAGCTTCGACTATCTCCTGTATGCTCATGAGGACCCAAATCAATGTCTCCAGCCCAGACATCTCTCCTGAATATAAAACTCGACATCTCGTGGGTGTTCCCCCAGGTGACTCAAACAGAACACGCACAAAAATGATTTAACTACAGGAGATTCTTGGGATCCACAAATACTCCTCACCCTCTCTGGAAGCCACAGTGACAGCAGCAGCACAGTGACAGCACCAGAAGGCTGGTGAGCTAAGTTACCACCCGCACGCTTCTGCTCCTATCAGAAAGTCAATCATTTATTCTCCCACTTGGTTATGTCACCGGTACTTATCACACGAAATAATGAAACATGAACAAGAAAGGTGGTTGATGTTATGAAAACCATACGGAGAAGCTTTGACAAAGAATTTGATAAAGTTGATTCACTGAAAAGTGCTGGTGACTTCGATATGGCTTGGTTAGCCATAAATCCAGGGACTTTGGCTTTGACCATGATGGAGTAATGAGTGCCAGGTTTACCCTCCTACAGCAACAACGGAAATTCAAAGCAAAATGTAGAAAGCAATGGTTTTCACATATTGGAAATCAGGTAGCAGAGGACAGGGATCATGAGGGGAGAAATAAAGGAGGTGAGCTTGTGACTGTCCAGCAGTGGGTCTCTCTGAGTCTCAGGTGGCGGGCTCAGCAGCTCAGGTATGTGAAGCAACAACCCCAGAGCTGGAGAAGGAACCACCCAGAAGGATTGGAGGAAATGATGCCTTTATTTTGCCTCTGAGGGCACTATTGGAGATACTAAGGTTGAAGGAGAGAGACCAGGGGCCTGGAGAGTCAACAGGACTTGGGTGAGGAAGTGAGTCGTTGGAGGGCTCGTGCTTGGGCAGAGTGGATATTCTGGGTGTCCCGTGTTTTGTGGGTTTTTGTTTGTTTGTTTGTTGTTGTTGTTTGTTTTTTTTTACATTTATTTACTTATTTTTGAGAGACAGAAAGAGAGTACAAGCGGGGGATGGGAAGAGAGAGAAGGAGACACAGAATCCAAAGCAGGCTTCAGGCTCTGAGCTGTCAGCACAGAGCCTGACGTGGGGCTCGAACTCACAAACCAAGAGATCGTGACCTGAGCCGAAGTCGGACGCTCAACCGACTGAGCCACCCAGGCACCCGTTTTGTTTTGTTTTAAAGCCTGGGTGGCTCAGTTGGTTAAGCATCTGACTCTTGATCTCAGCTCAGGTCACGATTTCATGGTGAGTTAGAGCCCTGCGTCAGGCTCTATACTGACAGCACGGAGCCTGCTTGGTATTCTCTCACTCCCTCTCTCTCTGCCTCTCCCCTGCTTGTGCGCTCTCTCTCTTTCAAAATAAAGAAATAAACTTTAAAAAATAGATACTTAAATGGAAAAAAATACACATAAAAATGCATACAAATCATGTGTTCGCTGAGTTTTCACTAACACACTGTAAATCAGATCAAGGAATAGAGGGGCACCTGGGTGGCTCAGTCAGCTAAGCATCTGACTTCGGCTCAGGTCATGATCTCGGGGTTTGTGGGTTCAAGCCCTATGTCGGTCTCTGTGCTGACAGCTCAGAGCCTGGAGCCTGCTTTGGATTCTGCGCCTCCCTCTCTCTGCCCCTCCCCTGCTCATGCTCTGTCTCTCTCAACAATAAATAAACATTTTTTAAAAAAGGATTCGATAATAAATATGTTAAAAACAAACAAACAAAGAAGCAGCTGCACTAGAAAGCTCCCAGAAGCTCCTTTCCTGCCACCCCCGGTCGTGAAACCCCTCCCAGCCCCCTCTGCCCAGCACCCCCATTTCCCTCAGCTGGGCCCATCTACAGTGCGCTCTAAGCGACTGCTGCTGTTTCTCTCTCTGGTTGACGCTAGCCAGCCAGTTATGAGCTCTGTGTGGTGCAGCAGATGTCCAGACGCTGGCTGTCTTGGGGGTGTTGCTTGAAGTCTTTGGAACGTCCTGTGGGGCCTCCCCTACTGCCGTTTCCCTGACACAGGCGCTCTGGCTCTGGACTGATGTCCATTTTTCGTCAGCTCCATTATTAAAGTTGGCTCGCCGGGCAGGCAGCCTTCTTGGTGGGGTACCAGAAAGATGGCCCAAACCCAGCTGCATTTCAGTGTCCTCTGGACCCATGGGAAACACGTGTCTTGTCCATGCCCAGTGGTGGGCTAAGTCCTGCTCAGTGATCTCTCTCCTCCGTTTGCCCCCAGGTCAGTGTTCTCCTATCCAGACGGATACACGCGCCGCTTGGCAAGTCTGTTAAGGATGGGGATCCCCAGGGGCACCTGGGTGGCCCGGTCAGTTAAGCGTCTGACGTCAGCTCAGGTCATGATCTCGCGGTTCATGGGTTCGAGCCCCGCGTCGAGCTCTGTGCTGCTGACAGCTCGGAGCCTGGAGCCTGTTTCGGATTCTGTGTCTCCCTCTGTCTCTGCCCCTCACCTGCTCATGCTCTGTCTCTCAAAAATAAACATTGAAAAAATTAAAAAAAAAAAAAAAGAATGAGGATCCCCAGTTGGAGAATGGAATGGCCGATCAGCGTCCTGTGGGTCCCTGTCATTACTATAGGACATGGTCCTGTATTGTCTCCCCTTCCTTGTTTCTCATGAGGCTGATGTCACTTATCCCCATAATCTTTCCTTTTCTTTTTAAAGGGGGTTGGGGGTGGGGAGTCTCTGGGGAGCAAGGCTGGTGTTTTAAGGGTACCCAAGATTTGTTTTCATCAGGCGTGGTGAGGCATGTAGACCCCGAAATGACTGTCACGAAGTAAGACAATTGTTATACTCACAGATTCCCTGGAAACAGGAGACATGGCATACGGGGCCACATGGGGAGCCAGGCTGGAGTCGGCACTGGAGGTGGGGGCCCGGGGGGGGGGGCGCGGGGGAGCTGCGGCCACTAGTCTTTGTTGTGGCTTCTGCAGGAAGGAATAGGTGAGGCGGGGTGGGCAGGCTCAGGATTAGCCGTTTGAATAGTTTCAGCTGCCTCTGGGGCACAGAGGCCATCCTGGCTGTCTGGTGCCTGGCCCTGGGGTGATCAAGGCAAGGTGAATAGTGGCCCTGAGTGTGAGAGTCTAAAAGGAAAAGCAGTTGGAAGCGTGGCCTCTGGACTGGTTGGTTTGCATTTCAGCGTTCATCTCAGGAGCATGGTGTTTGCTGGGAACCGAGTCCCTCCATGGCCAGCAAATCGCCAAGACGACAGAGCATCAGAATACAGAAACGAAAAGCCATGGTAAGGGCGCCTGGGTGGCTCAGTCAGTTAAGTGTCTGACTTCGGCTCAGGTCACGATCTCACGGTTTGTGAGTTCGAGCCCTGCGTCGGGCTCTGTGCTGACAGCTCAGAGCCTGGAGCCTGCTCTGGATTCTGTCTCCCTTTCTCTCTGCCCCTCCTCTGCTTTCTCTTTCTCTCTCTCTCTCTCTCTCTCTCTCTCAAAGATAAATAAACACCAAAAAAAAAAAAAATAATAATAAAGAAAATAAAAGTTTGATGTAGCCAGTTTGCCCCACAACAAGCTCTGAGGGAGGTTTCTGCTTGTTTTTGGTTCTTTTTAGAATGTATGATACTTCTTACCTCTTTGACTCCAGTTTTGGGGCCTGGCTGTTAATTCTGAGACAACAGGAAATATCCCATCTGACATCCTGTTACATAATCATCAGTGAAAGACACGTAGTATTTCATGTTACCTAATGTTCACATTGGAACTGAAGGAATTAGAAAGTAAAGTAGCATATGCTGAAAGGGACTTAAAAAAAATTTTTTTTTAATGTTTATTCATTTTTGAGAGAGACACTGCTGGTTGGGAGGGACAGAGAGAGAGGGAGACACAGAATCCAAAGCAGGCTCCAGGCTCTGAGCCATCAGCACAGAGCCTGAGGCAGGGCTCGAACCCATGGACGGTGAGATCGTGACCTGAGCGGAAGTTGGACGCTTAACCCACTGAGCCAGCTCCAACTGAAAGGGGCTGGGGCTCTGTGTCTGAATTCTTGGGTTACCCCAGCAGCCGATTTAAACAGACAAAGATATCCTGTTGATTGGATGTGGAGTAGCTCGGGGAGGAGAGGGTCCTGCCAGGCTTGTGAAAGTGCAGAGGGCCACCGCTGGTGTAGACCTGTTCCAGCGTCTTCAATATCCGGGAATCCTTGCCCGGAGGTTAGGGTTGGGGGGGGAGGGGGAGATTTTGATTGACATTCGTACCAAGACTGCATCACGAGGGGGAAGGAATGACTCCCCAGAGGAAAACGAGGTTCAGTTCTGCACTAAGAGAAGAAGGCCTAGGGGCACCTGGGCGGCTCAGTCGGTTGGGCGTCCGGCTCTTGATTTCTGCTCAAGTCGTGATCTCACAGTTTGTGAGTTCGAGCCCGGGGTCGAGCTCTGCGCCTACAGCGCGGAGCCTGCTTGGGATCTTCTCTGTCTTCCTCTCTCTCTCTGCCCCGCCCCCCAAATAAATAAAGAAACTTAAAAAAAAAAAGAAAAAAAGAAAAAGGCATGACGTCTGGGTGGGCCAGAGCGAGAGAGGTTCGCTACAGGTAGACGACATCAGGAGCACCGATCTGGCTTCAGAAAAGCCACATTTGCATTCCGTCCCTGCCACGTATCACTTCGATCACCATCTCTAGGGGCTCCTGTTTTCTCCCCTGCAAGGGAGGGAAGCAGTGGCTACCTTGCCTCGCTGTTGAAACGGGCGACTGGAAGTCATGTAAAAAGACATCACCCACCGGGCGATTCGCGGGGCCCTGGAACGAGCTCCTGAGTCTGTCTGCTTCTGGGTCCCCGTTATCCTACAGACAGGGGCGTGTCACTGTGTGTTGAGGCCCTCCCCTTGAGCACACACACTGACGCGACACCAAAGCATAACGTCTTTCCAAGGCCCATGTAAGGAACGCCAGTGGGTTCTAATCCGGTAAGTGTTTGGACCCCGAATCCCCACACGGACTGGGTGTTGAGAAACAGTTGTCACTTTCCACACCACTAACTCTAAGCGACTGCCCCAGACCTGGTTTTCCCAGATCCCCTATGTATCTTGAAATGGACAGGAATTGAATTAAGAGGACTCCATGCTTCTCCCCAGGCAGAATGCATGCCAGACAGATCTTATCTGACCTGAGGCCGCCCCCGTGCACAGCCCTGAGCGGCTCCAGAATCTGTGTTGACAATATTCCAACGTGTTCCGCTGACGTGCCAAAACCTATTGAAAATCCTCGGCCTGGATTGTGCTAACAGCACCCTTTAAAGTCCTTGAAATCCAGGCCCGTCTTGCGGGGAAAAGAGGTCTAAGAGGCGCCTCATTTTTCTTACAAGAGACATGGCGGGGAAACGGTGCCTCCCTGGATCCAGAGAAAGCCTTGGGCATTGCGAGGACGTCTCCCGATTTGCCACTGGACAGAAGAGGGTTTCAGCTTAACCCCGAGCCCTGTGATCTGCTGTCTTGCAGGCCACACCCGTCTGAGCCTTTGTGTGAGAGTCTGAGGAGCCTCTGGTGAGAAAGAAAACTGATCCCGAAGGAATCCAGGGGTCAGGCACACTCTTAGTTGCCTGGACCCTTGGTGGTTGGAGGAATGGGGTAATTCTGAGAACGGGGTTTCCTAGCCCACTCTCCCCACAGATGGGGGTGATGGGGGGGGGAAAAGTTGGAGTTTCTGATGAGGGTTGGTTGTGAAACACACCTTGGCTACCTAAAGTACAGTCTTAGGTCAGGACGCAACATTGCTTCGCTGTCGGTGTGGCACAGAGTGATGCAGCAGGGAGAGAGAAGGTGGTTTGATCATCGGTGGCCACCCGACAGTCTACCCCAAACGTAGTGGCTTCACACAATCACCATTCAGTTCATTCTCAGGGTTTATGTGGGTCTCCTGGACCGCCTGAGGATGTTGATCTGACGCTCTGGTCCAAGATGGCGTCATTCACATCCCTGGCCTGTTGGCAGGGGACGGCCGGATGGTTTGGGTCAGCCAAGCCCGCCCCTTTCTCCGTATGGTCTCTGCAGCTGAGTGTTCATGCTTCAGCATGGCGGCTCAGGGCCCCAAGGAGAGCGTGACAGAAACCGCTAGTCCTGTTACAGGCCGCAATGACATCACGTTCACGTATTCTCTTGGGCCAAGTAGTCACGGTCCAGCTGACATTCAAGGGGAGAGGAGGCAGACCCACCCCCGGTCAGGAGGAGGGTCAAAGGATGTCGAGTCCTATTTAACCTGCCATTAGAGGCAGTCTGCCCTCTTCTGCAGGGGATTTGGGGCAGTTCCTGCGCCGTGTGGGCTCTGGGGAAAGCACTGGCCACTTGTTTGCCCCGTGTGACCAGTGTCCTGATGAGGAAGCTTGCCTGGGTGTGATACAGCAGGTGGAGATGGGGTCCCCCATCCCCTGCTGGGAGGGGAAGAAGACGACCCAGCAGGTGTCAGCTGACTGGACTTGGGCACATCACTTGGTGACCCCCGGATGTACTTACCAGGGTGGTGGTGGGGGGGGGTGATGGACAAAAGCCTTGCACCCCACACTCTGCAGGGATCTTGAGCTGCAAAAGTAGATAAGGGCAGCAGAATCTGGGATTTTACTATAAATGACCGACCCCATCCATACATCGTCACCACCTTCCACCTTGCATGCAAAGCCATGGGCATAGTTTCTGGAAAGATCCATTATGTGTGTCAAGCACTCACCCCAGGCTGGTGGCTTCTTCAGTGCCTACAACTCAGAGCGCAGCAAAGCTGTAGGTGTGGCCACCCACACCCCTGTCCACCTGCACGATGACGTCATTTAAATGTAATGAAGCCCCAGTGAACCCCATGCCCCTCTGTGGAGGGGCTCACCAGTATCTCCTGTGGCAGCTTTCCTGTCCAGTCCTTACAGCTCCGTGAGCCACCACATTCGTGCCCTCGGTTTAACAGATGGGGAAACCGAGGCAGAGAGCTCACACAGCTCAGGCAGCTTATCTGACTCCCAACAGCCGTCTCTCCCCGGAAGTCCATCCAGGGACCGGCTCATGAGCCCCCTGAGAGGCGGGCACCCATCTTCCCCCCCCCCCCCCAGGGTGCCTTCAGCCGAGTTCACGGAGCCCGGTTTTCTTTAGCAAAGGATTCTGTGTAGCTCTTGCAGGAAGTCGATGCAGGACAAAGGTGGGGTGCTTCCCAGGCTGGATGGGCCCTGCTGGGTTTCAGTGGGTCTCACAGGAGATGGGAGGAGCGTCCTCTGGTTTCAAGACTTTTCTGTTACCTAAAACAACCTGCCCCTGGCTGCCCCAGTGCTGGACTCCCAGGAAACACTGTTGACTTTTCTGGCTGGTGACGGAGTCTCTGATTGCAGGCATTGGGGTGCGTGGGAATCCTGGGGCGAGGGAGCAGTTGTACCAGGTACCGTCTGGTGCCTTTGCCCGACAGAGACTCAAGCCTCACTGTGTCGGGCCTCCAGCCTCTATCGAGGGAGAACACCCTGTTTGTCTGTTACGGGTGTCTGCCGGGAAGCAAATGCATTTACAGATACTGTCAACGAGAACGATGCTTTTCTGCAATTAAAAAAAAAAAAAAAAAAAAGATTTCAGCCCTACGATGCCATATCCATTGCTATTTTTGCAATGCTGGTTCCTGAAGCCAGTCTTCAAATCCCTTTAAAGAAGCAGTTCAAAATATGCTATATGTGTGTTCAGCGTTCGGCATCTTGCAGAAATCGATTCTGAGGCGTCCAACCGGGGGCAGCTTTGAGCTCAAACGATTGCCGGGCTCTGTGGAACCAATGGCTAATGGATGTTAACCGGTGACCTCAAACTCCTCTCCTTCCTTCCTTCCCTCTGGGCCTTCCTCTCTTCCTAGCTTTCCTTTCCAGGATCCCCACGCATCTCACAGCACCCAGAAAACTAAGACCCTGTGAAAGTTTGGGGTCCTAGTGTGAAAGTCGAATGTGTTCCTCTTTCGTGTTCCCTACGCAGACAGACAGGAACCCGTCTCTCTGTCCAACTGTTAGCAGATGATTCTTGCTGACGTACAGCCACGAGGGTTCATCTCATCCCTCTTCCTCAAAGTCTTCCCGATTGCATATGGTGGATGATTCGTGTTTCTCAACGTGCGTTCAGCGCCCTCCACCTGCCCGCTCCAGCTTCCCTTTCCAGGTTTCCCTTCTCCGCAAATACTTTCTACTTCTGTGTCTCACTGGTATTAATTCTTCTGTCTACAGTGCCCTTCACCCCTTCTGGTTTTCAAAAGATTACTCGTTTCTCAAAGCCATGCACAAATTTCTGTCTTCTTGGGGAATCCTTTGAATCTCATGGCTCGAATCAATCTTACCTTTCTCTGTTCTCACAGCATCTTGTAAGTACTTATCTTATAGCCCTCATATAGTAGGAGCTTGCCAATGTTTGTTGACTAATGAGTCAGTCATTTGTGTACATGTCTAATTAATTACTGAAGTTCAGGGACTGTGGTCTTGCTTGTCTTTGGGACCTTTCCTTTAAACCCAACAGATGCTCAGTAATTGTGTGCATTATTACCAAATGATGGTCATTGCCACACATATTTCTTTCTTTCTGAAATTGCTTTATAGTATCTTGAAAAAATGTTTATAATCTTAAACTATTTTGATAAAGACTCATATTTTTGCTATTCAAAAGTAGACAACCTTGGCTCATATACTGTATTTGTTGAGTAGGTGGCCCATGAATCCCAGGCACAGATTAGGTGGATTTTTAATGGGAGCATGGCATTGACCACCACTTGGTGGCACTGTACCCCAGTTACAAGACCTTGCCAAAGAGAATACCGGACCCTGATAAGTGCTAAAATTACAAACCAGAAGTCAAGGAGTGACAGTTACAGCCCATATCTAGATTCTATTTTGGTGACAGAGATTCTAGGACAGTACCATGTCCGTGTACTTAAATACTTTCTAAAGTCAACCTCTTTGGGTATGTCACTATTCCCCTGATGAACACGTATTCATTTTCCTTTACTTACGGATGAAGAGTAGAGATATGAGAATCTTGTGAAGAAAAGGCAGAAAGTTAATCACTAGCAGCAGTAACACCACCACCCCACTTTCCATTAACGTGTTCTTTTCATTAGAAAAATTAAGTTTTATTATGTATGTTTAAATGTTAAAATAAGGTGTTTATATATGGGTAGGCAGGTTTAACCCCTCAATGTGACTTTTTTCCAAAGTTTATGTATTTTGAGAGAGAGAACATGCACATGTGTGTGAACAGGGGAGGGGCAGAGAGAGAGAGAGAGAGAGAGAGAGAGAATCCCAAGCAGGCTCTGCATTATGAGTGCAGAGCCTGAGGTGGGGCTCGATCTCATGGACTGTGAGATCATGACCCCAGCTGAAATCAAGAGTCAGATGCTTAACTAACTGAATAGCCACACAGGCACCCCTTCCCCTCCATGTGGGTTTTAAAATCTGGGGGCACCTGGGTGGCTCAGGGGGTTGAGGGTCTGACTTAGGTTCAGGTCATGATCTCACAGTTCGTGGTTCAAGCCCCACCTTGGGCTCTGTGCTGACAGCTGGGAGCCTGGAGCCTGCTTCACATTCTGTGTCCCCCTCTCTCCCTGCCCTTCCCCCACTCATGCTCTGTCTCTCTCTGTCTCTCAAAAATGAATAAATGTTAAACAAAAAAAATTTTTTTTAAATCTGTGCATCAGGAAAAGTTCTATGTAAAGTTTTATATTCATCCAGAAAGCAATTCAAATGCAATTCTGAAAGCAACAAGGGACTCTTTTATCTCTGAGAAAATCTAAGCCCACAAGTCCAGGAAACATCAGCTGGGAGTGTCACCTGCAGGGGCACTGGGATAGGATCGGGGAGGAAGAGGGGGTGGCTTTGGAATCTGGTCACATTATCTGAACACATGTCTTTGGTGCTGTACGTGCTCCTTTAATCACGGAACTAAGCTTGTGACCAGAAAAGATGAAGCTGTGTTTTGCATTTGAAGGGAGAGTTAGGGACACCAATGGAGCTGCAGGAGCAGACCAGGGACCTGGCCAATCAAGCAGACTGGGCCACTGGGCAGAGTGCATGTCCTGGCTGCCCCCTTTCATGGGAGACCCTTGCTCCTACAGGTGTGGGCAGACAGTGCTGCTTAATAGCACCTTTATTTATAAACCCAACTTCTGATCCAGGGTTAATGGGAGCTCAGAAGGCAGTGGGGACACTGGGGGTAGAGGTGACTTAATTTCTGCAAGGTTACCAAGGACCTTGCCTCTTTGCTTAATAGGAAGAGAATGCGACTGTATGTTTGATATGTGGAGGACCCTGGTTGCAGGAAACACTCTGGATGGCTTCACTGATAAGTAAGGTTTATTTATTTATTTATAGTTTTATTTATTATTAGAATTTTAATAAATGCATAATCTATTTTGTGATTTTATTTTATTCATTATTTAATTATAATTAAGAGGTAGCTTTGGGTTGAGAAAGATGGGCTCTTACAAGAATAACTTTTCCTAAGGTTAGGACGGACAGTTTACAAGACCTGTTTTGAGTTGAGCATCATTTAGTTAGAATCCTTCTGGCTAATGGATCTTGCATCAAAAGGTACAATAACAGGGGTGCCTGGGTGGCTCAGTTGGTTGGGCATCTGACTCTTGATTTCGGCTCAGGTCATGATCCCAGGGTCACGGGACCAAACCCTTTGTCAGGCTCTGTGTTGAGTGTGGAGCCTGGTTGAGATTCTCTGTCTCTTTCTCTGTCCCTCTCCCCCAACTCATGCTCTCTCTGTCTCTCTAAAATAAAAACTAAAAAAAAAAAATTATTTTTAAGTGGAATAACAACAAAAATTTCGACTCATATGGAATTACTAATGCTATTACCAGACTCTTATGAGTCGTATTACATAGTCATTTCACTTAATCCTTCCATTACTTGTATGTGACAATTATGATTATCTCTCTTGTAAAGATTAATAATTCAAGGCCCAGGGAAGTTAAAGAACTAGGTGAAGTTTAGACAGTCCGTTGTGGGGCTGGGACCCAAAACCTAGTTTCTGGTCCGTCTTGATTTCCCCAAGGCAATCAGCCTTTGGGGACAAATGGGCCACAGAAGAAAGTGAGCAAAGATTTGTCCAGCAGATGTGGTCCACGTAGATGACCACAGGGCATGCTCTATTCTAAGAATGGTGCCCCTGGCGTTGTGCAGAACTGTGGGGCTGTTTGACTGCCTTCTCATGTAATAGAGATAATCCAACTGGTTTCCCATTTTGAGATGTTATAAGTTATATCACCAGAACCTAGTAAATAATGATGCCCACCTCTCTGGAGTACTGAGGTGTTTCGGTGACCAGAGTCTTGATTTAATCTACCTGCAGGGTCCTGGAAGCTTGCCTGTTTGAGCTTCTCTTGGCCAGAGTCTATGGTGCCATTCCTCGTATGTGCAGGCCCCACTAAGAGTAAAGTTAACGATTAACATGTAATCATCATTCAACATATGCCAAGCACTTTCCATATGTTGTCACGTTCGATCATTATCATGAATTTTTATTTAAATCTTCATTTTATGGATGAGGGAATGGGATCCCTGAGAGACAAACAGGGTACTCAGTGACAGAGCCAGGGCTTGAACCCAGGGCACATGATTCCACAGCCATCTTTAATCAGTCATCTCTACTGTGTTGGTTAGCAGTGCAACCTTATATAAGGAGATGGTCATGGTATTGTTGGAAAGGGCTTACTAGCTCTAGGGAAACTGTCCTTCTGGCTTAGGAAGTCTAGCTCAGGAAAATTTTCAACCATACTAAACTGGCTAAAAATCCATTCCTTACCAGCTGTATGATCTTGGGCAAATTATTTAACTTTCCTCTTTTCTCATCTATAAAGTAGGGCTAATAATAGCAGCTAACCTCTTAATATTATTATGGGGTGTAAATGAGGCAATGTATGTACAACACTTAGCAGAATCGTGGCATATAGTAAGTGGTCAATAAACGCTCACTATCATCATCAGCTACATCATCATCATCATCATCATCATCATCAGGTGAACACTCTTCTCATTTCAGCTACTGCCCTCAAGAAGAAACAAGAAGAAAAGCAAGAAAAGCCAATAAACCTAAAGCACAATAGCAATGCCTTTTGAGATTTGATAGGGAAACAGTGAGGCTCTTCATGCATGCAGCTCTGGCCTTCATGCCACAAGGACCCCTTAACTGTTCTCTCCAGAGGACAGGCTGCCCTTCCCCCTGTAGACTGGAGCATGGATAACCATGCTCTCTACCAAAAAGAGATCTGCCATTTATGCTTTCCTTTTGGTTGTCTAAGCAGGGCCACATTTAGCCTTTGCTAGACCTTGGAGTTCTTGGAAGGGATCACCTGGGACAATTCGGAAAAGTCTGCATAGTAGGGCCAGGCAGGAGGGAAATCAGGGGACCAAGCAAGGGCTCTATTGTGGCTTATAGAGGCCACAGAATTTTCCATTTAGGCCTGATTCATATTCTCTCTTAGACCAAATGGAGGCATTACTCCTTCGATAGATGTGAGAGCTCATGTAGGGAGCCCCTGGATGCCTTGGAGGTTTGGAAGGGAATCTAGTTCAGAGGGGAAACTCCAACTTCTACTATGAAAAGTCTTCCACACTCTTGCTTTGGTGCTTGAGATGCCAAAATGTAAGCTCATTCATAGATTCATGGCATCTTTTCTGAGCTTCCTGATCTGAACTGATTGTTGTTTTTTTCCTAAACCCAACTTAAAAAAATTGTTTTTAACTGTGACAAAATACATCTAATATAAAATTTACCATTGTTACCATTTATTTATTTATTTTAATGTTTATTTATTTTTGAGAGAGACACAGAGACAGAGCATGAGTGGGGGAGGGGCAGAGAGAGAGGGAGACACAGAATCTGACACAGGCTCCAGGCTCCCAGCTGTCAGCACAGAGCCTGACGTGGGGCTCGAACTCACAATCCACAAGATCATGACCTGAGCCGAAGTCAGACACTTAACCGACTGAGCCACCCAGACACCCCACATTCTACATTCTTTTCGTGCAGCCATTACTGCCATCTACCTCCAGAGATCTTTTCATCCTGCAAAACTGAAACTCTGTCCCCATTAAACGATAACTCCCCCTTCCCCTCTGCCCCCATACGAAGCCCTTGGAACCACCATTCAATCTTCTGTCTCTATGAATGTGACTATTTTAGATAGAGTCATCCTCATATGAATGGAATCAAGCAATGTTTGTCCTTTTGTGACTTTGGGTGAATGCCTTATTTTTTACTCAGCCTAATGTCCTCAAGTTTCATCTATGTTGGAGCAGGTGTCAGGATTTCCTCCCCCCCCTTTTTAAAAAAATTTTTAATGTTTAGTTTTGAGAGGGAGGGAGGGAGAGAGAGAGAGAGAGAGAGAGCACAAGTGGGGGAGATGCAGGGAGAAAAGGGAACAGAGGATCCAAAGTGGGCTCTGCACTGAGCCCAATGTGGGATTTGAACCCATGAACCATGTATCATGACCTCAGTCAGACACTTAACTGACTGAGCCACCCAGGTGCCCCAGGATTTCCTTCCTTTTTAAGGCAGGTACTGTTCTGTTGTGTATATATAGCACATTTTTCTTATCCATTAATCTCTTGATGGACATTTGAGTTGCTTCCACTTTTTGGTTATTATAAATAATGCTACTATTGAATGCAATTTTTTATTGCCTTGTTTGGTAGTTGTGTTTCCTCCTAAAGGGAACATTAATCAGCCAGAAAGATAGGATTGAAGCTTAAGGCATGAAGAGAGAGGGAAATTTACTCTTCAGGGCTAGGGACTGGTTTTCTTCTAGAAACCACCACACTCCCTCCAAGAATCCAGGTGCCCCAGAATGTTCTTATTCCTCAGCCATGGTCGTTCTTACATCTGGGCAGCTTGACTTAGCTGTGTCCCTTTGTGTTGATTTCTCATCCAGGAAAAGAAAAGAAAACTGGTAAACATATGACTCACCAAGTAGCTGCTGGTACAACAGGGGTATGGTAGTTGACATTCATTGTGTTGACTTTAAAGTTTGAGACTCTTTTTTTAAGATTTTATTTTTTTAAAAGTAATCTCCACCCCTCAACGTGGGGGCTCGAACTCACAACCCTACGATCAAGAGTCTCATGCTTTTCTGACTGAACCAGCCAGGTGTCCCAAAAGTTTGACACTCTCTGAGTCCTTTTAGGTTTAGGATTTGATTTTCCCAGAGATTTTGGATGGTATGAACCAAGTTGCAAACTTGCAGTACAGTTGAGAAGAAACAGTTATGGGAAAAGACTGGCAATCTTTCTGTTTTTCTTCATCAAGTTTATATCAGAGTATTTCTTTTTACCAGATTCTCATCTTTGAATCTTAATCCAGTAATCTTGTGGGGATTTAAGAAACTAAGGGGCTGGAGAATTTGCAGGCAAAGCTAAACTTTTATGAAGAGGGGAGAAGCACTGAGAAAAACACTTTAAACACACACAATATGCATGGGGAGAGTAGCAGTTTGGTTGGGGGAGTGGCCAGTTAAAGATTTAAGAGCAATGACAAGGAAGTTCGTTGAGATTAATTGGCTCACGAATGCCCTGGGACATAATGTAGAATAAAAAATAAGAGAATTCTCAGGTCTCATTCTCTTTCATATGATAAGGAAATGATTGGTCTAGTCTGGAAGGAAAGATAATTGAAGCATGACTGTTGGGGTGGGGGAAGAATCCTCAGGTTAATTATTAAGGATTTTAGAAAAAGATTGAGTCTGGGGTGGATATGAAGTGTAAGAGAGAATGTGTGTCTGTCTCCAAACACATTTCCTTTGTCTTATTCACAGTGAAGTCACAGTGCTTGGCTGAGCTCCTCATAGAGACAGCTAAAGTTTGATTAAGGAACTTATTCATTCCCTTATTTATTCATTCAACAAATATTTATTGAGCATGTCCT
Organism: Herpailurus yagouaroundi; assembly: GCF_014898765.1. Classification (NCBI taxonomy): domain Eukaryota; kingdom Metazoa; phylum Chordata; class Mammalia; order Carnivora; family Felidae; genus Herpailurus; species Herpailurus yagouaroundi. The sequence continues at coordinate 6,568,487 of NW_024412439.1, read as the reverse complement.
AGCAGTAGGCAATTTTTGAGGCTCTGGGAACATAGCTGGCAACTTTTGAAGCTCTGCGAATATCTATATCTATATCTATATCTATATCTGTATCTGTATCTATATCTATATATCTATATCTATATCTATATCTATATCTATATCTATATCTATATCTTTATCTCAGAGAATATAGTTATTCCTGTCTTCTATAAGGAAATAGTTCTTGATGAAGGCAGTCAATAAACACATATAATACAATACAGATCAGATGGTTGTGTGGTCTAGAGAAAGAAGGAAATCTGGGGTGATTGCATTAGTTTCCTTTGGACTGCTGTAACAAAGGACAACAGACTAAGTGGCTTGAACAACAGAAATCTATTGTCACAGTTCTGGAGGCCAGAAGTCCAAGATCAAGGGGTTGACAGTGCCTCTGTTGCTTTAACAGTGCTAGGGAAGGATCTGTTTTTCCCAGTGTCTGTTCTTTCCATGACTTGTGGCAATGTAATTCCAATCTCTATGTGGTGCGCTCCCTGTGTCTCTGAATTAGAATTTTCTTTCTTTCTTTCTTTCTTTCTTTCTTTCTTTCTTTCTTTCTTTCTTTC
>NW_024412439.1:6483517-6567893 GCF_014898765.1 Herpailurus yagouaroundi | reverse complement strand
TTCTTTCTTTCTTTCTTTCTTTCTTTCTTTCTTTCTTTCTTTCTTTCCTTCCTTCCTTCCTTCCTTCCTTCCTTCCTTCCTTCCTTCCTTCTTTCTCTTTCTCCTTTTTTCCATTCTATAGTATCTTTTTTTATTTTTATTTAAAAAAAATTTTTTTTTTCCAACGTTTATTTATTTTGGGGACAGAGAGAGACAGAGCATGAACAGGCGAGGGGCAGAGAGAGAGGGAGACACAGAATCGGAAACAGGCTCCAGGCTCTGAGCCATCAGCCCAGAGCCCGACGCGGGGCTCGAACTCACGGACCGCGAGATCGTGACCTGGCTGAAGTCGGACGCCTAACCGACTGCGCCACCCAGGCGCCCCTATAGTATCTTTTTTTAAATGTTCATTTAGTTTTGAGAGAGACAGAGAGAGAGACAGTGTGAGTGGGGGTGGGGGGCAGAGAGAGGGAGACACAGAATCTGAAGCAGGCTCTAGGCTCTGAGCTGTTAGCACAGAGCCTGATGCAGGGCTCGAACTTGCAAACTGCAAGATCATGACCTGAGCTAAAGTTGGACGCTCAACTGACTGAGCCACCCAGGTGCCCCAAATTTCCCCTCTTTTGAAGGACATCAGTCATATTGCATATTGGATTAGCACCCACCCCAGTGACCTCATCTTACCTCAATCATCTGCCAAGACCCTATTTCCAAACAAGGTCACATTCACTGGGGGTTAGGACTTAACCTATTTTGGGGAGACACCATTCAACCCATAACAAGGGCTATGGGTTTGCTGCTGCTTTATATGGGCGGTCAGGTGAGGCCTGATAAAGTGACATTTGACTGTGGGCATGAAGAAATTGAGGCAGTGAGCCATGCACATATATCCACTTTCCGGGCAGAGTCCAGAAAGGGAGAATGCTGCTCATGTTCCAGGAGCAACAGGAGGTCCAAGTGATGGAAGCCAGCTGAGAGAGTGAGAGACAGAGAGACAAAAATGGGATCCAAGAAATTGTGGGGTTTTCCCTGTAAGGAAACTAGAGAGCCATCGAAAGGATTCTTCCAACAGCTCTGTTGCACGGTAGACAGAGGAGGCGAGGTTGGAAACGGGGGGTGGAGGGGTGGGGGTGGCAACATTGCTCAGGGAATTAATGGCAGCCTGGACCAGAGCTGGAGTGATACAAGGGGAAGGGAGAGATGGTCATATTCAGGACATGTCTTCAAGGAAGAGTGAATGGGATTGTGGAGGTAGTAGGATATGGGCCGAAAGAGCAAGAAGAGGTTGAAGAATGATGCTTAGGCTTTTGGCTTCTGTAGCTGACAGGATAGATTTGCCATTTGTTGAAATGGGGAGAAAAAGTTATTGTTGACATAGAAATAAGAATTTGATTTAAGATGTGTTGAGTTCGAGATGATTTGGGGGCATCCTAGTAGAGATAGCGAATAGATGTTCAGAGAGATGAATCTAGAGTTCAGGAAGTTGTCAAACATGATGGTATATAAAGCCCTGTTTGGGATTAAATCATCTAGTGAACAAACAGAGCTGGAGAAGAGAAAGGTTCTAAGACAGACGCTTGGGTCCTCCAGCATTTAGGCTGGGGAGAAGCAGCAGTACAAGTGAAGGAGATGAAACATGCATGGCAGAAGGGTAGGAGGAGAACCAGGGAGAGTGGATTCCATGAAGTTAAGTGAAGAGAGTGTTTGGGGATGGGGTTGGGGAATCTGTGGCCAGCATGACAACCACTGGGAACTGGCCATGATGTTTGGTAATGTGGGCCCATAGTGACTGTCATATGGGCGTTTTGGGGAGTAAATGGAAAGAAAGCCAGGTTATAGCAGGGGCAATAGGGCCTGGGTGAGGGATTGCCCTTACTCAGTATCTCCGATTCCTTCAAGAATTTACCTTTATGGGTGGAGTGCCTGGGTGACTCAGTTAGTTGAGCATCTGACTCTTGATTTTGGCTCAGGTCATGGTCTCATGGTTCGTGAAATCAAGCCCTGCAACAGGCTCTGAGCTGACAGTGAGGAGTCTGCTTGGGATTGTCTCTCTCCTTCTCTCTCTGCCCCTCCCCTATTCTCTCTTGTACTCACTCATATTCTCTCTCTCTCTCTCTCTCTCTCTCTCTCTCTCTCTCTCTCTCTCATAAATAAACTTAAAAAGAATTTACCTTTATGGAAAGCATAAGTGTTGGTGATGGTGAATGTAGGGTCAAGGGAGGGATTCTTTTTTTTTTAAATGGAAGATAATATAGCATTTTATATTCTAATGGAGGCAATGCAGTAGAGAGGGAAAATTAATGATGGGGAGAGATGGCAGAATTGTTGAAGTTACAGCTTTGAGTAGGTGAGAAGTTGTGGGATCCAGTATCAAGATTGGATATATTCAGGAGTACAGACAATTAGTCCGTAATGAACAGGAAGTAGGCGAGGGAAGGAGGTTTAAATGGGTACAGATATAAGTAGCTTGGTAAATGGGGTGGTAAGAGTGTACAGAAGGATTTTTTTATTTGGTTCTTGTTTCTTTTGTCAGACAAATTAGAAGCAAGGGCACTAGCAGAGAATGGAGGGAGATGTTTAGGATTTGAAGACAGAAGTGATGATGTGAAAGAGTCCCTAGGGCACACGGGAGCACGACTGGTTTAGGGAAGTATGGTGGATGGCTGAACAACACCAAGCACCCACTTGAAACAGGTGACCATTAATTGAAGGTGACTCTGGTCATCATGATGGGATGTTTTCCTCCAGCCATGTTCAAATGCACAGGTTAACACTCAGAGAAGGAGAAGAGGGCAATTAGCAAAGAGAAAAGAGGAAAAGGACTTGAGGGAATATGCAAGTATGTGATTGTAATGGTGGACTGTAGGATCTAAGCCAGGTAAAAGGGGAAGTAAGGGCACGAGTAGGGTGAGGTACAGAAGAGCGTTCACTGGATGAATGGACTGAGGTCCTGGTGGAGTCTCAGGATTCTTGGATCTGGGGAAAATTCCAAAAAATGAACTGAGAAGTAGATGGCAGTCATGAGGGAGTCATCAGGTAGAAGCACTTAGGATTGTGGAGGGTGCGGGCAGTTCTAGGTAATAACCAGGTACACAGCCACAAAGTGGGTGGCTGAGAAAAGGCAGAGGACAATACAAGTGGAGGCAAGGAGAATAAGGGTATGAGAGACCAAGGTTTTGGAAGGACCACCCACCTAGGTGATGCAATAACCAGGAGTTTTAGAAGTCTGTGGAAGACTGAGGCATGACAACTTTCCCAGTGGTAAAATCTGTAGGCATGAGCTTTTCAGTTGGGTGTTAGGGAGGAGAGAGGGAAAATGGCTTGAGAAAAGCCTGGGAGAGCAGGAAGGACATAACCCCACCTTCAGGTCCAGTGGCATGAACTGTGTGAAGGAGACTGTGCTTAGTTAACACTTTGGAGGGCTACAAGGAAGGCTGTGTCCTCGGGGGTGAGCCAGGTTTTAGTTACAGCAAGAAGGGGATGGGAATGTTCAGAAGGTTCAGAATGTAGAGAATTTGCTAGAGTTGGGTGAGTGTAGGAAGGTGGGGGAAGTGTGAGAGATGGGGTTGGGCTCAAGGATGTCCAGAGTGGACATGAAATGAGGGATGAAGAAGCCCTGGAGAGCCTTGGACTTCCTGCAGTTATCAACTTCAACGGGGAGGCAGACCAGAATGCGCTCTAGGGCAGATTGTGGTAGTGAGGCCGCTGGAGTGGAATGGGGTCATGTTGGGTGGGAGCTCGATTCTGCTCCTCGTGTTTGCAGCCTGGAGGGCCTCAAGTTACAGCTTTGAACTCTGGGACCCTCCTTCATGGCTGCTGCTGGCTGCATTAGGGCCACAGAGGGAGGTTGCCCACACCCCCAAACTTCTGCAGAGATGACAGAGCCTCCTTTTTGGAGGTTCGGTTTTTAAAAAGATGGTTTTGTTGAAAAGTAATTATTGGCTGGCTCGGGAGGTAAGCTCATAGGTATGTATCAGGTCTCATGTTTAGTTACTGCCATTTGTAAATGGACTTTGAGATTTTACCCCATTACCTAAGTCAATGACAATTATCCAAATAGATTTACAATTTTTTTTTTATGATTTGAATATAAAAGATCATTTGCCCCCTAATGATCCTCAAGAAGAAAGTTTTTTCAGCTGGATAAAAGATTAAACTATTCTTCATTGTGTTTTGTCTTCAAAGCTCTGATAGAAGAAACTTTGGTTCTTACCATTTATAGCTATGTAAAAAAAGGTAGAGTTTTGGGTAAGCACAGTTTATGGAAGAAATTTCAACACGTGTGACTTGAATAGAAAAAGCAAAAAGGTCTGTTCTACAGAAGGGCTAAAATATCTTTTCTAGGCTTTTCTTCTTCTTTTTCTAATGACTTCAGAAGAGAGAATCGCTATGATTTCTAGATTAACGAAAGGAAGGGATTAGGAGGAGATAAATTTTGAAATGGGACTTTAAAAATTTTTTTAATGTTTATTTATTTTTGAGAGAGAGAGAATAAGCCAAGAAGGGGCAGAGGAGAGAGGGAGACACAGAATCTGAATCAGGCTCCAGGCTCTGATGTGTCAGCACAGAGCCTGATGTGGGGCTCGAACCCACAAACTGTGAGATCATGACCTGAGCCAAAGTCTGGCACTCAACCAACTGAGCCACCCAAGCGCCACTTTTCAGGGTGAGAAGCATTTAGGATAGTGTCTGGGAATTACATGGGGGAAGATAGGGTAGTAGAATTTTAATAGATAGAAATAGAAAGTGGGTTTTCTTAAGTTTATTTATTTTTGAGAAAGAGAGAGGGTGCGAGGGCAGGGGTGGGGGAGAGACAGAGGGAGAGGAATAGAGAATCCCAAGCAGGCTCTGAGCTGTCAGCGCAGAGCCTGATGTGGGGCTCGATTCCACGAACCACAAGATCATGACCTGAGCTGAAATCAAGGGTCGGATGCTTAACTGACTGAGCCACCCAGGTGCCCCAAAGTGTCTTATCAAGCCTCCTACAAACAAGTTTTAGATGTATTATTATTCTTTTCCTAATAGAAAAGCAGTGCGTGGAAGGTGTTGCCAACAAATTGGTGGACCTACCTGACTTGGACAAGGGATCCCTTTTGTGTCACAAATGCATAAAAATTCTGCATGCATGATTATAAAAGATATTTTGTAAGCCCTAATCAAGTTAGAAGAAAGAGGAGGAAGTCACAAGATGACAGAAATGAAGAGATAGATCTAGGCCAGAACATTAAGTCGAAGTGGCGAGGCACTGTGAGCCCCACATACAGTACCGACTCCCCATGCAGGGACAGGAGGGATGGGTGGGACCCGCTGAAGGGCAGCTGGAGTAGATCTTCCTGTGGAGAGCCTGGAGCCTCTAGGGGCCCCTCCTTTATAAAAACCTCTCTGGCTGCTCTCTGGGGAAGCAGCAAGGCAGTTGCACCTGGAGGTCAAACCCCAAGCTTGTACCACCATGTAAATGTAAGCGATAGAAGATTACTTGGTGTGAGAAGAATAAGCCAAGAAATTAACAGAAAAACTCTTCTAGAAGGAATGGAACCTCCAGGGTTACAGCATAAGCACACCCAGTACTGCTCCATCAGGTTGGTTTCACACAATTAGTGGCACAGTGTCCACAGGGGGGTGATGAAGAATGGTACACTATGAGGGAGCGTCTATATATACTTAAGAAAATGATAAATTCCACCCACTGTGTAGGTGATATCATACAGTATTATTTAAATACTCCCGTTATGTGCTGACTTCCACATTTAGGTCACCAGCTTGAACCTCTCTCTCCTCTTAACTCCAGATGGTCCTCAAGTCCAGATGACCTTCAAGAGAGCTGCCCTGAGGCATCAGAGAAGAACTTCGAGTGTGATGTGTGTGGCACCTAGCCCCCAGGATGGCCCAGAAGATCTGGGCTCCTGGCATTTGTAACCTGAGCAGCCCCTCCCATGCCACACTGGGGGCTAGTTAGTGGGATCAATGAAGGATGGCAGGAGAGACATTATTTCACTTTTGGTTGTAAAGACACCATGGCTTTTCTTTGGGTTCTTCTTGCTTCTTGCTGTCCCACACTCTCTCTTGGGTCTCTTGCTCTGGAGGAAGCCACCTGCCAGGTGTTGATACTCAGGTAGCTCATGTAGTGAGGCACTGAGGCCTCATGAACAACAGCCAGCACGAACATCACAGGCATGTGAACCAGCCCCAGTCATGTGTCCAGCCCTGGTCGAAGCTTAATGCAATTTGGTGAGCCATCCCAAGGCAGAACCAGCCATGTAAGCTGAGGTCATATTCCCTACCCTCAGACCCTGAGACATAATAAGGGTTTGTTGTTCCTGCTGCTAAATTTGGGGCCAACTTTTTATGCTGCAATGGATAATGAATACAGTGCATCCAAAACAAACTCCCTATCTTCCCCCAAACCTTGTCCTCTTAGAGGCATTCCTGCCTCCGTAATTGGTAACTCCGTCCTTTCAACATCTCAGGCCAAAACCTTGGAGTCATCTTTGAATGATTGATTAATAGGTAGAGAATCATGCCTGTGTTTCTCACAACCCACATCTGATTTTTCAGCAAATATCTGTTGGCTCTTTTTTCTTTTTCTTTATTTGAGAAAGAGAGAGACAGAGAGCATGAGTGCAAGTGGAAGAGAGGGGCAGAGGGAGAGAGAGAGAGAGAGAGAGAGAGAGAGAGAGAGAGAGAGAGAGGCAGACAGAATCGGAAGCAGGCTCCAGGCTCTGAGCTGTCAGCACAGAGCCTGACACGGGGCTTGAACTCACAAACCACCAGATCATGACCTGAACTGAAGTCAGATGCTTAACCAACTGAGCCACCCAGGTGCCCCTATCTTTAAAATGTATGCATAATATGACTCCTTCTTACTCCCCATAGACGCTATCCTGGTCTGAGCCATGATCATTTCTCAACCGGATTAGTGCAGTAACTCCTATTAGTCTTCCTGATTCTGACCTGTTTCAGTCTATCCACAACAAAGCAGCCAGAGTTATCATTTAACATTACAGATCAGATTATGTCACTCCTCTGACCAAATCCCTCACATGGCTTCCAGTATCACATAAGTTAAAAGCCAAGGTCTTTCCAGGGGCTCTGATGTCAGGTTTGGCCTTCTTCTGACCTCACCTTCTACTGTCCATCTGGCTCTCTATCCTCCAGAAACACTGGTATCATAATTTTTACTCCAACAGGCAAGGAATAGTCTTGTCTTAGGGCTTTTACACTCATAGTCCCCTCTTCCAGGAGTGTCCTCTCTGACAACTGTAGGGCTTGTTTTCTTGTTCCCCTCCTTATCCAGTTCTCGTCCATGAGAGCCCCATTTAAATTATAGCCTCCATTCCTGTCCCCACCTTCCCTGCTTTATTTTCTCCCTCACTTTATCATCATCTCACATACTCTATATTTCACATAGCTTATATATTGCCTCTCTTTCACTAAACTGTGAGTCTGATGAAGACAGGACATTTTATTGGTTCTGTTCACTGATGCATTTCAAGTCCTAAGAACAATGCCTGGCACCTAGCAGGCATTCAAATATTTTTTTGAGGAAGCAAATACAGAAACAGGAGACATAATATGACAGTATTTGGAAAAGATAGGGAAAGTTGAAAGAGACTATAAAATAAATATGTTTAAAATTATTGAAAGGAGTGAGTATAAAGCAAACGAAGGCATTCTTCAAATCACTCAGATTTGAAAAACAACTGATTCACTTTAGGAAGTGAAGAACAGGGGCGCCTGGGTGGCTCAGTCGGTTAAGCATCTGACTTCAGCTCAGGTCATGATCTCACAGTCTGTGAGTTCGAGCCCCACGTTGGGCTCTGTGCCAACAGCTCAGAGCCTGGAGTCTGCTTCGGATTCTGTGTGTCTCTCTCTCTGACTTTCCCCATCCATCCTCTGTCACTCTCTGTCTCAAAAATAAATAAACATTAAAAAAAAAAAAAGAAGTGAAGAATATAGTGACTTAAAAAAACCCCAAAACATAATGGATCAGTTAGATTTAGAAGACAGGGGTGCCTGGGTGGCTCAGTCTGTTAAGCGTCCAACTTCAGCTCAGGTCAAGGTCTCATAGTTCATGGGTTTGAGCCCCACATTGGGTCCTGTGCTGACAGCTCAGAGCCTGGAGCCTGCTTTGGGTTATGTGTCTCCCTTTCTCTCTGCCCCTCCCACTAGCACTCTATCTCTCTTTCTCAAAAATAAATAAACATTAAAAAAAATTTAGAAGACCATCTGAGGTCTCAATGGGGCACAGAGATAGGATGAGCTAAAAATTATAAAAAAGAAGTTAACACTTGGAATGAGATGGCCTGGCATGTGTTTAATAGGTGTTCCAAAGGGAAAAAAAATAGTGGAGAGGAGAGGTGATATTTAAAACAAACAAACAAACAAACAAACAAACAAAACAATGGCAGAGACTTTTCCAGATTTGAAAAACAAAACCAAACATAAATCTTCAGATTAAAATAATATATAGAGTCCCAAGCAGGATTAAAGAGTAATTTATATGTAGATACATTGGGGTAAAACTGTAAAACACTGGGAAGGGAAAAATTCTAAATATAGTCAGAGAATGAAAGAATATTCTCAAGGGAACAACTATGACACTGACAGCAGACTTTTCATAAGTAACAATATATGTCAGAATGCAGCGTAATTTTACCTACAGTCCACTAATGGAAAGAACCACCATCGTAAAATTCTATACCCAGCTAAAAGTATCATTCAAGAGTGAGGGCCAGGGGCACCGGGGTGGCTCAGTTGGTTAAGTGTCCGACTTTGGCTCAAGTCATGATCTTGTGGTTTGTGAGTTTGAGCCCCATGTCAGGCTCTGTGCTGACAGCTTGAAGCCTGGAGCCCACTTCAGATTCTGTGTCTCCCTATCTCTCTGCTCCTTCCCTGTTCACACTCTGCTTCTCTCTCTCTCTCTCTCTCTCTCTCTCTCTCTCTCTCTCTCAAAAATAAATAAACATTAAAAAATTAAAAAAAAATTTAAAAAGAGTGAAGGCCAAATGAAAACATTTTCAAAAGAACCCTTATGACCATTGCCTGAAATAACCACCAGAATGTGTTTATCAGTAAGGAGAAAATTGAACACAGAAGATTGGAGAGGGATTGGAGTTACAATGGAATGAAAGAAATTGGTGAACATTTTTATTACTCCAGATAAACATTCATTTATAAACGAGAGACTAATTTGGAAGAGAGGGTTAAAAACAAAGAGAAATTAAAATACTAAACAATAAGATGGCAGATGGGAGGAGGGAGATCAGAATTGGACTGTTTCATGACCTGGAAGATACAGATTTTGACTGCCTTTTTAATGTCAAGTATGTGTTTTAAGTATCTAAAAGAATGAAATATAAGGTGTAATTTTCAAGCTACTAAAAAAGGAAAATGAAAAATGCTTAATCCATTTAATAGAAGTCAGGAGAGGAGAAAAGAGATTGAAGATTAAGAGGAGAAAAAAACAGGTACCAGTACAACACTGAACAAAAGGAAATTTGGTTAGTGATATTCTTAGACAAAATTAATTGTAAGGCAAAATGCATTGATGCAGATAAAGAAGAGTATACTGAATGATATGTGAAAAAATCCACAAGATGCAGCAATCCTAGTCTGATGATCTAGACTCAAATATATAAGGGGAAAAAAATGACGAAACTACAAAGAAAAAGTAACAAGTTCACAATTATAGTAAAAGATGTTAAATATCTGTATCAGACACTAATGAAAAAGAAGACAAAATATTAGGAAGGCTATACCAGATATGAAAAACATGATGAACAAAGATGACTTAATGTTTAAGTCATGATTAACAAAGATGACTTCATGTCAAAATACATATTCCTGGACACAACCTTCCCCATTTTTTTAAAAGTGCACAAGACCCTTATGTTTACTGACTACACACACCACATAATTGATAACATACAGAGTATATCCCTCGACCACAGCGCACAATTTTGAAAAATTAAAAATAAAAATCCCTTGTTCTTTGGAAACTAAATAAATACATTTACAAGGAGTGGTTAAAGTGCATTGGAAATTCTGAAATAATTAGAATCACATAATAATCATTGCAATATGTGCCAAAACATATGAGATTCAGATTTATATAAAAGGAAAAGCACGAAAGATTGAGAAATGAATGAATTCATCATTCAACTCGGAAAGTTAGCAAAAGAGAAAACCAAAAGAAAGAAGAAATTATATATAGAAGAAATACATTGGAAAAAAAAGAAATAATAAAGGAGCACAAAAGCAATGCATATTCAGTAAAATAGGTCAATACAAAGAGGAAAATTTTTTAATATGATATTTATTGTCAAATTGGTTTCCATACAACACCCAGTGCTCATCCCAACATGTGCCCTCCTCAATGCCCATCACCCACTTTCCCCTCCCTCCCATCCCCCTACAAAGAGGAAAATTAAAATCACCCACACCTCTCATTATGCCCAAACACTTCCTATGAGTATTTTGGGGCAAAACCTTTACATTAGAGACATAGAACCAGAGCAATAGCAGGACAAGAATGGTAGGAGACTTGCCATGCCTTTCCATAAAATATTTGGAATTTTGAAACAGGAAAAGTACTTTGAAATTGACAAGGGGATAAAGGAAGATTCCTAGTCTTTTTTTTTTTTTTTTTTTTTTGGTCTTGAAAAAGATTTTTTTGGTCTTTGAAATATCAATATAGTCTTGGTGGAGACCAAGCTTTCAACTGGGTGAGGAAGAGACAAGGGCTTTCAGAGAAGAGATTGAGGACACAGGAGAGTTTTTGACTAGAAATCGGGAGTTCTAAAGATAATGTTAAGAAGGTTGGTGGATTAGATGAGACTGGAGAAAATACCAAAATATAGGGGGAAGCTCCAGGGATAATGGGTCCTTTGGCTTAGATACGTGGAGGGGACTGTGACCCGTAGGGAGGTGGGCATGATGTGATTGTTCCTCGTGGGTGAGAACAAGTGAAAAATCAGGGTTAGCTATGGTCTCAACACTTGAATAAGACAGTGAGGACATTTGTGGGGAAGGGGCCATGGGGAATAGGAGGCTGGGTGCACCTCTGTTGCTGCCTAAGTCTTGTCTCTCCCTTCCAGTATTTTCTACTAACTTCTGGCCTCCTGAGGTCTTGTATTTCAGTACAATCTTGAATTATCTTATTTTCTTCTGCCTATTCCAGGATTAGGGGGCAGGAGGAAAAGGTTGCACCATCTGGATCTGGACATAGAGCTTTGGTTTTGACCCTGTTTTTTGCTGACTGTGGGAGTCAAGTTCTCTCTGCTTAGCTACTTCAAAAAAACAGGTATTCCCAGGGTTCACAGTTACTGATTAGAGCTTTCTAAATGAACAAGGCAGCCCATAATACAAGCAAAAAAATCTCCAGTGAAGGGACTTCAGTTACATTACATCTGTCCTATCAATTACGTTTCCTCTGTCTTCCCACCCCTAACATGTCCTCTGTTAGGATCCTCACAGGGACCCGGGGCAGGGGACAGGCTTACTTTCCCTCAACACCGCAGTCACCGTGGCTTCATTGGGAGTCCTTACGCTTACTACCCCATCTTTGTTCCCAAGTTTATTCTCACGACTCCAATGACTCAGGCAGGACACGTGTGTGCGGGTTTACAGGTGAGTTTTCCCAAATGCTCACAAACTGGATGTTTTACAAGTGTATCTGCTCCTCACAGACTTTTGGCTGCACTATAAGCCTTGGGCTGAGAAAGAATAGTCGAGTCTGGTTATCAAAGCTTTGTGTAAATAAACTGGGACGTCACTATATCTCTCTTGGCTATAGAGCTAGGTATATGGACAATCCCTCTTGGATGCTCTCCAAAGTGCGGTTAGTTATTGAAGTGTAAAAAAAGACCTCCTTATAAGGAAGTTTTACCTAGAAGGAAGAGCCCCCAGCACTGGCTTAGCAAATAGTATTACAGTGTAGCTGTGAGGTACGGGAGCCAAATATGATTCTCCCTGCCCTCCACCGAAGGCCCAGCCTCGTTTTTATAGGCCAGACATAAATCTGGGAAAGTGTTTATAAAATAGACTGGGTCTATCTGGAAGGTTTAAAAAACAACTTTTATAGGTTAATTCTTAGGAAATCGATTTGAGGCTATTTAGAGATGTGGCTTTTGCAGGGAATGGGATCCGTCTCACCTTATCTTGCCCTGTCCACTTGGAGTGTGTGGTTCATTCAACAAAACAGCACAATTAATTTTAGAGAGGCCTGCTTTATTGTGCCAGTATGAAAAGACAGGGGCAATCCTTATGAAATATTTATTAGTGGACCTCAAATCTCAATGCTTTTTTTTTTTTTTTCCTACCTTGTGACGCCATTTCATATCTGCATTCCCACTTGGGATCCAGCTTCCAATTGTGGCAGGGATGGCTGGAGTAAATCTTAAAACTTTTGTCCTGGTAGCGACTTTAAAACATATTTCACAGAAACCTGCCAATCTTGCAAACGAGGAGGACGATGCTCCGAAGGGACTCTTTTCTTTCAAGGAACACCCACTGTGTGCAAAGCACAAGGCGTGGCCCTTGGTGGGAATCAAAAAAAAAAGGGGGCCAATGTTCTTGTTCCTGGGAGCGTTCTCTACGATAAGGGAGTTAAAAAAAGAAAACAAGTTGTGCTCGCTTCAGCAGCACATATACTAAAAAAAAAACAAGTTACAAATAACTGTGATATGGGATATGATAAGAGCTGTAAATGAGGGAAAATACCAAATGCAGTGTGCTGGAGTTTGTGGGTGTTAGCTCTTCCTGGGGGAGAGTGCAGACTGATAGTGATCATCAAGTTCTTGGCATTTAAGGGCGATCCGGGTGAACTGGTAGGACTTTTGCCCAGTGCCGATGGGAGTTAACTGTAAGCCTTCTGTGATAGGAACTCCCCGGGCATGGAAGGGAAGCAGTAGGAGTCCAGTTTAGACAGAGAGTAAACCACAGCAGGGAAAGACCAATTAGTAAGGTAGGAGACATGGGCTGGGGCAAGATGACAGAGACCCTTGAAGGTTGGGGCAAACAGTGTGTGATTTCCTGGGTAGGCAGTGCTGGCCATCAGGGGCTCTCCCCGGAAGTGGGATGAATGGGATAGCACGGAAACAGCAAGCACAGAAACAGAATAACAACAAGAGCAGTTTCAGGAGAATGTCCCGTCCCAGAAGCAAGGAAGAAAAGAGGTTCGAAGGGTAGACGGTGGTTCAAAGGGTTTACTGTTTCCAAGAGGTAAAGAGAATGGCAGAGAAGTATTTGGCGCAGGAGTCCGATTTCGGGGGGACAGGTTCGGCAGTGAGTGCTTGAAGGGAATGTGGACAGACTCTGGGAAGTTCTTATGGGTAGTTTGCTAGTAGGGGAAAAATAAAGTTATGAAGATAGTTTGTGTGTATGTGTTGGGGCAGGGAGGAATAAGGTCTCAGGGAATGATTATAGGGAAAAAAAATTAATTGCAATGAAAGCCCAGATTTTCAGGTGTCTGGAACCTGATGAGAATGGGTGCTAAGATGCTTGATGTGGTTTTTTTTTTTCTTTCTTTTGTGCATGGTATTGATATGGAGCATTTCCTAAAATCGAAAAGCTGTGTCACCTTCCTATGTCATCACTAATGACCTTGGATTTGGAAATCTGGACTCTATCTGACCCTGACAGCGCTGAGAGTTGGGTTGATGAGAAGAGTAGGGCACCACGTAGCAGGGTGGGCTCACAGCGTGCATCGTCGGGGACCCCAAGGTTGTACCTCATGATGGCAGCCGTTCCCAAGAATCTGCAAAATACAGCGACTAGCCATTTGGATTATCCCGACTCTGCAGACCAGATCAAAGGAGATTAAATTGACGCGTTACCCCCTTTACTCAAGCATTTGGCAAATGTCTCATTCTTTTAGAGATGATTTTGAGTTTTGTAGAATTAAGACCTTTTTTTTTTTCTTCTCTCCCCAAGCATATTTCTCTCAGTTTTCAAAAGGTTGGGTACTTGTGGGAAATTTAATCCACATGTTTATGATTCATTTCGACTCCACTCCTTTCAAATTTATCTTTGGAGCATGAGTTGGTACTTGAGAAGCCTTTTAAAGTTCAGGACTTTTAGAACCAGATAGTTATTTTGCTAGCTGTGTCTTGAAAACACATATCAAAAGTTTTCGTTAAGATCAAAACTCAGAGTTTGGAGGGTCGGTTGAATGTAGCAAACTCCCAGGTCACGGGCAGTGTATTTCCCACAGCAAATCTGCGGACAAAAGACGAGGAAGATACACAAGGAGCCACTTCCCTGAGTGGTGAAGAAAGGGTATCTGTGTTTAGGGGAATGTCATCCGGGTTGCTTCAAATATTTCCAGAGACAGCAGTTCTGGGAAGCATCATGGCATCTATGTCCTCCCTGATAGGCCCTGCTTCTTTTTATAGATTCTTCTTCATAGATCTTTGAGCTACTGGAACATTCGGGGACCCCCCTAACTGCTCGTTCAAACCCCTCACTTGAAAGATGAGATTGAAGCTCAGAAAGGTTCAATGTCTTACCCAAGATCTCACATACTTTAGTTTAAGACTGTCTACAAGCTTCTGCTATAGCCATCTCACCCCAGAGAGAGGAGTATTTGATGAAAATCAGGGTCACACTGGAGGTACTTGGGATTGGGTCTAGGCAGGGTGGCGGTGCCAGTTTTTGGAGCATGAGAAAGAGTTTGAACCCTACTTGTACATGGAGTACGCGCTTTGAGTTTGTCTCCTTTGGATTTTCCTTTTGGGGTTCTGCCTCCTCTTTGGAAGAGGGGAGTGAGAAAGAACTCTGAAGGAAAGGACTTTCAAAGCCTGAAAGCGGTAAAGCATCACATGGAATACTCTGATGTGAAGCCCTATTTCTACAACATCATTTAACAAAGATTCTTAGGGCACGCTGATTACTCTGTAAACAGATGCCTTCCATGCTCAAATGGATACATATTTCCTGTTCCAGAACACTAATGCTTACTGGATGAGTCAGTGGGTGACCATTCTAAGTATGTTGGATCCACTCAGTCACAGCAGGGGAAATCTATTGACCTTGGATACAAACTTTGGCCCAGAACAACTACACTCGGTTATTTCGTTGTAAAAAATGTGGGAAATAGATGCATATCAGCAAAGGTCTTGGTCTTTGCTCAGCAAGGAAACTAGTGGTGAAATTTATGAAGGTTTTTATCACAGTGAGGTCAACAGAATATATTCACACACATGCCATTTAAAATAGCGTTTATTTGTTTTACAAATGATTATAAAAGTACTATATGTTCGTGGTGGAAAACTCAAAAAATGCCAAAAGTGTAAAGAAGAAAAAATAAATTATAATTCCATTACCAATGTTAGAGATAACCAATGTTAACATTAACTTTTGAGAGTTTCCTGTCTTTTTTAGTGAGTGTATAGATTCTTTTATTTTTTGTACAAAGGTACTCTTTTCCTATGTTGTAAACGGGTTTTTTTTTTTTTATATAACTGTAAAGATCAAAAGAAAAATGTTTCATAAGCATCTAAGAACAATGGCCACGATTGTATTGGGTCTCAGGTCTGGTATGACATCCAAAGCCTCTATAGGATCTGAAGCAGCTCAAGTTCATGGATCTTTAGTCTCTACATGTTGTTTCTTTTTCTCTCCGTCTGCTTTTCTTCCCACCACTGATAACCAACGTCAATTTTTCTCTACCTGCTAGCTTCTTCTCACACAAGGTTTCTCATTTCTTATAGCTTTGGCTTGCTGTGACTCACACACGGGCCCCCTTCTACCTCGGGGCCATTCTTTCTAAATACCATTTGTGTGACATTTCCCAGTTCCGACTCCTCAGAGAGAGAATCTGATTTAGTCACCTAATAACTCTTATCTCGATTTAAGCACGTCTTGGTGCACAAGCTCTCCCCTAAATTGTTGGCCAGCTGGTCAGTCACTTCTCTGATCTATTCAGGTGTGGGCAGATGAGGACGAGATTCAGGTAACGTTTAGACACTAATGTTGAAGGCAATTTGAATCACCCCAAACCCGGCTATTCAGTCACAAATGCTGTTTATGTTTTTATGATTTTTCCTTTCATTTTTTACATGATAGGAGCACATATGTGTATGTGTGTGTGATTGCATGTGCGGGTATATATTTTAAAAATTTGATCACATCCCACATTTTTAGCCAAACATGGTATTCTGAACATTTTCTTAGGCATTTAGGTGTTTACAAAACCTGATTTGGAGGGGTGTGCAATAGTTTACTTTATGGGCATAGCAATAGTTGATTTCACAATCCCAGCATTACTGGGCGCTATCTGGTGTCTGCAGAGGAAAGAGGGACTCTGTTCCTGTGTCACATACTGACAGTTTCTTATCATTGGGGGGCGTGGTCAGTTGCTAGGAGGCTAAAAATTGGCTCATATCTACTCCAGGCTCTTCAGGTAGATAATTCAGTTTCGTGAGAATAAGGATACTTGCATTCTGTTTGTCTTATTTCCTCTCTCTCTTTTTTTTTTGCAAAATTTTTTAGACTATATAGAATTTATTTTGATGTATGGCATAAGGAAAGACTTTAACCTTTACATTTTTTTTTTTTTCTTAAAAATTTATTGTCCCAGGGGCGCCTGGGTGACTCAGTCGGTTAAGCGTCTGACTTCAGCTCAGGTCATGATCTCACAGCTTGTGGGTTCGAGCCCCTCGTTGGGCTCTGTGCTGACAGCTCAGAGCCTGGAGCCTGCTTCGGATTTGTGTCTCCCTCTCTCTCTGCCCCTCCCCCACTTGTGCACGCATGCTCTCTCTCTCTCTCTCAAAAACAAACATTAAAAAAAATTTATTATTTTTTTTTTTAATTTTTTTTTTCAACGTTTATTTATTTTTGGGACAGAGAGACAGAGCATGAACGGGGGAGGAGCAGAGAGAGAGGGAGACACAGAATCGGAAACAGGCTCCAGGCTCTGAGCCATCAGCCCAGAGCCTGATGCGGGGCTCGAACTCACGGACCGCGAGATCGTGACCTGGCTGAAGTCGGACGCTTAACCGACTGCGCCACCCAGGCGCCCCCCCCAAAAAAAATTTTAAATTATTGTCCCAGAACAATTTGCTGTCCTCTCTTTCTCAGCTGATTTGGAATATCATGTAATTTATTTCCTTGATTCTCAGATGAAGTGGACTGTGAGAGTCACCTCTCATTTAAAAACAGAGTGATTGAAAATTCTTGAGTCACATCCTGATATCAGAAATATTACAGTCAAGGAATACAGTACCAAACTGTCTGATTTACCTAGCTGTTTCTAGACTTTCTATTCTTTGGCACTGACCTGTTTTGGAGGTTATTATTATTTTCATAGTTATGAGTTAGAATGTGTTTTGGCATCTAGCATGTTTATAATTTGTAATATTTTAATTCAATTAAATACAATTACAATTATGTTGTATTTTGCCCAAATCTTGTCCATTTGTGATTCTTTATGATCTTCAAAATGAATTCTCTCTAATGCTATTCTTCAAAGAATTAACATTGAATTTGCAGTTAACGTTGCCATAAATTTGAAAGAACTTACATGTTGATGCTATCCATACTTTGATAACTGGATTTTTTATACTACTTATTATTAATTCTAATAGATTTTCAGCTGGTTCTCTTTAGTTTTCCATGTGTGTGCCGATTTGATATTGAATATCTTATTAATGTTGTGTCTGATTTTAATGGAAATCCTTCTGGTGTTTAACCATTCTGTATGATATTGTCTATCGGTCCAAGGTCTATCAAGGACACCCTCTATATTCTCTTTTTATCTTACTGGATTTTAAACATTTAGCCATACTTTCTTTCTTTTTTTTTTTTTTTAATGTTTATTTATTCTTGAGACAGAGACAGAGTGTGAACAGGGGAGGGGCAGAGAGAGACACACACAGAATCCGAAAGAGGCTCCAGGCTCTGAGCTGTCAGCACAGAACCTAACGCAGGGCTCGAATTCACGAACTGTGAGATCATGACCTGAACCGAAGTCAGATACCCAACCGACAGCCACCCAGGCACCCCAGCCATACTTTCTATACAAACTCTACTTTGACTCTGTGTATGTATTATATTTGTCAGTGTTTCCCATTCTGCCGCCATATTCATAAGGGAGATTCAGTCTATAGTTTTCTCGTTTTTTTCCTTTTCCTTTTTCCTTTCGGATCATCCCTGGTATAGAGAGTTGAAGTATTCAGGTGCCTTACTTTTGGTCTGTGGCATATGTCACCATGTATTCATTTATTTGTCTACCTGTTTATTTATTCCCATTTATCCCCCTCCCCCTACTCTCCTGTGCCTCCTGTCCCCTTCCCCCACAAACAAGTATTGTAACATTTTACAAGTGCTTTTATTTGCCTGGGTCCTTTGAAAATGTGCCTTGCCTCCATGACGGATGTATTGTTAATTTGTTTTGTTATAGATCTCATGCTCTTTTTTCTACTTTTTGCACTAAGCCCTCTGTGTTAAGGACCCACCCACATTGCTGCAGAGCACTTTGGGTGTGTCATTCAATGAACTTCTTTAATTGCGGATTTTGTGACATGGTTATGCCAGCTCCATTAAGCAAATGTCGACGCACACCGTGTTTTATTTTTTAATATTTTGGAACGGAATACTCGTTCCTTGAACACTTGCAAAGTTTGAAAGTTCACTTCATCCGTAAAACTATTTGCACCTGATGCCTCTTGGGGATGAGTTGTTAAACACATGCACACCCTCTTCCATCGTTATTGGTATGTTTAAGTTTTTTGGCCTCTTGCTGGGAAATTTTTAATAGTAATTTTTTTCTGAGAAAATGATTACTTTTCAAATTTAGTAGCATAAAGATATTAGTATCTTTATAACTTCTAAATAATCTTTTTCACAGTGTGGTTACATTGGTTTTTATGTTCCTCATGCTTCATATTTGTGTGTTTGCTCTTGCTTTTTTAAAAATTAAACTTCTACTCATTACTCCTGATACAGAAGTAATATACACGTATTTAATAAGTGGGCTTTAATGATTTTCTTTTTGTGCAGTTAAGCTTGTCCAGCATTGGTTCTATTCTACCATTTCAAAAAAAGAAACAAGTTTCTTTTTTTTTTTTTTTTTTGGTTTGTTTTTTGGGGTGTCGAGTTTGGTAAGTTCTTTATAGATTTTGGATACTAACCCTTTATCTGTAATGTCATTTGCAAATATCTTCTCCCATTC
Organism: Herpailurus yagouaroundi; assembly: GCF_014898765.1. NCBI lineage: Eukaryota > Metazoa > Chordata > Mammalia > Carnivora > Felidae > Herpailurus > Herpailurus yagouaroundi. The sequence goes on along the minus strand of NW_024412439.1, from coordinate 6,548,743 downwards.
CACTGGTTGCTTTTAGTTTTGTTGATTGTTTCCTTCTCTGTGCAGAAGCTTTTTATCTTGATGAGGTCCCAATAGCTCATTTTTGCTTTTATTTTCATTGCCTCCAGAGACCTTTTAAGTAAGAAGTTGTTGTGGCAGAGGTCCAAAAGGTTGCTGCCTGTTTTCTCCTGTAGGGTTTTGATGGTTTCCTGTCTCACGTTTAGGTCTTTCATCCATTTCGAATTCATTTTTGTCAGGACTACACTGTATGTTAACTAACTTGAATTGAAATTAAAAAATAAATAAAATAAAATAAAAAAGAAACAAAGTTTTTTTATTGATAAGTTTAAATGCTTCTTAGTTTTCTAAATAAATTTTTAAAAATAACTTTATATTTGTCTCTCTCTTCCACCTACATTTTTTTAGATTTACTTTCTTGGGCTTTCTCAGCTTATTGAATTGAATACTTAGTTCACATACTTTCAGTCTTTCCTGCTTAATAATGAAATCTCATTGCTACTAATTTTCCTTACTACATCTTTGGTCACAGCTCCTATATTTTACATATTCTATTCTTATAAGTTTTAAAAAAATTTTTAAATGTTTTTATTTATTTTTGAGAGAGAGGAGAGAGAGAGAGAGAGAGAGAGAGAGAACGTGAGCAGGGGAGGGCCAGAGAGAGAGAGGGAGACACAGAATCCGAAGCAGGCTCCAGGCTCTGAGCTGTCAGCACAGAGCCCGACATGGGGCTTGAACTCACAAACTGGGAGATCATAACCTGAGCCAAAGTCGGATGCTTAACCTACTGAGCCACCCAGGCGCCCCTGTTGTAATTTTTAAAATAGTCTATACTTGCAGTTTTGATCTCTACTTTGTCTTGAGAGTTATTTAAAAGAGTCGAACATTTCTAGCGTTCTTCTGTTATGAATTTCTGAGTTTATTACCTTGTGGTTAGAGAAGATGAGAACACGGTCAGCATTGTTTCTGCTTATTGAAAACTGTCAGGATTTTCTGTGTGGCCTAATACATAATCCATTTTTGTTGATGTTACAAGGCTTTTGAGAGGAATATGTATTTTCTGAATCTATCTGAAGCTTGCTGTACGTCTATTAAATCAATCATATGAAAACATCTTTTTTTAAAGTTTTTATTTATATTTCAGTTAGATAATATACAGTGCAATATTAGTTTCAGGTGTAGAAAACATCTTTTTTACTTTGCTTTTCCTCATATGTGTGTCTATGTGTGTTGGGTCTACCTAGCGGATGAAGCCTGGAGATGTTATATTAATGACTCCCCTTGTAACTGTGGTTTTGTCACTTTCTCCTTGCGGTTCCAACCGTCTTTTGTTCTATTTCATCAGTGGGATCAATGAAATATCTTTCAACATTTCTTTCGCTGTGTTCTCTAAGATACTGCAAGGGACAGGTATGTGCCAGAGCAAAGCATGGCTTAATTTTACTAAGTCTGCTTTGATTGATGTTAGGTTAGGGAAAATTCAGACCATATATATATATTTTTAATGTTTATTTATTTATTTTGTAAGAGAGAGAGAGAGAGAGAGCGAGCACATGAGCAGGGAGAGGCAAAGAGACGGGGAGGGAGAATCCCAAGCAGGCTCCATGCTGTCAGCACTGAGCCCAACGTGGGGCTCGATCTTGTGAACCACAAGATCATGATCTGAGCTGAAATCAAGAGTCAGACACTTAATGGACTGAGCCTCCCAGGTGCCCCTGACCATATTCTAACACTAGTTCAATCCTGATGATTATTATTATGTGAGTTTTTACATTTTTCTTCTTCCTTCCTTCCTTCCTTTTTTTTTAAAATTTTTAATGTTTTTATTTATTTTTGCGACAGAGAGAGACAGAGCATGAGCAGGGGAGGGGCAGAGAGAGGGGGAGACACAGAATCTGAAGCAGGCTCCGGGCTCTGAGCTGTCAGCACAGAGCCCGATGCAGGGCTTGAACTCACGGAGTGTGAGATCATGACCTGAGCTGAAGTCAGATGCTTAACCGACTGAGCCACCCAGGCACCCCCCTTTATTTAATTACTCAGGGTATATCCACTGAAGATGCCTTCCATAGATCTCCATTGAACACCTAATATGTATTTATTGAAAATCATTTAGGGCGCCTGGGTGGCGCAGTCGGTTAAGCGTCCGACTTCAGCCAGGTCACGATCTCGCGGTCCGTGAGTTCGAGCCCCGCGTCGGGCTCTGGGCTGATGGCTCAGAGCCTGGAGCCTGTTTCTGATTCTGTGTCTCCCTCTCTCTCTGCCCCTCCCCCGTTCATGCTCTGTCTCTCTCTGTCCCAAAAATAAATAAACGTTGAAAAAAAAAAAAAAAGAAAATCATTTAAAATTATGCGTGCCCCTTCCTGCAAGAGGATTATTCTTTCCCACCCCAAAGAGGTCCATCAGTGCCACTTGACTTGCTATGGCTAATGGCATGTGACCACCAGTGATACATGCTATATCTGAGTGCCATGCTTTGAACGTTGCTGCTTAATCCACATTGCTTCCTTCTCTACTGTAAGAAAAGCTCATCCAAATAGGGGCCACTTCTTTGTCCGAGTCCCTGAACAAAGTCAGCGTGGTGTACCACTAGCTGTCAAGAACATGTCATGTGCGTGGGAAACAAAGCTTTGTTGTGGCCTCTGAGATTTGGCATTGTTTGTTAAGAATGCATTACTTAGGAACAGCTGATGAATATGTACATGTGCTGTTTTATCCATTAAGGGTCTAATTAAGACCCCAAACAGACACGGCCCCTTCTCTTGTGACGCTTGCGGGAAGTGGGAGGTGTCTGTAGGAAGGGTTGTAAAGCCACCGTTTACATAGATTTGGGTAATATCTACTAGTTTTCTTCATATAGAATCTTTTTGGGCTTTTACAAAATATTTTGCATTTTTTTGTTATTGGGAATATAAACCTTTTCATTATGTTATGTAAGTACATGTGGCTAGTATATGGGAAATCTACAGATTTTTGTATCAATGTGTATCATCTGGGCACTTTATTAAGCTTTCACGTTTTAACAGCTAAGTAGTTATTTGTTGTATTTCCTAAGTATATAATCATATTTCTACTAAGAACTTTGCATCGTTGCAATGGTTATAATCAATTTCCATCTTCTATCTCATATAATTGGCCAGATTTCCATAAAATAAATAATAATGGTGAGAGCAAACATTCCTGCCTTTCTTCTGATAGGAAAGTGTCCAGTGTTCGACTCTTAAGTTCCGACTTACTGAAGAGAAATTATCTTTGCCATGTTGGGGAGATCATTTCTTGTCTGTGCTTTTCTCTGAGTTTTTATTCTGAATATGTGCTGCATTTTCATAGGTGTTTCTTTACTTTCTGCTCAAATGATTACACGTCTATCTTTGATGTATTTTGTTCATTGGATTCCTAATATTAAAACACTCCTGCATTCCTTGATAACCCTAGTTGATTATGTTGGATGACCTTTTAATATATGATTCAATTCAATTGGCTGCTCCTTTATTTGGTGTCTTGAGATCTGTGTTCATAATGGGTTTGGTTTATAGTTCTTTTTTGGTGGGGGCTATCTTTGTGAGCATTTCATATCAAGATGACCCTTACTTGCAGTGAACATTTAAATTTTTATTATTTATTTATTTTTCTACTATTCAGGAACAGTTTATATGCAGGGGGATTATCTGGTCCTTGAAAGTTTCAACTGACTTGATAATAAAACTGTCTGGGTGAACATCTCTTCAGGAGGTGATGCATTAGTAACTTCCTCAGTTGCTTTGATGGGTTTATTTTCCACGTCAGGTTTTGTATGCCTTGAGGCAGTTTTTCAGTGGTTCCTCCAAGACCCAGATTTTGTTTGGATCTGAGTCCATCCTTGATGGAAGATTCCATCACCTGATCAGACAAGGTCTTTAGCTGAATTCTGCTTCTAGAATCATAATATTTGCCTTGAGTCCCAGAGGGCGGGGAGTTCACTCAGTGGTCTATCTGTTGGTACTGTTGCTCCTTCATACATGTTTTCATGTGTGCTAGGATTTGAGTTGAGACTTTTGCTTTCACTGTAACATATATCAGGAACTGGGGGTGGGAGGCAGACCTGGAGCCTTGCAGGCTCCTAGCCATTGCATCTTGCTGGTATTCACCAAGAAGAACTTGGAAATTGTACAGTAGCCAGATTGGCTCAGGTTGTATGCTCTCAGAATTCCTCTTGCTGTATGTGGATGACATTGGAGGAGGGGTACTTTTTGCCTCAGAAAGGTGTTCCTCACACAACAAAGAGAGCCACCATTATCACGAGCCTTGAGTACCTGAGTGTATTTGTTTCCTTGGGTTGTCTTCCAAAGTACCACAGACTGGGTGGCTTGAACAACAGATATTTATGGTCTCACGGCTCTGGAGACCAGAAGTCAAGGTGTGGGTAGGGTTGGCCTCTTCCAAGGGCTGCAGGGGAGGCTCTGTTCCAGGCCTCTCTCTCAGCTTTTGGTAGATTTGCCAGCAACCTTTGGCTAGGAGCTACATCACTTCATTACTTAGTCTTCACATGACATTCCCCTGTCTCTTCACTTTGTCTTCCTTGTTCTGCGTGTCTGCCTGTATCCAAATTTCTCCTTTTATATGGACACCAGTCATATTGGATGAGAGCCCATCCTAATGACTTCATGTGAATTTGGTTACCTCTGTAAAGACTCTGTTTCCAAGTAAGGTCACATTCTGAGGTACCCGGGGGTTGAGACTTCAATGTGTTCTTTTTGGGGTTGAGGGACACAATTCAACCCATCCTCCAAGTAAGACTACCAATAGAAGGAAGGTCAGAAGGACTTCCTCACCGCCCTTTGGACTGATGGCATTCATTGTGTGTCATGCAGCAAACGTGAATGGGTACATCACCAGCTGTCTGTCTGAATCCACTCCATCAGCCTTCTTAGTAGATAGCTTTTTCAGATTCTACTGACAGACTGTTCCAATCTTCCCATTATTAAGTTTTGGGGGGATAAGGGGGGCTTTGGCAATTCTTTGTTTCTGTAACAGAGGAGAGGGGCTATTTCAGGACCTGCTAATTAGAAGCCAAGGGTTGTAAGCCAGAAGTTGGTCTGGGTCTAGGCTCCATTTTTCTTTCTTTACTTCTTCCCTGTGTGCAGTACGGCAGATTGCCCTCCCAGACCACACCTGTGACAGCATCCCTGCCTTGGGGGCTGGAGGAGCAGAGAACAAGTCTAGGATGCAGGGCATCCTTTATGCAGACTGCCAAGGGAAGGATTTCTCTGGGGTTAGAGCTTCTCCGCATACCTCTGGTGTCATACCGATGGTCTCTGTGTATCCTCTGCAGGGATTCCTGGCTGTCTTGGTTGCTCACAACTCTATTATCTTCTGCAGGCTCACAGCTTATAAAATAGCTGTTTGCGCCAAAGCTGTAAAATAAAGAATCGTATTTGACTCTCAGGTTTTGCCTCCTCTCTCGCTAGCTAAGTGATGTGACATTTCGAATTTGGAATTTTCAAGTTTAGCTTATACTTCTGGCTTTTACTCATTTTATCAAGGTCTTACTGGGATGCTTGTCAGTTTCCAAAGTGCTCTGATATGATCTCATCTTATTCTCGCCATGGGTTGCTTTTCTGCTCATTTTTCATGGCGATAACTCACAGAAGTTAACTGGAGGCACAGGGGCGAGTTGGCCAAAGCCACACAGATAGTGGTAGAGCCAGGACTGTGTTTCTCAGCCCGGCTCCTTTCCATGAGGTCATTCTGCTCCCCTGCTACCTCACGGGCAGGCCAAGTCTCGGCTCTCACTCAAGAGCTCAAAATACCACCGCATCCTTCCCGGAGCTCTCTCGGGTTAAACAGTTGGGAATAACTGACAGCTTTCTTCTGGCTCCCATGGCCTGCTTTCTCTAGTCTCAGAATGGTTTTTACATGAACAAATTTTTTTTTAATGTTTATTTATTTTTGAGAGAAAGAGGGAGACAAATCGCGAGAGGCAGAAGGGTAGAGAGAGAAGGAGACACAGAATCCGAAGCAGGCTCCAGCCTCTGAGCTGTCAGCACAGAGCCCAAAGCAGAGCCCGAACCCACGAACTGCGAGATCATGACCTGAGCTGAAGTCGGACGCTTAACCAACTGAGCCACCCAGGTGCCCCAGTTTTTACTTTTTTTTTTTTAAGAAAATGGAGAAGAGGAAGGAGATGTGACAGAGACCCACGTGTGGCCCACACAGTCTTTTTTCTTGACTGCCTGCTGGCTCCTGGTCTAGATGGCTGTGTCTCCTTTGATCCACTTTTATTTTTTTATTTTTTTTTTCAACGTTTATTTATTTTTGGGACAGAGAGAGACAGAGCATGAACGGGCAAGGGGCAGAGAGAGAGGGAGACACAGAATCGGAAACAGGCTCCAGGCTCCGAGCCATCAGCTCAGAGCCTGACGCGGGGCTCGAACTCACGGACCGCGAGATCGTGACCTGGCTGAAGTCGGACGCTTAACCGACTGCGCCACCCAGGCGCCCCATCCTTTGATCCACTTTTAAAATTCACTTACACTCCATCTGTATTTATGATGTCAGTTTTGGTCGACGATTTATTTATTTGTTGCTTTTGAACAGTCAAACTCCTGCTCGATGTTCCTGTTATATTTCTCCCCCTTTTCTATCAGGGGCTGAGGAACAGATGCAATGTGGAAGGAACCACCTCTTACAATTCATTTGCAAAGAGCGTGAGGGTCTTGGCATCAAAGATGTTAGTTCATACTATAGACCTCATGGACAGTACATCCAGTAAGTACTCTTAAAGTTCAAGAGGGGGGAATGCTCAAGGTCGGGATAGTGAGCCCATGGGGATGTGTTCCAGTTTGCTGCTGTCCCCAGCCTCAATTAACTGAGGAAGTTTTGGGGTAGGAAATGGAACCTTTGCTGAGTTTCGAAAAAGGGGTTAAGGACTGAATAATAAACAAATAGGAATGGAGATTGTACTTCAAGCAGGTAGACCGATAATAATAAGAAATAGCCTGGTGTGAGTCTTCTTCATAGCATTTATTACCAGTGAAATGAGTGAGCAGTTGGTAATCTTGATTTTTCAATTTTTAAATAATTTTTAAGGACTCCTGGGTGGCTCAGTCGGTTGAGCATTCAACTCTCAATTTCGGCTCAGGTCATGATCTCATGGTTTGTGGGATTGAGCCCCATGTTGGGCTCTGCGCACTGAAAGCGCAGAGCCTGCTTGGGAATCTCTCTCTCCCTCTCTCTCTGCCCCTACCCCAATTGTGTGTGCGCGCTCTCTATCTCTCTCTCAAAATAAATAAATAAACTTAAAAATAAGTAAATAAATTTTAAATAATTTTTAGAGGAGTTTCAGGTTCACAGCAAAACTGAGCAGAAAATCCAGAGATTTCTCATATACCCTCAAGGCCCCACACATGCATCCCCTCCCCATTACCAACATCATGCCCCATCAGATGGGTATATTTCTTCCACCCGCTGGACTACATTGACACATCACCATCCGGAGTCCATAGTTTATATCAGGGTTCACTCTTGGCCTTGTACATTCTGCGGGTTTAGATGAACGTTTCCACCATTATAGTATCATACAAGGTGTGTTTAATATTTGATCCAACAAGAAACAGTAAGCCCCTGAGGACAGGGGCTTCCCCACCGAGTACAGGGACTGTGACTTGTTCTCGGCACATCCCCACTGCTTAGCACAGTGCCCGCAATGGAACAGGGGCTTGAGCACTATTTGTTGAAAAGAATGGTGGTCTGTCAGACTATGAAAGCTGATTAGGATATGAGAGTGGGTGGTCTTCAGTGCCAAGCTAAGTGCCTGGACATTTATCCCATCTATAGTTCAAGGATCCACAGACCATAGCCTGCAGGCCAAAGCCACATATTGTCTCTAGCTGCAGAGTAGGGCAGCAATTAGAGATGGTGAAGTCCATCCCCTGTATGATTTGCCCATGATGGTGGTGGAGAAAGGCATGGGGAAACCTACTGCTTCCGTAAAGGCGGTACTACGTTTCCAGGAGTTGGAAGGTCTGGCACAACGAATCCATCAAAGCCCCAAGTCCAAGTGCCCTCCCCCACCCCCTAGCCCAGGGACTCCCCTGGGCACCCCCATCTTGGCCAAGAATTCTCATGGTCACAGTCAGAGAAGCATTCCAGTCTCAGGAAAACATCCCGAGCTTTGGGCGCCTGGATGGCTCAGTCGGTTAAGCCTCTGACTCTTGGTTTTGGCTCAGGTTATGATCTCACAGTTTGTGAGTTTGAGTCCTTCATCGGGCTCTGTGCTGACAGTGAGGAACCTGCTTGGGATGCTCTCTCTCTTTCTCTCTGCCCCTCCTCTGCTTGTGTTCTGTCTCTCTTTCTCTCAAAATAAATCAATAAACATTAAAAAAGACAACAACATTGCGAGCTTTGCTTACATCTACACAACTTCCTCTCATCTTGTGCCTTGGCTACATTTACAATTTTCGGAGAGGTGCCTAGCAAATGACTTCCTCGGGGATTCCCCAGGCTTCTTTATTGCTCATAATTCTCTTATCTGAAGGTTAACAGTTTATAAAATAGATACTTTGGCCAAGGTTGCATAACAAAGAATTACATTTGCTTCTCGGTCTTGTTTCCTTCTCTTGGTGGTTGAGGAGTATGGCGTTTGGGATTTTGAATCTTTGTGGTTAGGTACATTTTTGGCTTTTCCCAATTTAATCAGTGAATGATCATGCAGGCAACTTCTCAGGGACTTTGCTGGTTATTCGTTAACGCACTGTTCAAACTCTGAGAATTTTAGGCCATAAGGTTCAAAAGATGCTCCAAAGAGTAGAGTTTCCAGAGAAAGTAGGTTAGATCCAGAGAAAGTGATCTTTACAGGCTGGTGTGTGATGTTTTGTATGACTCTCCCTGCTCAGCTGTGTCTGATACTCTAGAAATATTCCTTATTTATGTTCTTCTTACTTTATTTTCATTATATGGTGTTCTTCTTTAGACATATTAATAACTCTTGGGACTCCAATATTGCCCAGTTTTAACTTTGTTAAGTGTTTATGTTCCAGTGTAATTTAAGATGATTTCAGGGCCTTCGGTGAACAATAGGGTCATAAGATTTGGGGTAAAAGGCACAAGTGTGTGAATTACTCAATAGACCAAGTGTTTGAGCCTGCAATTTCATGGGGCAACATCTATGATCTCACAAAGGTGTATAAACCACATGAAAGCTTGCTCTTTGTACTGATAATACAGAGAATTTTCACAGCTAGAGCCTTGTTTTCCCTCATTTTGCCCACCTCACTTCCCTAGGTCTCTACAGATTATGTGAGAATCTTCCCCAAATATGGGCCTTCTAAGTGGAATATTTACTTTGCAGGACTTCTTCATCCTGCAAATTCTGAGGATTTTGATTTGGGTGGAGATGGGTAAATGGGTATTTTAGCTGACTGGGAACTAGGATGTAGACATCCCTGGGGAGGGAAGTCATCTCCTTTTATACGTCTTCCAGGCTCCCCATCATCCTTCTGATCCCAACCAAGCTGGGAGTGGGGCCACCTTGACTCATCTGCAGAAGGCTTGGGGATTCCCTCTAGGAATTTAGAAAGACACTAATCCCACTGAAAGACATTTGGCAGACTGAAGAGGGCCCAGAACAAGCCAAAACTGCAGGGGGGAAAACAATCCACCTGAGCCTCTGAAAGGGAACTAACCCTAAGGCAATGGGGGTCTAAGTGGAGACTTAGCAGCAAGAGGATATTGCCAGTTCTGGAAAAATCTACAACTGATGCTACACACTCCCCTCCTTGGCCATCCTGATACTAGCAAAATGAAATCAATTACAAAGCATACTTAGGTTTTTTTATTTATCGTTTTTTTTGTTTGTTTGCGTTTGTTTTTGTTTTTGTTTCGCACCTGTGACTAGTACTGTGCGCGCTTCGACCAGGCCATACTTTTCTTTTAATGTAATATCCTGTATCATTCTATTTTATGTTAAAGATGGAAAATGAAGGTGTGTTATTGGGATTTAGAAAAACACATCTCTATTGGGTCTTCGTCCCAATCCCTGCCACAGAGCTCCTAAAATCCTTGGAATTTCCCAAGTGATGAGTGATAAAGGTGCCTTTTGTTATGTTAATGAGATGACTTTTGGACAGTCCCCAGGTCACCTAAGGATGGGGGCTGGTTGTCAGGGGAACCAGTGATGAGAAAGTCAGAACTTTCAACCCCTGGCCAATGATTTAATCAGTCATGCCCATGTAATGAAGTCTCTTGAATAAACCCAAAAGGATGGGGGATGGAAAATTTCCAGGCTGGTGAACACATGGAGATCTGGGGAGACTGGCACAGTCAAGAGAGAGCATGGAAGTTCCTCACCTTTTCCCTACACCTTTCCCCTGCCTCTCTTCCATCTGGGTATTCCTTTCATCATAAACTGGCGATCTAGTGAGTTAATGGGTTTCCTGAGTTCTGTGAGCCATTCTAGCACATTAATTGAATCCAAGAAGGAAGCTGTGAGCTGTGGGAACCTCCAATTTAAGCCAATCAGACAATATTCAGGGAGGCTACCTCACCACAAAGATGGGGTTCCCTGCCAGCCACACAGCTGCGGGACACAAGCACTGTGATTTAGGCAAGTAAATAACATGAGACCTCAGTTCTCACAAATTGATGAGGTCAGGGATGTTTCAGAGGCACAAGGGTTTTGAGTCAGGAAACGGGAACAAATGAGCAGGCAGAGTAAAGGTGTAAAGGCACTGCAGGGTGGAGGAAGATGAGTCAGGATAGGGGTGGGGCTCTGAATCAGGCCGGTAGGGGCAAGAGGGGATGGCTAAGGGTAAAACAGTGTAAGCCCAGCCAAGGGGGTGTTCCAAAGGGCACTGACATGACAATATGGATGGAACTCGTAATCCTATAGAGTGAATAAACAAGCATTAAGTGAAGTATCTTCTTTTTCAAGCAACTAGCATATTTTGCATCTCTGGGACACAGTAGAGCACTGATGTTTGAAAACATTGGCACGTCCATAAAATAAAGTCCTATTAGCATGGCCCATTATCTATGTGACTTTCTCGCTGCATCTTTTTTTTTTTTTAACGTTTTTATTTATTTTTGAGACAGAGAGAGACAGAGCATGAATGAGGGAGGGTCAGAGAGAGAGGGAGACACAGAATCGCAAGCAGGCTCCAGGCTCTGAGCCATCAGCCCAGAGCCCGACGCGGGGCTCGAACTCACAGACTGCGAGATCGTGACCTGAGCTGAAGTCGGACACTTAACCGACTGAGCCACCCAGGCGCCCCTCTCGCTGCATCTTTAACATAAAAAGAATGACGTAGGTTGATTACCTGAAAATACAAAGCTGGGTCAGAGTGTACAGGACTCTGTTCAGATGTATGACAAAAACAATCTAAATTTCATTATACTTTGTAACGGATCTCATTTTTCTGGTCCCTTTTCTTCTTCAGTGGCTGGAAAAGAATTTTTTTTTTTTTTTTTGCTTTTACTTTTTTGCACCCTCTTGCCTTTGTTAGCCTCTCACAACGAAGTAATCTATTTTAACAAATTAATGCATACCTTTCATATTTTCTCTGTACACATATAATTCAAAACAGATTATACACACACACACACACACACACACACACACACACAAATAAACACATACGTATATTAGGGGGTTGGATTTTTAAAAATTGGTGGGGTGCCTTGGTGGCTCAGTCGGTTGAGCATCTGACTCCAGCTCAGGTCATGATCTCACAGTTTGTGGGTTTGAGCCCCACGTCAGGCTCTGTGCTGACAGCTCGGAGCCTGGAGCCTGCTTCCGATTCTGTGTCTCCCTCTCTCTCTCTGTCCCTTCCCCACTCTCACTTTGTCTCACTCTGTCTCTCAAAAATAAATAAATGTAAATAAATAAATAAAATAAAAAATTGGTATACCAGTATACATACTTTTCTGCATCTTGACTTTCTTTCTTTAAATAATATTTTTTTTAACCTTTATTTATTTTTGAGACAGAGAGAGACAGAGCATGAACGGGGGAGGGGCAGAGAGAGAGGGAGACACAGAATTGGAAGCAGGCTCCAGGCTCTGAGCTGTCAGCACAGAGCCCGATGTGGGGCTCGAACTCATGAACCACGAGATCATGACTGAGCCAAAGTCAGAGGCTTAACCGGCTGAGCCACCCAGGAGCCCCAGGTGTCTTGATTTTCTTTCACTCAGTTATGCCTTATGGAACTCCCTCCAAGTCAAAGGGATCACTCTAGTATCTTATTTTCATTGGTTGTGTATTTTTATCTACTGTGTAGATGTAATACGGTATATACGTTCTTCTATTGAGCTGTATTCACTTTGTTTCTAGTGTTTTCCCTCGAACATGGTTACAGTAAACATACTGTGTACATCATCTTATGCACTAATGAATCACAGTCATTTCATGGTTGGGGTGGGGGAAGGGGTCAGGACAGATACGGATTCTGACGAAACTCTATGAATATCACTTAATTTGGTTGAATGAAGCTGATAGTAAGCTGATAAAAATAACCCAGAATTTAAGGTTTCCCAATTCCTTTTTAAAATTAAATTAAATTAATTTTTTTTATTTTTTTTAACGTTTATTTATTTTTGAGACAGAGAGAGACAGAGCATGAACAGGGGAGGGGCAGAGAGAGGGGGAGACACAGAATCTGAAACAGGCTCCAGGCTCTGAGCTGTCAGCACAGAGCCCGACGTGGGGCTCGAACTCACGGACCGTGAGATCATGACCTGAGCCGAAGTCGGACGCTTAACTGACCGAGCCACCCAGGCCCCCCATCCCAATTCCATTTTTTAAAAAAATTAAAGTTTGTTTATTTATTTTGAGAGAGAGAGAGAACACAAGCAGGTGAGGGGCAGAGAGAAGGAGAGACAGAATCCCAAGCAGGCTCTGTGCCATCAGCACAGAGCCCAAGGCAGAGCTTGAACCCACGAACTGTGATATCATGACCTGAGCCAAGATCATGGGTTGGACACTTAACTGACTGAGCCACTCAGGTGCCCCAAGGGTTCCCCATTCCTGTGTCAATCCATTTCCCCTGGCTGAGTGATACTCATGATTAAGAAACTGCTATTTCCTTTCTTCCTTTATTCTTTCACCAATCGATCCATCCACTCACCCATTTATCCCTCCATCCCTCTGCCATCCAAGCATTAGCTGTGAACATGTACTATGTACCCAACACCATTTTAGGAACAATAGACAATACAAAAGATATATACGTGAAGGGGCTATACTATAGGGTAGGATATATAATATGTGTAGGAATAGTCACTCAACAGTAGTGGCTGTGAAAAGACAGGACTGAGGGGCAGGACCCTAACCAGGGTGCTTGCTCTGTTCTTGCTTGCTTCCTGCTCATTCTGGAACTGCAAGGTCCATCCATCTCTTCAGACCCCAGTTTTCTCATCTGCAAAAAACATCAGAGACCCGGAGGCCGACTCCAACCCATAGCCATCTTGTCTGTTTCTTCCCAGTAAAACAAAAACAAAAAACAAAACAAAACAAAAAACAGAAAAACAAAAAACTCAGCACTTAAATCCAGCACATTTCCCCTAAAAATACAAAATGTTGGCTTCTCTCCAAAAACAATGGGAAAGTATGTTAATGCACCATCGACATGCAAGTCCCACCAAGCAAAACCTGGCTAATGCGGGATGGCGGTTGCCCACTTCAGACGAGAAACTCACTATGGTTCAGCCCAGTCTCCACCATTCCCTAATGTCACCCTCCCAGCCGAGCTGTCCGTGCCCAATTATATATTAGGCCAGCGTGGTTGATTTCCTTTTTTCTTTCGGTGCAGAAATACACTGCTTGCATCTGTGTTAAAACTGGGAATGCCCAAGGTGGCCTGAGAGGGCTGCATGTTGCTAGAAAATGGCTGGGGTTATACAGAGCCTGAGAGTCCTTGGTGTTTCCTACATAAACAGAAGCTCTCTGCTGAGAAGCGTACCTGGGCCCCATACTTCCAGGCTGCTGTGGTGTAGCAGTCCAGCCCCCCCTCCCCACTTATGTGACCCTTGTCATTGCCAGTTAGGCACAGCAACACCAAGTTGCACCAGAGGAGAACAAGGTAGGAGCCAGCTCTAAGGAAGGGGGAGAGGGGGAAGGCAGAGGGAGAGCAGGCACTGCTATTCAGAGAAACTTCTGTGCTCCTGCAAAGGCAGTGTCTTGGAGGGCTCGCGGTCTCTGATTTCTATATGGTTTTTGGCACAACGTTTTAATCAAAAGAAGAAAAGGAAACAGTGCAAAGCCTTCAAACCCCAAACACAATGAGCTGGCAAGGACGCTGTTAAGTCATTCCTATAATATGCCAGGCTCAGAATAACAACATCTGTTCCTGCGGGGCAGTTAGCAGAGGATTAAAAACAAGAAAGAAACCTCAGATTTTAATGCGAATTGATTTACTCACTGTCCACTCGGCTTGGTCGTTACCATCAGCATGGCTGTGCCCAATTGCAGGCTTGCACAGGGCTGGGCACCGTGGTGGGTGAGTTGGAGAGAAATGCCCCCGCCCCCCCCCCCCCCCGGCCTCCATGATTTATAATCCCTGCACAGAAACACTCTAGTGCGTTAAAGAGTGCCATGGGCTTTCTTGGCAGGAAGTCATTGAACCCTGACAGATACCCTCTGAACAACTTATGGTCTCACTGAGTTTTCTCTGGGCATCAGCACAGCAGACAGCTCTAAAGGTATGTCCTTTCCTGATGCTCCTTCTGTGGACTTCTAAGTCCATGGAGAGAGGGAGCCTCAACTGGGTATTAATCATAAACACCTAATTTCCCTCAACCCCTAGGGCAGGCTCTTTTTGTTTCTAAGAAATGTAGGCTTGCAGAAATGGCACATAAGTATGAGATCTTTCCACGACCAGGTCCCCAACCCACCCTCTCCAGCCCCATAGCTTACACTTTCTAGATTTGAACCCAGGGTGTGTCAGTTTCTGGGCCAGTCTATATTATGGCCGTCATCTTCTTCCCGCATCCTGTAGTATGTTTCATTCATGGGCCCTCCCCCCTCACCTGTTGACCCCTGCGCATTCTTCAAGGATTACTCAAGGATCATCTCTCCCACGATCCTTGCCCCACTCAGGCTCAGGGGGAGTGTCCGTCCTATGTCCTTCCACTTGCTGGGTGTTTAGACCTGTCAATGCATTTAATACACTGCCGTGTAGGTGGGAAATTGTGGCATCACGTGACCATGGTAGGTGCCACTTACCTTTTGATTGAATGCCTGCAATCATTTCTTCTGGATTTCTTGGTTTGTTTTCTTTTCTCGTAGTTGTCCCATGGGGCACATGATGAACAACTAGTCTTCGTCTCCATCCTCCGTGGACAGGGGAGACAAGCGTGTCCCCCCAGTCATCACGCCGTGACAGGCATTCAATTGCCAGAGGCAGTTGGAAACAAAACATGTTGAAAATACACTCATTTACCTGGTTGGTCCTGAAGCTTTGCCAGTTTCTTCTGCATCGTTGGTATTTCCCTCCCATTTCTCCAGCTTCCTGTAAAATGGGAGACCTTTAAACTCCCAAAGTCTGCATTTCTTTTTTTTTTAATCCCTTTAAAATTTTACTTGAGAGAGACAGAGACAGTGCCAAGGGTGGGGGTGGGGGGGCAGAGAGAGAGGAGAGAGAGAGAATCCCAAGCATGCTCAATGCCGCCAGCACAGAGCCCGATGCGGGGCTCAAGCCCATGAAACCCTGAGATCCTGACCGGAGCCGGAACCAAGAGTCGGACGCTTAACTGACTGAGCCATCCAGGTGTCCCCCAAAGTCTGCATTTCTGAATCACCCTTTCAATTGTCCTCAACCTCTCATACCTGAGATACTGGAGATTTCTGCACATTTTTTTTTTTTTTTTACTTAGGGTGGAAAAATGCGTTTCCTCTGTAGATGAGGTGGTCAAGGATCTAAATCCAAGCTACTCGGTTTTAGATGCAAAAATGCCTTTCTTGCCTTGAATCGTGTCAAGCAGGCCTAGATTTGAATCATGGCTCTAGTTCCAGTCGATTAGGTGACCTTGGGGGTTGTTACTTCCTCTCCATGCCTCAGTTTCTTCAGTTGTAAAATGGAGATAAACCCACACAGTTCACAGTTCAGGGTTGTTGCAGTTATTAAATAAGATACAGTAGATGGGTTGCGTAATACTTACCATGTGGGGAGCATTTAATGGATGATAGCTTTTTAATGACTATTTTGTCCTTTCATCCAGCCATCTGTCTAAGCAGTGGCTTTATTATTAGTATTATTGGACTAAAATACTTTAGCATGAGTATTGTGACATGTCAGAGCAAATTATTGCTATTCAACTGCCCTCAAGGTGGCTAATCAGCTGGTGAAGGCTCTGAGTCAGAATCAATAGTAGGTTTGTCTGGATGACACAAAGCATCGTTGGATGTCTTTTATTATTTTTTATTATTTATTTATTTATTTATTAAAAAAAATTTTTTTTAATGGTTTTATTTATTTTTGAGACAGAGAGAGACAGAGCATGAGCAGCAGAGGGGCAGAGAGAGAGGGAGACACAGAATCTGAAGCAGGCTCCAGGCTCCGAGCTGTCAGCACAGAACCTGACATGGGGCTCGAACCCATGAACTGTGAGATCATGACCTGAGGTGAAGTTGGACGCTTAACTGACTGAGCCACCCAGGCGCCCCCTTTTTTTATTACCTAAAAAAAATTTTTTTAATGTTTATTTATTTTTGAAGGAGAGAGAGACAGAGTGTGAGCAGGGGAGGGACAGAGAGAGAGGGAGACACAGAATCCAAAGCAGGCTCCAGGCTCTGAGCTGTCAGCACAGAGCCCGACGCGGGGCTCGAACCCACAGACTGTGAGATCATGACCTGAGCTGAAGTCGGACGCTTAACCGACTGAGCCACCCAGGCGCCCCAAAACTTTATTTATTTTGAGAGAGACAGAGACAGCACAAATGGGGGGAGGGGCGGAGAGAGAGAGAGGGAGAGAGAGAGAATCCCAAGCAGGGGCCTGCACTGTCAGCACAGAGCCTGATGCAGGGCTCGAACTCACAAACCGTGAGACCATGACCTGAGCGGAGATCCAGAGTCAGGTGCTTAACGGACTGAGCCACCCAGGCGCCCCCGGACATCGTTTCAGATTGCTGAAGTTAGTAGCACTTCAGCTCTATGATTAATGAGAAGGGGTGTAACAGTCTGCGAACCTTGCACAAGCAAGGTGGAAGGAAGGAACCAACCAGCCGTGAAGTTTGTGTCGACTGGGTGTCACTTAAAGCCTGCACTCACCAGCCCCGCCTCTCCACTTCAGAGTGGGGCTTCCTGCTTCCTCCGTCTGCAGGACCTGTCGGGAGCATGCTTCTGGAATTCCCAGCCTCAGAACTGGTAGGGAGGTGGTAAGGAATGGGAAGTTCATCGCACCTGCCCTCACCCGCCAGACTCGATAACAGGGATCCAACTTCACCTGGATGCCGGACCAGCTTAGGATGGTCTTGTCTACCAGTATCTCCCATGCCTTGCCCACGTGTGCGTTGTACAAAGCTGTTCCCTGTTGACACAACCCTCCTCTTTCCTACCGACCTCCCCTACCCCAAGCAAGGCTTCCTGAAGCCACCTGGCCTGGAAACCAATATTGCAAACATTGACGGTTGTCTGGTCCTCATTTTTGTAACAGTGCGGTTTCCCTTGGTGGCTGACCACGGCGGGGCAGGGGGAGGGGGGCAGTGTGGGAGAAAGGGAGGCACACAGATGGGTAGTTCAGGATATTCTCTTCCTAAGCACATCGGCTCACGGAATCCTCCTAACCACACAACAGGGGCGGGGCACCATTCAGTATCATCCACATTTCAGAGCTGGGACGCTGCGGTCCAGAGAAGCCGATGTCCTGCCAGAGATCACAGCGCCAACAGCGACTTGAACTCCAAATGTCCCCAGTACGGATTGCACGGTAGCCACCCAGCCCTCGGGGGACTGCAGGGCAAGTGTGGCCCTCCATCTGCCCTCTGAACTGCATACTCCTCCAGTCTACCTCTCGGAAGCAATGATACAGAGAAGGACGCATTGCGGAATAGATATTTTCTTTTTTTTAAAAAAATTTTTTTTTTCAACGTTTATTTATTTTTGGGACAGAGAGAGACAGAGCATGAACGGGGGAGGGGCAGAGAGAGAGGAAGACACAGAATCTGAAACAGGCTCCAGGCTCTGAGCCATCAGCCCAGAGCCCGACGCGGGGCTCGAACTCACGGACCGCGAGATCGTGACCTGGCTGAAGTCGGACGCTTAACCGACTGCGCCACCCAGGCGCCCCGCGGAATAGATATTTTCATCAGGGGCTAGGGTCTCTGACACCCCAGGGCACGTGTGTGCCATAAAGAACGGGAAAGCATCCATATTAAACATAGAAACACCTGATTCAGTAAGTCACTTGAAAGGTCAAGGTATCCAGCCTTTGGCTAGTTCATTTCAAGTGGACCCTGGCAAGCTAGGGGCATAGGGTGCCATAAGGCTCCAGGAGGTGAATTTTCTCTCGGACGCTCTTTATGTCCTGCCTGCTCCTCCAATTTCTACTGCAAACTCTCCATGTCCAGACATTCCCTTTCTCTCTCTCTCTCCTTATGTTTCCAAAGCCTGGGGCTGATGGAGCATCGTTGCCTTTGGGAGCTGACGAGTTGGGAATTTTGTTTTCCAAGGGTCTAGTATTTTTTCATCTTCATCACAGATTCTTCCAGGGCTCTTAATACCATGTTTTAAAATAGCCTCCAGGATTCCTGGGGGTTATTAACTTACAGTGTGACGGTTCATTTACCCTGCAACCCCCATGCCTACATTTTTTTTTGTCAAAGTTCTATTTTCAAACATTAAATAACTATGTGATGAGCATCTTTCCTATAGTATCCTTTTCCACAGGGAGGCTGTAGACATATTTGTCTTTTGGGCAAGTCGGGGGTGGGGTAACTGCGTTTAAAATGAGAAAATGAGTTTGATGCCTTTTTTCTTTTTTGTGACACAAAAATAAATAACAAAAGTTACCATTTTTTACCACTTTTAAGGGTATAGTTCAGTGGCATTAAATTCACTTACACTGCTGTGCGACCATCACGACACTCTTTCTCCAGTGTTTCAAAATGGCCTGGCCCCTCTGGACAGTTACGTGGTGAAATTAGTGAAAATGTTTGTATCTGTGAGCTCAGGGTGCCTTAACACAATACCACAGACAGGGTGGATTGAACAACAGAAATCTGTTTCTCATACTTCTGGAGCCTGAAAAGAGGAAGGTGCTGGCAAGGTAGGTTTCGTTCTGAAAATGCTTTTGGCCGGTAGGCACCTGCCGTCTTCCAATGTGATCACGTGACCTCTTGTCACATGACCTTTTGTCTTGTGTCCTCTTGTGGGGGAAACAGGGAGCATTTTTTTAATGTTTATTCATTTTTCAGAGAGAGAGAGAGAGAGAGAGACACACACAGAGTGCGGGTGGGGGAGGGGCAGAGAGAGAGGGAGACACAGAATCCTAAGCAGGCTCCAGGCTCCGAGCTGTCAGCCCAGAGCCTGATGCGGGGCTCGGACTCACAGACCACAAGATCATGACCTGAGCCCAAGTGGGATGCTTAACTGACTGAGCCACCCAGGTCTCCCTGGGGTCTCTTCTTATAAGGACACTACTCCTGTTGTGTGGGCCCCACCCTCATGACCTCATCTAACCCTAACTACCTCCCCCAAAGCCCCATCTCCTGATACGATGACATTGGGGTATGGTTTCGCCGTGTGAATTTTGGGGGAGACACATTCAGTCCATAACAGCGATTTACCTGATGATTATTAAGGACTCACTAGAAATAGACAGAGTCCTAATGACGTTGCTAAAAACTTATTAGAGAGCTAGGGAAGGGGCTGGTCTATGGGGAAGAAGGTAATCCAGTAGGTTTTGGAAATAGTGGAGGAGCCCAGGTGGCCCCCAAGTCTACTCTGGTCATTTTGAGATGCAGGGGAAAAATAAAGAGCCTAGGACGCTGAGCTCTGCTGGAGCCCCATGGTGACGATGAAGTGGCCTTGTGTGGGCTATGACTGCACTTCATCACATGGATCCTGAAAATACATTGACCTAAGGAAGATCAGAGAATCAACCCAAACACGTGGCTAGGAGTTGAACGGGAATTTTGCAAGCACGAATTTAAGAAGAAACACAAAGCACTTTCTATACTTGTAGACTTACGTTCCCTTTTCTTTACAGTTTTAAAATTTGCTATTATTTAGTATAATAGTATACTCGGATGTAACACTAGTTGGGGCATATACACCCAGCCATTTCTATTTGTTTATGTGTTTGGTAATAAGTCTCACGCATTATTTTATATTTAATACATATCATGGAAAATAATTCCAAAGGTATAAAAGGATATGTAGCAGAATATGTCTCCTTCCCACCCTGATTTCCCGGACACCCGGAGACTAGCTTCTGTGTGTCCTGTGTGTGTGTGTGTGTGTGTGTGTGTGTGTGTGTTTTACAAAAACAGCAATTACTAGGCATATGCTTTTACATCTTGTTTGTTTTCCTTGCTCTATCTTTTATATCAATACAGAAAGTGCTGCCTCACTTTCAAATTTTTTTTAATGTTTTTTATTCATTTTTGAGAGAGAGACAGAGACAGAGTGCAAGCAGGGGAGAAGCAGAGAGAGAGAGGGAAACACAGAATCCGAAGCGGGCTCCAGGCTCTGAGCTGTCAGCACAGAGCCCGACGCGGGGCTCGAACTCATGGACTGTGAGATCATGACCTGAGCTGAAGTTGGCTGCTTAACTGACTGAGACACCCAGGTGCCCCAACTTTCTAAAATAACATTATAGTATACCAAGGTATGTATGAACCAGAATTTATTGGTCTCTTATTTTTATTTAATTTTTTTTAACATTTATTCATTTTTGAGAGAGAGAGAGAGAGAGAGAGAGAGAGAGAGAGAGAAAGTGTGAGCAGGGGAGGGGCAGAGAGAGAGGGAGACACAGGCAAGCTCCAAGGCAGGCTCCAGGCTCTGAGCTGTCAGCACAGAGCTTGACGCAGGGCTTGAACCCGCGGACTGTGAGATCATGACCTGAGCTGAAGTTGGCCGCTTAACCAACTGAGCCACCCAGGGGCCCCACTGTTTTCACTGCTGTTAACATCTGTGATCTGCACTCCCACTTTTGGTGACTCCTAGACCCGAGGGTCAGGTGTTAGGACTTATTCTCTAATGAAAAAGATGCTGCAGATACCACACATCCCATATTAGTTTTCTGTGCTGTATGATAAATCGCCACAAACTTAGTGACCTAAAGCAACAGGTACTGTTACATCACAGCCTTTGTGGCTCAGGAGTTCAGACCTTGGTCCCTGTTGAGGTGTGACAAGGCCACAGTCACCGTGTCAGCTGGCAGAGAGCTCACCTTCCAGACACTTTACAACCTTGCTTTTGCTTCTTCAAGGTCAGCCAGGGACTTCTCTCTGCCTTTGGGATGGGGCAGTTACCCTTTTAAGGATTTTTCACCTTCCTGGGGGCACCTGGGTGGCTCAGTCAGTTAAGCGTTTGACTCTTGATTTCGGCTCAGGTAGTGATCTCACAGTTTCCTGCGGTCTGGCTTTGTGCTGCTGGTGTGGACCCTACTTAGGATTCTCTCTCTCTCTCTCTCTCTCTCTCTCTCTCTCTCTCTGCCCCTCCCCTTGCTTGTGCTCAATCTATCTCTCTCAAAATAAAGAAAGCAACTTAAAAAACATGTTCACCTTACTAAGTCAGACCCACCCAAGATAATGTCCCTTTGGACTAAATCAAAACCAACTAACCTGGGACTTTAATGATACCTGCAACCCCCTTCCTCTTTTTTCATAAAACGTAACCTAACCAAACCTCAGCGTGAGAGTGGCTTCCCATCCCCTTGTGGTGTTGTGTTGGTTGGAGTCTGCTCGGGTTCCACCAGTACTCGAGGGGAGGGGAGTTATACAAAGGCAGGACTCATGGGGAGTCCCCTTCTGCTGTGTCCAGTAGATAGCCCCTCTGCCTCCCTCTCTGTTTACTTGGGGGACAGGTGTGCATATCGGGAGCTTTCCATCTGGACGCCAGCCACAGCTTTCCTCTTCTCTGCCTAAAGGAACTTCTTTAGCGGCCCGGGGCATGTAGGACAGCTGGCAATGCCAGAGAGAATATTCTCTGGAGCTGCCTGCAAGAGATGAGGGACAGGAGTCAGTGATAAACACCCAGCTTATCTTCCCTGGATGGGAAAACTCGGAGGCACATTCTTATGATTTCCTAGAGGGTCCTCAGCAAATCTGAGATCTCCTATTTCTTCCTTCCTTTTGTCCTGTCTCCCAAATAAACTATGTGCAGTCTTCCTCTCCGATTCCGCTTTTGGGGAAACCCCGACAAAAACACGTGGTTTGGTAGTATTTTAATTGTGCTAATTTTCCTCCCATTGCACTGAGGTCTGAGGGCCTAAGTACTTCTTCCATACATTTTGGAATTCGATGAGGATTTCAATGTGGGCTATTTTGTGGTCGGTTTTTGCGAGTCTTTCCAAATATCCATTTCCTGTTTCCACATGATGGAATTGGACATTTGGCAATTAGGCCTGTCTTAGCTTTCTATTGTTACCGTTATGTGATCCATATCCTTAGTAATTTTTTCTTTTTTTTGTCCACTTCATATGTCCCTAACCGAGGGAGGTAAATTAAAATCTTTTACTGAATGCATTTTTCCTTATTCTTAGAGAACTCCTATGGGGGGGGGGGGGAGCTTGCTTCTCTTTTAAAATCTTTTCTTGCTTTTTGTTTTGTTTTCTATTCTTGCTTTTTAAGGTTTTTTTTGTTTGTTTGTTTGTTTTTTGCATGGGTTTGTGTTTGTTTTCCTTCTGATCATTCGAATCCATTTCTCTGTTGTTTTTCCACCGCTTGTTTTTAGAACCATACTTTTACATTACATATTTCTTTCTTTAGAGAGTAGCTTTTGGCTCCTGTTGAGGACAGCGATCATTCATTGTCACTCATCCTGTCTTTCTCTCCTGTCCTGCGACGCCCCCCGCCCCAAGCACAGTGGATTATACACGAATTCACCCTTAACTGCAGATTCGCTGTTCGCACTTTCCCTTCCATGGGTTCGGGTCACTGCCAACCGGAAGCCGCGGATCCTCCTTCTGACGAATCTGCAGACGGTCAATAGGGGCCTAACGTTCCGTCGAGACGCCTCGTCGTTTACCTGACGTCATCTCGGCCCCGCGAGGAGACGAGGGGACGTCATCCTGCGCCGTCACCAGAGGAAGGTGAGTACAGGCCAATGAGGTGTTTTGAGAGAGAGGCCGCATTCACACAACTTTTTTCTTTCTTTTCTTTTTTTTTTTAACAGCCAATTGTTCTAAGGGTTTTGTTTTTTTAAGCTTATTTATTTATTTGAGAGAGAGAGAGCAGAGTGCACCCGCGTGCATGCACATGTGGGGGGGGTGGGGCAGGGAGAGAGAGAGAGAGGGGAGAGAGAGAGGAGAGAGAGAGAGAGAAAGAGAATCCCAAGCAGGCTCCACGTTGTCAGCAGGGAGCCCCCTGCTGGCGGGGGGGGCGGGGCGGGGGGCTCGATTTCACAAACCGCGAGATCAAGACCTGAGCCGAGACCCAGAGTCAGTTGCTTAACAGGACTGAGCCACCCAAGCGCCCCAGTGTTGTATTTCATTATCGCTGTTGATAATCTCTTGCTGCGCCTGATGTGTAAGTTCAAGTTCATCACAGGTATGTCCCGATGGGAAGACACGTAGTACGTGTTGGGTTCGATGCTCTCCGCGGTTTCCGGCATCCCCTGGGGCGGGGGACTTGGGGACAGATTCCCCATGGGTCAGTGGGGACTGCTGTATTATTTTTCTTAGTTCTTCCAGCAGTTAACTATGTAATTTAAATAAGATTTTTATACCTTAAATTTTTTGTTTGTTTGTTTTTAATCTTAATTGCAATTGGTTCAGGGTTGTATTCGTTTCAGGTGTGCACTACAGTGATTCAACCCTTCCATGCATCAGCTGGTGTTATCTAAACCTCTTATACCTTAATCGTTTCCATCTGTTGTGCATGGTGGAGCTCCTTGTTGGCTCCTTTACCCCGGTGTTTGGCATTTATGAAGCAGATGCTGGTTGATAACTCGTATTTCTTCTTCTCGGCTACAATTCACACTCGTGGCCTTGCCTGGTTCTTTCCTCGATTATAATACCATATCGTGGGGTTGTTGTTGTTGTTGTTTTCATCTAATGATTTGTTACATGCTGTTTTCCTAGTTTCTTATTCATTCTTAATTTTCGCTACACAGAAATTTAAATATTTTCATAATGCAGTCATGTTTATTCATTTCTTCCAAAGTTTCTTCTTTTAATTTTGCGCCCTGTCATCCTGTGCCTTGTGATCAGATGAACACCCTGCTATTTTTTCTGGTTGTTTGAAGGCTTCCATACGACCCTACTGCTTCCAGAAATTATTGAAGGTTATTCTTTGTCTTTAGAACCCTGATTTTTTTTTTTTTTTTTTTTACTGTGTTTTGTTATTTGAAACATGATTCCCTGATGATAGCTCTGACGGGAGTGTGGGGTGTGATATCCGTGAAATCCGTTTCACATTTTCCAAAATATCTAACTACGTTCAGTGTCTGCACTAATAAACAGAACCACGAGGTTAGGACACAACTGTGTGACAAATTCTATAGAACATCAAACTGGCTTCGTCTGGTGAAATTTTAGAATCTCCGGCGAAAGCTTAAAACACAGGTTCTCCTGGACATTAATCCCAAAATGATTTTCAGCGTTTGCTGTGAGAGAGAATGAAAATAAACCAGAGTCCGAATTTTAACTCAGCAGCGCTTACAGATGGTTTTAAGCTAATTAAATATTTTTCTTGAAAACTGAAGGAAAGCTAAGAAGGTAATTAGTAATTACACTCATAGATCTTCCTATTATGGCTCTACGCCGCATTTGGTTTTGGTTATAACACATATGAGATAGACTCAAATGAACAAATAGTTTAACCTAAGGAGTGGTGTTCCATTTAGTCCTGCCGCTCATTGTCATAAAATTGCCGGGGGTTAAAACATCTCTCAAAGTTTTCTTGTAAAATTGCTTTAAGGACTGTGCCCTCAGCCCTTACGTTGAGGGAGGATATACATTCTGGCAACAGCATGAAGAGATGTGGACTGAAGTTTGGGGAATGTTTCCTGGATCTGCCTGATGAATAGACAATTATTTTTGTAATGTTTTTTTTATTTTATTTTTGAGAGAGAGAGAAAAAGAGGGGAAGGGGCAGAGAGAGAGGGAGGCACAGAATCCGAAGCAGAATCCAGGCTCCCGAGTTGTGAGCACAGAGCCCAATGCGGGGCTCGAACCCACAAACCTTGAGATCATGACCTGAGCTGAAGTGGGATGCTTAACCGACTGAGCCAGCCAGGTGCCCCCGAATAAAAAAAATAAGACTCTGCAGTTACATCACTTACAATATTGTGTTCAGCTTCAAGTAATCTAAAAATCCACTTAATGGTGTTTAAAGCAAACAGATTCATTTTTTTCTCACATGTTAAGAAGTTTCAGGCCTTCAGCTTTTCCATGATGTCAGGACTGGCATTGGCTGCAAATCTCTCAGTCCTTCTCTCAGTGACGGCTGCCCCAGGGTCGCAGGATGGCTGGTGTGTGTCTTCAGGCATCTTTTCTATGTTCGAGGCTGGAGGAAAACACACGAGCCAGGAGCTGTGCTGGCGTGTTCCTCATTTATCAGGACAACCAACTCTGGCCCTAGTGTCACTGGTTGGAACTTGGTCATTCTGCCATCCCATCTGTAAGAGTTCTGGGAAAGCAAGGGGTAGGCGTGTCACATGTGAATCAGACCCGTCGCGATCCACAGCCTAGATAGCAACACACTGCCTTCCAAAACCAAGCGGGGGGGTTCTGGTGACGGGTGAGGTGTGAATGGGGTAGGCCACCAACTGTGTCTGCCACAGATATGAATGGTGGTGGGTTGGCTACAACGTAAACCATGGCAGCCTCTGGAATATTTGAGGAATGTGCTGCTTTGGTCATATGTGCTTTGGCACATTGTTAAAAAATAACAGTAGCGCCTTTATTCCCTACTTTCCAAGTGTCCAGTTAGTATTTTGGTCTTGTCTTTCTTACGAAATTGCCTTTTTCCTTACGATAAGGACGATAGTTTTTATGCCACCACGTCCTTAGAATTTCACGTATTTTGTGGACACCAAGGACACGCCTATTTAATGATTTACTGGCCGTCAGTTGAGTTCTGCATTTAAATTAAGTCCCTCCAGGGTATAACATAACTGTGCTTGGGATCTTACACTTTCGTGGATACCTATTGATATGGCATGATTGTTAGGGTAATCATCCCAAATTGTAGGATGTGCCAGGATGTTGTTAGTAATAGAGTTTGGCTTAAAAAGGTCTCAGGGGTGCCTGGGTGGCTCAGTCAGTTGAGCATCTGACTCTCAGTTTGGGCCCAGGTCATGATCCTAGGGTCGTGAGATGGGGTGCAACCTGCTTCAGGTTCTCTCTCTCTCTCCCTGCCCCTGCCCCTCTCCCCTGCTCACGTGCTCTTTCTCTCCCTAAAATTAAAAAAAATAATAATAAAATGAGAGGGTCTCTGGATCAATCATAAAACTGCGATTATAGAAAACCCAGAGATACTCAAAAGCTAACTTTATTAGTTTTTGACCAGATAGATTGATTCAAGAATGCAAAGCGTCACGGGTGGAGCCTTTCAACTTCATCAGGATAAGGTAATATTCAGTGTTCTGTGTTTGGCATAGATGTGCATGGTGTTGTGCTTCAGAGTGTGGGCAACCCAGGGAGTGAAGCAGACATGTGTACAGACGCGTATATTCTTACAGCCAGAAAAGTGAAGTTCAAAGTTGGGTAGCGCTGAGCGTGTGTGGGAGAAGTTCCTGAGTTGGGCGAATTACTGAGAAAAGAAACTAGGTGAAGAGAGAGTAGACTCGGGAGCATGACTTTGTCCCAGAGGCCCTCCCGTGGCAGCAGTGAGGGACGGGAGAACAGAAGAGGCAGGAGGACCCTGTGCTATAAACGTCCAGAAAACAGGTGGCCGATTCGGGATTCCTTTCTTGCCAACGATGGATAACGCAGCCTACTTTAGCGAAAAACCGAACTCGCCGACTCACGTACCTGGTAAGGCCGGGGCTCAGCTTGAAGCAGGGATGCCAGGGTCGCGAGCAGAAATCAGGGTGCCTTCATCTCTCACTCGGTTCTGTTTGCCTTGCTGTGTTCGTTGCCCTTTCGTGGGCACGAGAGGGTTGTCTTAGATCCTGTTATCACACTGAGCTTCACGTCAGGGAGGGGAAGGAAGAGGCGTGTCTCCCGAGGACGGTCAGATGGCCTTTCTCTCCTGTCCGGATCATCTCAGTGTGTCCATTGGTGCACAGTCCTGGGCCGCACGTGGGCCGGCGTGTCGCAGGGTGTGGTCCCAGAACCATCCTCAGCTGTATCAGCGGAGAACCTGTAAGGAAGGAAATTCTTGGGTCCCCACCCCAGGCCCCCTAAATCAGAAAATCTAGGGAGGGGACCCTGTATATCCTTCCTCCAACCCTCTGGGAATTTCTGGTGCGGATGCAAGTTTGGGAACCGTTTGGCTTAGAGAAACCGTCTCCCAACTTGAGAAAGAGGCCTCGTCTGAGAGTATATTTTCATAGCAATAATGGCAGTTGAGCCAAAGGTCAAGTTAGATGAACTTCTAGAATCTATCAAATGCCAGAAAAAGAGAGAGAAGGAAAATAACTGTAGGAGAGGTTGCTCTGTGCTGTCTGAACATGGCTATTTTGACCCCGAAAATATGCAAATGCATTTTTGTTCCCTTAACACACTCTCTGCAGTCCCGTAATAATGCATTGTAAACAGACCATATTAAAACAAACAGTTCTCTCTAGGTCTTTTTTTTTTTTTTTCCTCAATATTTTCTCTAAATAGTTATTTGGTAATACACATTTTTCTGTTTTGTAGAGTCCCTAAATAGCAGAGGGCTCTGTTTGGAGGAACCAGCTCATGCCTCCCGCTGCCAGAATGTTTCTGGAGCTTTCGTTTTACTAAATAAAGAGTTGGAGCTCATGTCAACCCTATGGTGGTACTGGACCCTTGATCCAGTAGGAAAAACAAGCACCTAACAGTTCCCTCCCCCTCCTCAAACCAGGGCTCCGGTCTCAGACCAAACGGCACCGCACCGAAGGGGAGTCACATCTTCTGTGCTACTTTTTCTGTGTCTTTTTGTTTTGTTTTGTTTTTTTCTGTGTCTTTCCTTCTGGGTGTTTAGCTTCAGAATGCCCTCACCGATGCATTTCTGTCACCGGCTTGGACCCGCGCTTCTAAAACCAGGTGACGTCACCTTTGTCCTTGCCACACACCCGACAGAATGCTCTGACGTAAAAAGTTGGTCAGTGTAACGCTTCACCTGGAAGGGTGAGCCCCGAAGTAGAGTGCTCAGGGGTAGCAGAAACTCACAACTTTCTGATACCGGCTGGGTCGCTTGAAGTCAGAGTGACAGTGGCGGCTTTGATGATGTGTTCGTCAGCTGCATCCATTACAGAAGCTTCCACAACGTCCCTCTTGACCTCTCAGCTTTCTCTGTCTTGGGAGAGGGACCAGAGACTCCCTCATGGCCCCGTGGCTTTTGCTTTCTACGCCTCGCGGATTCGTGGTCTCGGAGATAAAAGGGACTTTGGCAACTGATCATTTATTTATTTTCTTCTTCTAAGGCAGACTGTGTCTAAATGCCTTAGGGTGTGACACTTAGGGTCCCGGTCGTGGAGGTGGAGAGGGAGGCCCTCCCTCGTGCACGGTTCGGAGGGCCCGTATTACTTAGTCTTGCCTGCAAGTGCCTCGCAGGGCACATTCTCTGCCATTGGGACCATCCCAACCCCTCTACTCCTGCCAGCCGGAAGCAATACTCTGAGAGAGTTAGTTCAGTATTTAGCACTCGGTCTCAGGAGACAGACCACAGATACTCACGTCTCCGCCCGGTTGCCTGCTGGGCTGTGCTCCTTGGGCAGGTAACTTAACCTCTCTGGTCTCTGTTGTCAAATGAGGATCCCAGTAGCACAAGGGGGTTGTGGTGAGCATAAAAGGAATTAATGGGCATAAACTGCATAGCCTCCTGCCTGGCACAGGCTTAGCACTCAGTATGAGCAGGAGCTGTTGTCCCTACCTCGGCAATGGTGGTTCTCTCACTGTGCCTCTCATCCCGAGTTAGAAATACGATTCGCATTCCCCTGTGGGATGGAAAGGGTCATCTCAGGGTCAGGGGCTGTATCTGCTCATCCCTCGGTATCATCCTTTGGTAGCTAAGCCTCAGTGTAGAGTCTTGAGCTTAATAGGCACTCAGGAAATGTGTTTTGAGTTAAACTGAAGCCACCTTACCCCCACCTTGCATATTTGGCAAGTTCCAGAAAAAAAAAAAACAAAAAAACCAAAAAAAACAACAGGCCTCCCTGCTCCTTTCTTTCACCTAAAAGTAAAGTTCTCCAACTTAATCTGCCGTTAGATCCCTGCCAGGATTCTGATTCTCTAGATTCCTCTTGCAAAATAACTCTTTTCACCACCAAAGCTGCCTGTGGCTCACAGGCCTTCTCCCCTTCTGCCCCGGGCTTCTTGGGGTCCCCCAGTCAAGGCTGCCAGTAGGAATCCCATCCCATTAAAAAATAAAACACCAACCAGTCCCTCATCTGGGTCATCTAATGAGATGTCCCCCTGCGCGTTATACCCCAGGGTCAGGACCCTCTGACCCCATCCGTGGTTTGAAACTCACTTTCTCATTCAGGAGCCAAAGAACCACCAGGAGAATGAACCAAATACCTGAAGGCTCCTGGCTCCCGCCACCCAAGATCTATCAGTTCCCGTGTGATTCTGGTCCAGGTCCCTGACAGTGCTCTTTCCAGTGACCAGGGGCCTGACTGCCTGGGCAGGAGGGCAGGAATGCATTAGAAACAAATGCACTGGGAGCCCCAGGGTGGCTCAGTCGGTTGAGAGTCTGACTTAGGCTCAGGTTATGAGTTCAGGCCCCGCATCAGGCTGTCTGCTGTCAGCAGGAGCCCCCTTGAGATCCTCTGCTCCCCCCTAGTCTCTCTCTGCACCTCCCTGAGTCGTGCTTTCTCTCTCAAAAATAAATAAATAAAAAGAAAGAAACGAACGTGGTGTTCTGTGAAAACGCGTGCCATGAAAACTCAGACATCCACAAGGCTACCGCTTTTCATTTGTGAATGTTCACTCCCTTTCCCTGCTGTTGGTCGTTGGTCTGAGGAATGGCAGAATAGGCCCGAGCCGCAGGGAGGTGCCTTAGTTTCCTAGAGCTGCTTTGAAAAGAGCCACTCACTGGGTGGTTTAAGACAACACAGATCCATTCTCCCGCTGTTCTGGAGGCGGGAAGTTGGAAGTCGAGATGTTGGCGGAGCAGTGATCTCTCCAAGGCTCTAGGGGGAGTCCGTTCCATTCTTTCTCTCAGCTTCTGCCGTCTCCAACAACTGTGTGCATTCCTTGGCTGGTGGACACATCCCTTCCGTCTCTGCCTCCACCACCACCTGGCGTTGTCTCCCTGTGTCCTAGGACACCAGGCGCACTGGACCAGGGGCCCACCCTCCCTCAGCATGAGTGCATCTTAGCCGATTACATCTACAGCAACCCTATTTCCAAATAATGCCGCATTCTGGAATATTGAGGGTTAGGCTCTCAACACGTCTCTCTTTGGGGAAGCATAATCCTCCCCATTACACAGGGGGAGATGTTTTGATGTAGCTGCATGATAGGTGTTGTCATATGAGTTTGGGTTGGGCTTTAAATATCTAAAAATGAGTCTGTTGTGGAAAACCTGGAAGAGACTACCGGTTCCGCCTGAGTTGCTTATTCAAGGGAAAGGAAGTGAGATACGGGACAGGTTTGGGGGTATATCGGTGAAGAAAACGTTAATTTACTGCAGCCACACTGAATCCAGACCACATCCCAAACTAGACCCATCCCTATCCAGACTTCTGCTTTCAAAGATAAGGACACTGAGGCCCACAGAAGCATAGAACCTTCACGCAGCTGGATTGAAAATCTTCTGTCTACTAACAGTGGTCTGTGGTTCACTGTGTCCTCACCTTCATGCATGGAGAGAAACCATCTTCCCAGGTTTCCATTTCTAGCAAGAGGTGGCTTCCAGTCAGAGGTCGAGACTTGCGCTCTCAGGCACCTGGGTGGCTCAGTCAGTTAGGCATCCGACGTTTAGCTTAGGTCATGATCTCGCGGTTCGTGGGTTGGACCCCCGCCTCGGGGCCCTGTGCTGACAGCTCAGAGCCTGGGGCCTGCTTCGGATTCTGTGTCTCCCTCTCTCTGCCCCTCCCCTGCTCAACATTCTCTCAAAAATAAATAAACATTAAAAAAAAAAAAAAAAAAAAGACTGGTGCAAAGGTCCACAACTCATTTGCAGCTGAAGTCTCATGGGATTGAGAAAGTCAGTGGTGCAGAGAAGTAGAGTGAGGTGTGCCTGCGTGAAGGGTCTCTCTGGTGTCACCGGGGGTGAGCCGTTCTGCGTCCGTTGACCCTGCTCTCCTCTCGTCCAACCTCATCACCTTCATTTGCAGTCACTACCACCGTCTCCTCTCCAGGGGCGACCAAACCACTGTCCCGACTTCTGTCACCATTGATAGGCTTGGCCTAGCTTTGAAGTTCATATGAACAAAAGCGTACCACAAGTGTTGAATGTCTGCTGCTCCTGCCTCCGTTCTGTTTGTAGGAATCTTCCTTTTTGTTACACGTGGTTGTAGTTCATTTGTTTTTAATGCTGTTTGCCTGTTGTGTGAATAGATTGCAACTCACGGCACATCTCTTTTGCAGTGGACGAACACTTTCAGTTTTTTAACTGTGATTGCCAGAAACTTTTTTATACACTTTTTTGGGGGGGGGGGGCGGGCCACAAAAACACATGTTTATCCTAGGAGGAGAATTGCTAGATTAGAGGAGTTGCACGTTTTCATCGCTAGAAGATAATGCAAAAGAGTGTTCCCATGTGACTGTGGGGATTTATACTTCCGTTTTGTTCTAATGCCAGTCTTTGAAATGTCGCTACTGGGGCACCTGGGTGGCTCAGTCGGTTGAACATCCGACTCTTGGTTTCAGCTCAGGTCACGATCTCGTGATTTCACGGGTTCAAGCCCCACGTCGGGCTCTGCGTTAACAGTGTGGAAACTGCTTGAGATTCTCTCTCTCCCCCTCTCTCTGCCCCTCCCCACTAGCACTGTCTCTGTCTCTCTCAAAATAAACAAACTTAATACAAAAAAATTCAAATGTCACTACTCCAGTGGTATGTTGTGATTGCTTACTGTGACACAATTTGATTTTCCCTGAAGGGGAGTGAACGGAGGGCCTTTTCATGTGAACATTGGCCATTTAAATACCCTGCTTTGCAAAGAACCTATTTAAATCTTTTGGCCATTTTTGGAGGTGGTTTATGTGTTTCTTATTGACTTGAAGGTTTTCAAAAAAATATGCGCTCTGGACACATGTTTCATGGGATATCTGCCCACAAATACCTTCTCCCATTCTCCAGGTGCCTTTTTACTCTCTATGAGCAGAAATTCGTAACTTTCATGGAATCCCACTTGTCATTGTTTTGCTTTGGAATTAGTGTTTTTGCATCTGGTTTAAGGAATCTAAAGCAGTTATTCTTTTACTCTTCCTATTTAGACCTAAGATCCCTCTTGAATATATTTTTATGCATGGTATGAGATGGAGGTTAATGGTGCATTTTTTCATATTGATATCCAGTTGACCCAGCACCTGTTTAATGAGAAGGTCAGCCTTTCTCCATTGCTGTGGAGTGTTACTGTTGTCATAACTCGAGTATTTCTCTCCTTCTCTTTGTGTGTGTGATATGTATGTTTATGTGTTTCTTTCACCCATTATATTGTTCAGCTTTGCACCAAGACCATACTCTTCTACGTATTGCACACATTGACATCTGGTGTGAACCCTCTAACTCTGTTCCTTTTCTTCAAGACTGTCCTGGCCTTGGGGTGTCTGGGTGGCTCAGTCGGTTAAGCATCCGACTCTAGATTTCAGCTCAGGTCTTGATCTTGCGGTTAGTGAGTTGGAGCCCTGCATCGGGCTCCACATTTGGCGGCGTGCAGCCTGCTTGGGATTCTCTCTCTCTCTTCATCTCTCTCTCTCTGCCCCTCCCCAGCTCACACCCTCTCTCTTTCAAAGTAAATAAATAAACTTAAAAAAAAAAAAAGGCTGTCCTGGCCTTTAACATTAGAATCACCTTGTTCAGTATACACACAACCTGCTGGTATATCGAATATTGAATCTCTAGCTCAGTCTGGACAGAATATACATATTCCGTATAGAATACTGAACATTTAAATCCATGAGCATAGTATATCCCTTTATTTTACTACTTACAGTGCCTTTAATTTTTGTAATAATTTGTAATAATTTTTTGTAATTTTCTGAGTAGCTTTTTACATTTTCTATTTGGTTCATTTACAGGCATTTGATATTTTTTGGTGCTGTTATGGTACCATACCATTTAATTTTCTCATTTTTATTGCTAATAAATAGAAATACAGTGTGTTTTGTTATATTGAATTTGTAACTAGTGACTTTGATGATCTAAGTAATCTCAGTTTGCTTACTGGTTTTAATGATATATCTGTAGGTTCTTTTGAATTTCTTATACACATAGTCTTGCTGTCTGTCAATAATATTTATTTTATTTTGTTGTGGTGGCTAGGACCTTTAGTACAATGTTCAATAGAAATGGTGAGGCGGGGGTGCCTGGGTGGCGCAGTCGGTTAAGCGTCCGACTTCAGCCAGGTCACGATCTCGCGGTCCGTGAGTTCGAGCCCCGCGTCAGGCTCTGGGCTGATGGCTCAGAACCTGGAGCCTGTTTCCGATTCTGTGTCTCCCTCTCTCTCTGCCCCTCCCCCGTTCATGCTCTGTCTCTCTCTCTCCCCCCCAAAAAAAAAAAAAAAAAAGTTGAAAAAAGAAATGGTGAGAAGGGACACCATTGTTTTGTTCCTAATATGAAGGGAAAAGCTTTTAGTATTTTGTTACTCAGTATTATGTTTGATGTAGATTGTCTTATAGATACCTTTAGGCAGACTGAGAAAATTATGTTCTATTTCTAGTTTATTGCATTTTACATGATTGGATATTGAGACTTATCACATGGTTTTTCTGTATCTTTTCAGATGATCAAATGCTTTGTTGTAAACTCCATGGATTAACTTTGAAATGTTAAACTGGCTCATTTAGGAGTTGGAATGAGTCCAACTTTGCTGTGATGTGTTATTTTTATATTGCTGATTTTGACTTGCTACCCTTTTGTTTAGAACTTTCGCAACTTTGCTCATGAGAGATCTCCGACTATGATTTCCTTACTTGTAGTTTCCCTGCCAAGTTTTTTGGTAATACAATTACAGTGGCCTCATAAAATCAGTTGGGAAGTGTTCCCTTTTTTGTTCTAGTCCCTAGAAGTTTTGTTTAACATAGTTAATTTCTTTTTTTTTTTTTTTAATTTTTTTTTTCTTTTTCAACGTTTTTATTTATTTTTGGGACAGAGAGAGACAGAGCATGAACGGGGGAGGGGCAGAGAGAGAGGGAGACACAGAATCGGAAACAGGCTCCAGGCTCTGAGCCATCAGCCCAGAGCCTGACGCGGGGCTCCAACTCATGGACCACGAGATCGTGACCTGGCTGAAGTCGGACGCTTAACCGACTGCGCCACCCAGGCGCCCCTAACATAGTTAATTTCTTCCTTAAATGTTCAGTGGATCTTGACAGTGAAGCTCTCTGAGACTGGAGTTTTCTTTGTGGAGATGTTTCAAATTATGGATTCAATTTTTTTTAATAGATACAGGATTATTTAGATTTTCTGTTTCTTCTTATGCCAGTTTGTAAATTGCATTTTTATAAGAGTGTAACTTGTCTGATATTTCAAATGCATATGCACAAAATTGTTGGAAAATATTCTCTTACTGTTTTGTGATTATATGTAGGATCCATAGTGATACCTCCCTTTTGAGGTCCAGTATTACATTAGACTTTCTTGATTATATTACATTTGTTATATGTTTCATCAGTTTTCCTCTTCTAGTCATATATATATATTTTTTTTTCTTTCTACCTTTCTTGGTTTTAATGTGCTTTTTTTGTCCTTTTTTTTTTTTTTTTTTTTTTGGTAGGCTCCATGACCAATATGAGACTTGAATCCATGACCCCAAGATCAAGAGTTGCGTGCTGTATTGACTGAGCCAGCTAGGTGCCCCTATCCCTGTGTTTTTGAGATGGTTACATAAGTCAGTGGTTTTTAGCCTTTTTCTCTTCTGATATATGTCTTTACAGCTATGATTCCCAGCAAGGACCATTCTAGCAATAGCCTAAATTCTTGATGTGCCATACCCTCACAATCTTGTATTACACATATTTCCTAATTTCCTTTCCTATTTCTTCTTGACTGAATAACATTAGTTATTTATAAGAGTATTGCTTAGTTTCCAAGCATTTGAGGTGTTATTCTGTATCTTGTACAGTGATTTCTAATGTGATTCCATTGAACTCAGCATATTTTGCTTGGCTTCAGTTGTTTGGAGTTCATTAGAATTTCCTTTATGGGTTAGCAGATAGCGTGCAGGTTAATTTTATAATGCTCTGGGAGAACTTGGAAAAATATGTATCCTGTGGTTGTTGAACTCAGTGTTTTACATATATCAATCGGTCAAGTTTGTTGAAATTCTCCATATTTTGGGGCGCCTGGGTGGCGCAGTCGGTTAAGCATCCGACTTCAGCCAGGTCACGATCTCGCGGTCTGTGAGTTGGAGCCCCGCGTCAGGCTCTGGGCTGATGGCTCTGAGCCTGGAGCCTGTTTCCAATTCTGTGTCTCCCTCTCTCTCTGCCCCTCCCCCGTTCATGCTCTGTCTCTCTCTGTCCCAAAAATAAATAAACGTTGAAAAAAAAAATTAAAAAAAAAAAAAAAGAAATTCTCCATATTTTAACATTTTTTTTTAAATCTGTTCTATCAGTTACTGAGAGACGTGCATTTAAATCTCCCATTTTGATTGTGGATTTGTTGTTTTTCCTTTGTTTTCTTTTTGTGGTCATATCAGCATTTTGTACTCCATTTTTTCTCCTTTATTAATTGTTAATTATATATACACACGCACACAAATGCACACTCATCCTTCCTTTAGTGTTTATTCTCAATGACAAAAGTGTCTTTTCTTGATTTATACGTGTGTAAAGAAATTGGTTCTTTATGTGCTTTCTTCACAAGGTTCCTCCTCTTTTATGGTATTTTCATGTATTTTAATTTACACATATTTAAAACTCCATAAGGCATTGTTATTGTTGCACTGTACAGAAAATATTCATTTAGATTTACCCACATACACACTCTGTTGGCCTTCATTCCTTGCTGTGTTCTGGGCTTTCCTCTGGGATTAGTTCCTTTCCACACGCCCCCCCCCCCCCCCCCAAGAACTTCCTTCAGTATTCCTTTTAAAATAGTCCCATTGATGACAGATTATTTCAATATTCTTTATCTCATCTTTGCATTTTGGGGGAAGAGTATTTCCAGAGGGTGGTCATTTGGGTTGAGAGTTATTTTCTTTCAGCATTCAAAGCTTGATATTTGTCGGGAAAGGCAGTCTTGTGCGTGCATGGATCAGTCCCCACTCAACTGTAAGAGTGGGCCTGGAGCTCGGAACTCTCCCTTACCAAGAGATAAATGGCCCCCAGAGCCTGTGCTGGGCTTAGTGCCTTGTGTGGGGCTATTTTTCCCTGTTTTATGCTCGAGGGGTGCTCGTTCACTCTGCCTAAGGCACATATATCTCATGGCACCCAGCCAGCCCCAGTGTGTATATCTCTCCTCCTCAGGGAGGGGACAGAGCTCCATCCACTGTGGCATGAGAGGGATGTGTGTTGGCAAAGTGTCCCGTGTCACCTGCTGGGAGAGACCTGCCGGCCTCGGGGCACTGATGCCTCCTGTTGAAGCTGATCCTACTGTGTGTACTCTGTGGAAACAAAGCACCGTTCCGTCCAGGGCTTGGCAGCATCGAGCTCCTTGGAGACTCTGATACCAAGATGCAGGGGGCAGAAATGTTGGGATTTTTCCCCTGGGATTGGTAACTGGGACATGGCATTTTGTTTCCTGGGATTGGTCAACTGCCGTAAGGTAATCTGTGCCACAGTAGTGCGTTGTCTTCTGACTTCTTTCTTTCTGTTGGAAAATCATCTGTAAATCTTACTTTATTTTAAATTTTAAGTTTATTTATTTTGAGAGAGGACGTGCAAGTGGGGGAGGGGCAGAGAGAGAGACTCCCAAGCAGGCTCTGCACTGTTAGCGCGGAGCCTGATGTGGGGCTCGAACCTGCAAAACTGCGAGATCGTGACCTGAGCCAAAACCGGGAGTTGGGTGCTCAACCGACTGAGCCACCCGGGAACCCCAGTATTGACAGTTCGAAGACCAGCACTGGAACAAATAGAAGTATAAATTCACACAGTCACTCATGCAGTTAGCCCCACTTCCTTGTGCTAGAAGACCCTGGAGGTTACATATGAAGGTTAGAAGAATACACTTATTCCCCTGTGTTGTGCAGCTCATTGGCTGTCTCTCAGGAGGTCACAGACATAATTTTAAAAATGCTCCTGCTGGACGGGATGCCTGGGTGGCTTAGTTGGTTGAGTGTCTGACTCTTGGTTTCAGCTCAGGCCATGATCTCATGGTTTATGAGTTCGAGGCCCCTGTCGGACTCTGTGCTGACAGCATGGAGCCTGCTTGGGATTCTTTCTCTCTCCCTCTCTGTGTCCCTTCCCTGCTTACACTCTCTTTCTTAAAATAAATAAATAAACTTAAAAAAATTTTTTTAATTAAAAAAAAAAATACTCCTACTGGAAAATTTTCCCAACTTTGTGTCTGTAAGGGATGTGATTTTCAATCTTCCATGATGGTGAAAGAATTATTTATATTTACCAAATTTCTCTGTACTTTAAAATTCTTATATTTACCAAATTTCTCTGTAGTTAAAAGTTTTTATATTATACATGTGCATCTTGTGGGTTTTATTAATAGAGACGAGCGGCTACTTTCACAATACTCCATGAGGTAGGGAATAACAGGTTTATGGAAAAGGTCCATCACATATGTTTTTGTAGAACTGTGGAAAGAGAGAATGTGTTTCTGAAACTGGTCTTTTGACTCTGATTGTCCTATTTAGGTTTGATTTTGAGTCTGGCTTTCTTTGTGCGAATATATCAGATACTGCATTCTTTTTTTTTTTTTTTTTTTAATTTTTTTTAACGCTTATTTATTTTTTTTGGGACAGAGAGAGACAGAGCATGAACGGGGGAGGGGCAGAGAGAGAGGGAGACACAGAATCAGAAACAGGCTCCAAGCTCTGAGCCATCAGCCCAGAGCCCGACGCGGGGCTCGAACTCACGGACCGCGAGATCGTGACCTGGCTGAAGTCGGACGCTTAACCGACTGCGCCACCCAGGCGCCCCAGATACTGCATTCTTTACATGTCTCTATGCATAAAAATGGATTCTCTTTGTACAGGATGATAATCACTAGTTGGATGGGTTAGAAGCAAAGACAACAGGGGCACCTGGGTGGCTCAGTCAGTTAAGCATCCGACTCTTGATTTCAGCTCAGGCCATGATCTCACAGGTTGTTGAGTTCAAGTCCCACACCAGGCTCTGCACTGACAACATGAAGCCTGCTTGGGATTCAATCTCTCTCTCTCTCTCTCTCTCTCTTTCTCTCTTCCCCTCCACCCCTCCCCTGCTCGTACACACACACACACACTCTCTCTCTCTTTCTGTCCCTCAAATAAAAAAAAAAAACATTAAAAACTAAAAGAAGTTAAAGACAACAGCATCTCTAGTGGTGGTTTAGAGCTAAGTCTGTGCTCTCTAGTATTCTGGTGTCTAAAGGACATCCTGCTTTTGTGCAGGATGAGGGTTAGGGTTTAGTGCCCTCAATAGTGAATAACTTTAGATAAAGATTATTAGAGCACTGTTTCTTGAAGTGTTTCATAGACTCTACGTTTATGGTTAACACGATTTGTAAGTTACATGTCAAGGGTATGGAGTGTGGGGTTCTAGGGCAGGGCAGGGCTCCTGGATGAAACAAAGTTCAAAGGAACTTCACATACTTAAAAAAATTAAGTGTAGGTTTAGTGATGATGCTGGCAGGGGGAGTGTCGAACAAGACAGCCCCCGAAGAGATGATAAATTTCTCTTCTTTCCATTCCTTATATTCATTTTCACTGTTGTCATATTATCTTGTTTGTATAGGGGTGTTTTTTTTTTTTTTTTTTGTGTGTGTGTGTGTGTGTGTGTTATAAATTTAAGCCCTTTGCAGGAAAGTTTCTGTAGAAGTTAAGCAACCAGGCATACAGAATGCTCCAGGTGCCTCCCTTCCCTTGGGAGTTAGGTGCAGGTGATGGAAGGGAGGCAGCCCTGGGAGTAGCTCCTCCGGGGAAATCCCTTTGCCTGTTTGTTAGTAGATACCTGTCCTATCTCTCATTCACCTGACAGCTTGGTTTCCCAAGGGGGTGACTGGCAGGTGGAGGGTAGGGTGATCCTGGGATACCCAGAATCCAGACAAACCTTTCTTTAGAGGATGCGTTCCCAAAGAAAATCATACCAAGTCATCACCTCGTGCCCGTTCCCTTATTCGAGAGCAGCCATGAGGGGGAGAAGGGTTACAAAGAGTCAAGCTGGGGGCAAGGGAGATAGTGGTTAGTTACTTATGCAATCAGTATCTCTTATAAAATACTGTTTGATTAAGTTTTCTTTTTCTCATGAGACCACAGCATCTATGAGTTATTAAATGTCTGTCACTGGCGTGTGTGTGCATGCCCGCACGCGCGCATGTGTGTGTTGGGATGTTGGGGGAGGTGAGGACCTGTATATACTTGTCCTGGATCCTGCACAGAATAACGGCTCCTTGTGGCTACTGGGAGGGGGAAGAGGTCAGAGGGAATCTCGTATCCATTTTGGCAACAGTAACGTAGCCACTTATTTAAGATACATGGGAAGAAAGAAAAATCTGGAGCCTAGGGAAGAAAAATCACAGCTCGTGACACATACCAAATCCCACTGGACCAAACCACACCCTAGCACTCAAGCCTATCACTGTGAGCAGATCTACTCCAGTTAACTGTGGTGGTGCTGGTGGGGGCGGGGGGCCAGGCTGTTGTTTTCCTTGACTCTTCCAAAGAAATTCCGTAAATAGTTTGCTTAGTATGTCAGTCCGTGCATCTGGGAAGCGTAATGTACTCTTGGCACCGTGGTGCCCTGTGACGTTTGTCCATTGCCTCTTGGAGAAAGGGGGGGATGCCATCTATTTAGAGTATTGGATATTCTGGTGTCTGTTATTTAGAAAGTTGTGACTGGGAACTCTCTTCAAGCTGAGGTTATTTTTGTCCCCAGATAATCAAAGCCAGGCACCCCTCAAGAGGTTTGCAGGGTGGTGGCTGGTAAACTTGGGTAGACCCAATGGCTGTCGTGCGAATCACATGACTGCATTAGTGAAGGAGTAGGGGTTTTGGACGATGAAACTTGTTCCACAGAGGTTTGGCCTTGTGGTTCTGATGACGCATATTCAATACTGGGGATGCAGATACGCCTTGTCTGGGATAAACAACATAAAACTGTGGCTTCTGGGAAAGAGTTGCTGTTTTCTTCATCCGGGACATAGGGAGGGGGGTATCCACTCGTGAAGATCAACTTTGAAGACCCTGAATTTCCTCTTCCCTTTGCTGCTTGCCATCGCTTTTGCTTTCCACCTAGTCATCATCCCCTCGTGAAACATCTTGCTGACATTGGTATTAACTCCTACACCTTCGCTCCGCCACGCATCCCACGTGTGGTTGGCACCCTGATCTCTCTGAAACAGATCTCTGAACGTGATATCCCCCCAGTCAGACACCTTCACCTGGATGATCAGTTAACTTTGCAGCCCGTGTCCAAAGTCCATACCGTCAGGATCCAGCCTTCCTCCGTCGCTCCAGCACTCTGCTCCTGTGACGCTGGACTTTCCTTCTTTGCCGTAGGTGCTCAGGGGTTCCTTTTTTCGGCACCTTTGCTTCTGGTATCCCTGTTCTTAGAAGGACTTTTCCTCCTGTTGCGCCTCCGCGATCTAGTTGACCCACGATGTGCTTCACCCAGAGCCATTGTCTTCCTCTTCTGACTTCTGATGACACTTAACCCATTGCTTCACCATGTCCCGTCCCATTTTTCTGACAGGATAGTCTAAAATATGTACTTTACCTTCTTTTTAAAAAAAAATTTTTTTTAGGGGCGCCTGGATGGCTCAGTTGGTTAAGCGTCCGACTTCGGCTCAGGTCATGATCTCGCAGTCCGTGAGTTCGAGCCCTGCGTCGGGCTCTGTGCTGACCACTCAGAGCCTGGAGCCTGTTTTGGATTCTGTGTCTCCCTCTCTCTCTGACCCTCCCCCATTCATGCTCTGTCTCTGTCTGTCTCAAAAATAAATAAACGTTTAAAAAAATTTTTTTTTATGTTTATTTATTATTAAGAGACAGACACCGAGTGTGAGCAGGGGAGGGTTAGAGAGAGGGGGGAGACACAGAATCCGAAGCAGGCTCCAGGCTCTGAGCTGTCAGCACAGAGCCCCACGCAGGGCTTGAACTCACAAACTGTGAGATCATGACCTGAGCTGAAGTCGGTTGCCCAACCGACTGACTTTACCTTCTTTACTGAGGCACCCCATGCACTTCACCTTCTTTACTGAGTTAGGACCTTCCTGAGGGCGGGGGCCACATGGCTGACCTTGTGGACATGCTGTGTCTAGCATGGTGCAGTGGCCAGTGGTGCGTTTTCATCGTGACCTTCTCCCACATCCACTTCCCCAGGGAGAGTTACATTAATTAATTTGTAAAGGCTGTCATACGGCCCTGCACAGTTCTTACAAAAAATATTCTGGGGAGGACAACTTTCCTGCTTATAGAGGGCGGTCATCCATCAGACCAGCTGCAAGCCTCATCCTTAGGAGCCCCTTAGGTGTGGAGCAGGAGGACGACCATTCTCGTGCCGCCACCAACGCGCCCCAGCCCGTCCCTCCGGCCCTCACACGCGTGCTGGACTTTCTGAAGCGGGTCGGTCATTGCTCCCTGGTCAGATCGTCTTCATTGGGAGGTGGAACCGGCAGTATCATTAGCCCAAGTTTGCCGGATGGTGAGGGGAAAAAAAGGGCCACAGAAAAGCGTAAATGATGCGTATGGAGTTGCGTAGCTTGTTGGGGGTAACATCCGGGAAGGACGTCCAAGCATTTCTCAATTCTCGTTCCATGGATCTCTCCTAGACCAGCCAGTGATTTCCAGGCTTCAGTCATTTATGTTTTTCTTTGTGTAGTTTTCTTTTTTCTTTTTTTTTTTTTTTTTTAACTGTGTCTGTGTGATACTTTGGTTTACTGATGCCTTCAGCAGGATAAGTGGAACACAGGGAAAAATCTATCAAACCAGGTAGAGTTAATGATGCCTGTCTCCTCTCAGAACCATCAGAACTGCAGAACCCCACCCCTCCTCTCCCCGCTCTCCACCCCTTCTCCGCCCTGCTCGAATACTGGGAGTTATACAAGTAGCATTAAGGGAAGCAGGAGGGAGACCAGTCACGGCGCTGGTGACAGCAGAGGTATGCATCGTCATAATATTAAGCAGCATTATGCGTCCTGCTCATCATCACCGTGTCAAAAACCACAACATCTAAAGAAATACCCTAGATTTCTTCTAGAGCGGCAGAGTACATGGGAAAGATTGCAGCTGTGAAGCCAGACAGACCTTCGAGCAGATACCAGCTGTTAGCGTTACTCCTTCACCTCTGCTTACGTTCTCGGCTTTAGGATGATAATAATAATGCCTACGTTGCAGGATTTCTGGAAGAAGAAAAAAGAAGCCCGTTGCTTTTATAACTTAAACATGTGAATTTCAAAGGACACTTGACTTCACTGTCATAATGGAAGATTGGTATCACTTGCCATAGTAGAAGGTCGTTTTAAAAAAGGCATTGATACGGGGCTCCTGTGTGGCTCAGTCGGTTAAGCGTCCACCTTTGGCTCATGTCATGATCTCACGGTTCATGGGTTCGAGCCCCGTGCCGGGCCCTGTGCCGACAGCCCGGAGCCTGGAGCCTGCTTCCGATTCTGCGTTTCCCTCTCTCTCTCTCCTCTTCCCCCACTCACGTTCTGTGTCTCTCTCCCTCTCAAAAAATAAATACACATTAAAAAAATTTTTTTAAAAGGTATTGGTATGAAGCTGTGCTATTAAATTCTGAGCCACAGGGTAGCAAAGGCCAATGAGCAGCTGTGAGTAAGAGGAAGTGGAAACTGAGCAGGAACTGGGGAATCGGAAGCTATGAGTAAGTGGAAACCAAAATGAATGGGATGGTACATGATGAGGCGTGTAACTAGGAAGGGAGCCACCCCATGGCAGGACAGATCTGATGTACAACTAGTCACTAAATCTCTCTGGGTTTGGAAGCCCCTTCCAACGCTCAGATCACCTTTCACTCTCCACGAAGACTGGCCTTAATGAGCTGTCTGGGTTCCTGTGAATTTTTTTATTTCTTTATTTCTGTTTTTACACTTTAAATAGATTATCGCTTGAGGCAGTTTTGCAGAATTGCTATTCTTTGAAAGTAAATGAGCCTGAGGCAGTCATAAAGATGCGGACCCTTATTCGATTAATTGGTCAAGTTGATGAAATTCCTGTTAAAACAGGAAGGATTTTTTTTTTTTTTAACCTGACAAAGTGATTTTAAAGTTTGGCAGGGATAATGGAAAACCAGATAATTCAGGAGCCAATGAATGATGGGGCACATACGTACCTTGCCAAACTTCAAAATGATTTACAGGAGTACAATAAAACCCGCATGGAACCTGTACCACAATGGACAGA
This sequence comes from Herpailurus yagouaroundi, assembly GCF_014898765.1. NCBI lineage: Eukaryota > Metazoa > Chordata > Mammalia > Carnivora > Felidae > Herpailurus > Herpailurus yagouaroundi. Next base: position 6,504,864 of record NW_024412439.1, on the reverse strand, counting down.
CGAGAGGAAAAGAATAGTGAGAGCAGAATTTAGAACATAGTACTGGTGGCATTTCACGTCTGTAGGAAGAGATGTCGGGACACTTGCCTAGCCACTGCAGAAAATACAATGTACAGTTGGTCCTTGAACAACATGGGTTTGAACTGCATGGGTTCACTTACACCTGGATTCCTTTCCACAGATACAGTACTGTACTGTAAATGTATTTTCTCTTCTTTATGATTTTATTAATAACATTTTCTTTTTTAATTTTAAGAATATTATCTATTAGATATATAATAACATACAGAACATGTGTTCATCGATTGACTTTATGTTATCAGTAAGGCTTCCAGTCAACAGTAAGCTAGTAGTAGTTAAGTTTTGGGGGAAGTCAAAAGTTATACATGGATTTTCAACCATGTAGGGGATCAGTGCCCCCAACCCCACACCGTTCAAAGATCAGCTGTCGTCTGTACTTCAGACCACATACCAAACTCCAGGCAAATGGAAGTATTAGTATAAAATGAAATCACAAAAGATATAAGTAACAATATAAGAAAATCTGACCTAGAGGAATTACTTTCCTGTCCTTTACACACTGCCAGAGTTGGTGGGCATGTATGATCTGGGTGGGCAGTCATATAGGCGCCACACTTGAATGAACACTCCAGGGCCACCATCTTGAAATTCTTAGTAATTGTTTCACAAGCGTCCTGCATTTTCACTTTGTCCTGGGTCCTGCAAATTATGTAGCTGGTCCTGCCTATTTACCAAGCTAAATACCAAGGTAGAATCTATAAGGCCGAAGATCGATAAATAAAATTAAGTGCTTCCCAAGATCCAAAACATCATGAATGATATTAAAATGTCGTGGCATAGTTTGGGGAGATGGCTTGGCAATGCCTCTCTCTCCCCGAAGCCCAGCACCCTTCAGGGAACCACTGACTGCAAGCTGCTGTAAGCCTTTTCTTGGATCGAACGGTTGGAAAATTGGGCTCGGTGATTTGTTGGACACATGTTTACATGGAGGGCCTGCACAGTCCTACAGATTTCATGACTCCAAGACGTTAACTGACTTCCAAGTTTTATATATTTGAATGTTTAAAAAATAAATTTGGCTCAGAGATGAAAGGGCTGGAAATAATTTCCATGTCTTCATTTGTGTGCTTCAGATACTATTACTGACATTTTATAAATATTCTAAACCTTTCTTCACCTTCTATATGTCAAGATAAAAAGGGACATTTTAGATAATAGCTGGGTTGTTGGGCAGGGCCTTTTCCTTGACTGGGGACCCACTGCTGATACTGAGTGATGGCCACTGGAAACTAGACGGTAGTGTTTTCCAAAGCACACGGTGAAGACTCATATGAATCTTTGTTCAGTGGTCATACAGTTCACTGGCTTGAGGACTTTTTTCACTCCAAAATCTTCCTGTGCTGTATCCTCCCTTCCCGGCTGCCTCCAATCCCGTGATTTACACCCCACCGTTCAGCACAAACTCCCTCTGCTCCCCACTCTGATTCTGATTCCTTATCCAGCTTAGTATTCCATCCCCCTCCCTCTCTAGGGGCCCTTCTGTTCTTTGCACTTATCATGACCTATGGAAGCACGTTGGAGATTTTTAACCTTTTTAGGGATAATAGGTCCCTCTGAAAAATCTCCCTAAATTTGTGGACCCTCTGTAGTTCCATGTGAAACTTTAGCACGTTTACACTCTTAAAGCCCATGAACGGGTCACAGTTTAGGAGACCCTGCTGTATATGCCATACCTCTTCCACTGAGTTTCTTCCATCCCCAGCCTTGACTGAATTGCTTTTCCTTTGTGACATGTACCATGCCTCATACAATACAGTCCTCTCTTCTAGAAACTCTGAATTGAATTGAGTTCCATTTCACTCCTAATTTAATTCCATTGTGGTCAAAGAATATACTCGATCGATGTTAATCCTCTTAAATGTATCGAGGTTTGTTTTATGGGTTATCATATCATCCATCCTGGAGAACGTTCCATGTGCTCTTGAGAATGTTACATACATTACTACTGGTGAGTGAAGAGTAATCTATACATGTTCGTTAGGTCTCATTGTTTTATTGTGTTCAATTTGTCAGTGTCCCTGTTGATCTTTTGTCTAGTTGTTTCATCAATTATTGTGAGGGGAATATTGAAATCTCCAGCTCTTGTTGTTAAATTGTGTATTTTTCCTCACAATTTTGTTAGTTTTTGCTTTTTGGATTTTTTTGTTCAGTTGTGAGGTGCATATAAACTTACAATTGTATCCTGATGGATTAGCCCTTTTAACATTATAAACTATTCTCTTTTATCTCTGGTAACATTTGTGTGTGTGTGTGTGTGTGTGTGTGTGTGTGTGTATGTGTGGTTTTAAACCCTATTTTGTTTGATATTAGTATAGCCACTCTGCCTCTCTCATAGTTCCTGTTTTCTAGTGTGACATTTAAATTTCTTTAATGCTTTTTAATATTGTGAGTTATTTCCTTAATGGTTGCTCTAGGGCTCACAATATACATCTTACCAGAATTAACTTCAGATTTACACTAAGTTAATTTCAATTAGATCGAGAAACTTTACTTCTGTATAGCTTTATTTTCTCCCCTGCCTTTAGTGTTGTTATTGTCTTAACCTATCATGTCCATGTTACAAACCCAGTAATACATCATTATGATTGTTACTGTTTAAAATTTTATGTATGTATTTATATATTTTTACGTTTACTTATTTTTGAGAGAGAGAGAGAGACAGAGCACAAATGGGGGAAGGGAGTGGTGGGCAGAGAGAGGGAAGACAGAATCCAAAGCAGGCTCCATGCTGTCAGCACAGAGCCTGACATGGGGCTCAGACTCACAAACCGTGAGATCATGACCTGAGCTGAAGTCGGACATTTAACCGACTGAGCCACCCAGGCATCCCAATTTTATGTATTATAAAGACGAGAGAAAAAAGGAGAGCAAGAATGTATTTATAGAGGTTGTTATATTAACTTTATTTATAGTTTCTGGTTTTCTTCATTTTTTTCCTATTAATTCCAGTTACTTATTCCATTCATTCTATTCCATTTGTTCTCTTTGTGGGGCAGAAGAAAATGGTCTCTTTTATTTAAAAAAATTTTTTTTAATGTTTTTATTTTATTTTTGAGACAGAGCGCAAGTGGGGGAGGGGCAGAGAGAGGGGGAGACACAGAATGTGAAGCAGGCTCCAGGCTCTGAGCCGTCAGCACAGAGCCCAACGTGGGGCTCGAACCCATGGACCACAAGATCATGACCTGAGCTGAAGTCAGACATTTAATCGACTGAGCCACCCAGGTACCCCTTTTGCAATTTTTTTTTTACGTTTTTATTTTATTTTTGAGAGAGAGAGACATTGTGAGTTGGAGAGGGAAGAAGATGATCTTCTTAAATTTTGTTCCTCCTATTAAAAACAAATGCTCCTTAAACTCCTGGCTTCTTTTGAAGTCCCTCCTCCATGCAAATGACTCTTAGTATCCTTGGTGTTGGTCCTCTGAAGTTGGAATCACTTTTCCTCACTGAGTTCATACCCTGGCTTCGCCTTCTGTGCTATCTTTCTTGGTCACTTCTAATACATTGGTCATCATTCCAGGTCTCTGGGCTAGACATTCCTCAACTTCTTCATTTCCCACTCTGTGTACCAGCTCTAGAAGCCCCACTTTTAATTGTATCATCACTTAGAGTCCTTCCCTGATAAAAATGTAGGCACTCAGCATCACAGCCTGTTCTTCTTCCCCCCTGTTGAAGCCCCACACAGACTGCTCTTGTGGTAATCTTCACTCTTCTCCTTTAGTCTTACCAGGTTGTCTATGTCTGACACACCCTTTCTGGATTGACGTGATTTCTTTCCATGGCAAGCCAACATGCAGTGCTCTTCCTGTGAGTGCACTGAATCTCTTTCCCTTATTACCCTTTTATTTCTTCTTTACTAATCCCTAAACTTGCGCTTCTACAACTTACTTGTAGAAGCCGCCATGGTGGACATTTGTTGGGCTTTGATGGCCCAGCACTCGTTCAGGGTACTTTTGTTTGCACAACTCTTGGGCCAGTGTGCTGTTGCAGTGGAGTTGACTCCATCTCTACTCTGGGGGCGGACATTACACTCAAATGTAACCACACAGAATCTCGGTCCCCTGGCCATATGGTTGGTCCAGGGGTGGGTAACCACGACAGACAATGAATTGCAATGAGAATGGTGCTGGGACTGTGGAGAGAGAGACACGGCTCTTGCTATGGACACCATCAAGACTCTTCACGTGGGGACAGCCCGGGTGGCTCAGTTGGTTGAGTGACTGACTTCAGCTCAGGTCATGATCTCACAGTTTGTGGGTTCGAGCCCCGCGTCGGGCTCTGTGCTGACAGCTCGGAGCCTGGAGCCTGCTTCAGATTCTGGGTCTCCCTCTCTCTCTCTGCCCCTCCCCTGCTCATGGTCTGTGTCTCTCTTTCTCTCTCTCAATAATAAATAAACATTAAAAAATTTTTTTTTGAAAAAGGCTCCTCATGTGGAATCTGCAGAAGGCAGAGCCAACTGGGAGAGAAATATTGGGTCTTATGGAATTGTTTGAGACTCTTGATCAACCCACACCTGAAACTAGGAGAGTTCTGGGCATTTCTTTTTTTTTAATTTTTTTTTTTTCAACGTGTATTTATTTTTGGGACAGAGAGAGACAGAACGTGAACGGGGGAGGGGCAGAGAGAGAGGGAGACACAGAATCGGAAACAGGCTCCAGGCTCCGAGCCATCAGCCCAGAGCCTGACGCGGGGCTCAAACTCACGGACCGCGAGATCGTGACCTGGCTGAAGTCGGACGCTCAACCGACTGCGCCACCCAGGCGCCCCGAGTTCTGGGCATTTCTATTACAGATTCTTTTAGGGTTCTAGACCCTATTCAGGTGTGTTCATCCCCTCCCCCAATGCCAAGCAGTTCTTAAGACACCAGCAGGATGTCCAATAATTCAGTTCAGTTCAACTTAATCCTAATACTGCCTAGCCAGAGACAGCATCAGATTCCACAGGTTCAGGGTTCAATCCTACAAGACTGCCCCCCATCCATGCCATTTACAAGCCCCACGCTTGTGCTTCTGGCTAAATAGTGAAGTTCTCAATGACTCCCTCCTTAGATTCAATTAATTCGCTAGAGTGGCTCACAGAACTCAGGGCAACAGTTACTTACATTTACCAGCTTATTAAAGGTTATGAATCAACAGCCAGATGAAGAGATACATGGGGTGAGGTCCAGAACAAAGAAGTTTCTGACCTCCTGGAGCTTGGGGCCTGGCTTGGCGGTATGTAGAGGTGTTCTGATTCTCCACGTGTGGAAGTGGTCCAATCAGAGGACCAAAAAGCTGTCCTCTTTGGTTTTTATGGAGGCTCGATTATATAGTCACATTTAACTCAGTCATTGGCCACTGAGCGATTTAAGCAGAGGTCAGGGGTGGGACTGAAAGTTCCAACCCTTAAATTACATGGTTGATCTTTCCAGCAACCAGCTCCCACCCTTAGGTGGGATCCAAACACCTTCGTTAGTAACAAGACACCCACTTCACCTTTATGGCTTCAAAACATTTTCAGGAACAATGGATGAAGACCAAATATATCTGAGAAATGTATTTTTGTCATGTGAATGACCAGATATATGTTTCTTTTAAATTGTTACATCGCAGAGATCAGTGAATTCCTTTTTTTTTTGTTGTTGTTGTTCTTTTCGCTTTGACAGGTTTGAATTGGATTTCTGATTTTTGCCACCTAAAGAATTGTAATGGAATTGTCCTTTACAGCTGGACATTTTAGGGTACAACAAAAGCATATGATATCTAGATAAATTAAAAGTCTTTTGATTCTCACAGTAATCTGAAGTCCTCAGATAGCCTTTCTCCCCACCATATTCCAGTAGAAATACCAGGCAGAGGACACAGGCAATTCACAAAAGAACTGGTATAGTACCACACAAGAAAAAAAAATCTAACTTCGTTACTAGTCAAGATGTGCAAATTAAACCAAAATATACTTTATTCTTGCACATGAAATTGACAAAGTGTTGATCAAATAATAGTTCTCAGTGTTTTTGCCAAAACCCATATATTCTTTTTTTAATTTTTTTTTCAACGTTTTTATTTATTTTGGGGACAGAGAGAGACAGAGCATGAACGGGGGAGGGGCAGAGAGAGAGGCAGACACAGAATCGGAAACAGGCTCCAGGCTCCAAGCCATCAGCCCAGAGTCTGACGCGGGGCTCGAACTCACGGACCGCGAGATCGTGACCTGGCTGAAGTCGGGCGCTTAACTGACTGCGCCACGCAGGCGCCCCTAAAACCCATATATTCTTAATAATTTTTAATGATATTGTCTATTACTAGAACCTTCCTGGGGGCAATTTGGCAATATAGATTTTAAAGCCTGGGTGTTTTGAATTTCACTTGTAGAAATCATTAAGGTTGTTCACGAAGATAAAACCACATGCTTATTCTTTGCAGCGCTGTATACAAAAGAAAAATATTTAGAACAAAAATAACCAAATTACAAGAGATTTTGCCTAGTAATTAGGAAGTGATTTTGTGTTGGCATTTAAATTGGTTAAGAGATGTTATTTTGGGGGGGCACCCGGGGGGCTCCGTCAGTTCAGCGGCTGACTTCGGCTCGGGTCATGATCTCATGGTTCACTGCTGTCAGTGTAGAGCCCACTTCAGATCTTTTGTCCCCCTCTCTTTCTCTGCCTTCCCTCCCCCCCCTCCTCCTCTCTCTCTCGCTGTCTCTAGAATAAATCAATAAAAAACATTTAAAAAATGCTATCTTTTAATGGACTAAATAGTTCTCTAGGACCAAATTTGTAAATATTTTAATTTAGTTGGACATTTTTTGGAATGCCTATTATATCAGGCCCAAGAACCACAGAATGCAGTTCCTATCCTCAAGAAACTGCCAAGCCAGTGGAAGAAAACAACCACTGAAGACCTATGTAAAAATGTTCAATGCCATAAAGCTAAATAATAGGCAGAGAATCGCAGGAGAGGAAGAGGTTCCTTCATACAGGTAGAATTCAGGAAGTCTTTACGGAGGAGATGACGTTTGAATTTACCTTTGTAGGATGGCAGGACCCTAAGAGACCGTAAGGCTAGTGGTCTGTACATGCTTGCTAATATTTGACAGTAAAAGCTTAAAAGAGGAGAAAGCATCACAGGAAGCTCCTAACTGTGGCTGAGGCCACCTCCGGACACGGCCATCTTCCCACTTCCCTGGGAGCCCCCTTCTGTCTAGAGAGCCCTGGCCCCAGCAGCTTGCCTGAGGCCCTAAGTGTGGTTGGCTCTGTGCTGTCATTCCTGGGGGTTCAGCTTATGGTCTGCGTGTGTTTTCCATGAGATTTAGCTTTGCTAAGAGGCAGGGACTCGGAGCTAGAATAGAAAACTGGGAAAATTCTCTCTGAATTCCTTCACATGAAAGCCTGCTGAGATCTCCAGGGAGATAATATGTAAAAATCTTGGCTTTGCCTGCATCTGTACGAGTGCCCTGGACTCTGGTGCCGTAGAAAAGGCTGATCATGGCCACGTGGAAAAACGTATCCGTCCACTGCTCCTCTCTGCTGCCTTGCATTTTGGATTCACAACCTTGGTTCTGAGATCATTGGACCATGTAACATATAAGACCAATCATGGGCTTGCAGCCCCCGGGATAAGAGCATAGTGACTCAGCAAAATCTGGACGAGGGAAACAAAATGCTGTGTGACTTCCATCGAGTGCTCAGGAAACCCAGAGGAGCTCGTAGGCATCAGCATCGCAGCATGTCTGTGTTCTTGGTCCTAGCAGTTTTAGTACAAGAACACTGCAAGAGAAGATCAGATGCGGGACACAGTGAGATGTTGGCAGTCTAGCGAACGGCCTTATAAAGCTAAAATTAAGTGAGTAGCACACCGTAGTCTAGAATCTGGCCTCAGGATCCTAATTTTGTCAGTATACTAAATAATCTTTCCTAGGGGCTGAGTCACATTAGTAGAACTTTTTGAGATCAGTAAATAAAACTGGAAGGACACCTGTGGATTTCCGTGAAAGACAGTACACCAAGATCACCCTCACCTCAATACTTGCTGTTTCTTCTGCCTGACACGCTTCCCCGCTTTCCCTCCTGCCCAGAAGTCTTTGTGCAGTTGGCTCCTTCTCGAGGTTTGGGTCTCAGCTTCATTGCTCAGGATGTCGTTCCCTCTGCAGAGACTACATCAAAACAGTGTATGATGGCCCGAACGCAACAGGAGGTCGTTTTTTTGCACATGTAACAAGTGAGGGGCAGAAGCCAATGAAAACACTGGTCCCTGGAGTCATTCAAGAGTCATTCAAGACAACACAGATCCTTCTAGTTTCAGACATGGTTTTCAAGGTCATTGTGAAACTTATTCAGCCAGGAATAAATGGGGAAAAGACAAAGGAGCATGCGCAAGAGGTTTGTGTGCACAAAGCCTGAAAGGGAGCACATCACTCGCACCCTCATTGCGGTACTTAGAACTCACACCTAATTTCAAAGGAGGCTCGGGGAAGTATCCAGACTATGGGCCAAGGAAGAAGAGGAAACACTGGATTTTGTCAGCAGCTCCTGCCGTTAGTTGTGTTCCAAGGAGTACCATTTTTTTAAGTGTATTTATTTTTAAATAATAAATAGAACAAGTGGGGGAGGAGCAGAGAGAGAGGGGGACAGAAGATCTGAAGTAGGCTCCAGGCTCCGAGCTGTCAGTGCAGAGCCCGATGTGGGACTTGAACCCATGAAGCATGAGATCATGACCTGAGCTGAAGTCTGACGCTTAACCGACGGGAGCACCCAGGAGCCCCTCAGAGGGTACCATTTTTTTTTTTTTTAATTTTTTTTTTTCCAACGTTTGTTTATTTTTGGGACAGAGAGAGACAGAGCATGAACGGGGGAGGGGCAGAGAGAGAGGAAGACACAGAATCGGAAACAGGCTCCAGGCTCCGAGCCATCAGCCCAGAGCCCGACGCGGGGCTCGAACTCACGGACCGCGAGATCGTGACCTGGCTGAAGTCGGACGCTTAACCGACTGCGCCACCCAGGCGCCCCCAGAGGGTACCATTTTTACATAGACTGTGTTTTTGGTGGTGCCCTTGGAGTTGTGTAACATGGTGGCTCTGTCACTGTATTCCTGGTACATGGAACAGTGAGAGGGGCTAGCCGGTCATAGCAGGTGATTATGGTAAGATGAACTAGAAAACCTCAAACTGGCATGGTTAGCATCTGCTCTGTCTTTGTGTGCAGGATTTCAGGGGAAGCCAAATTGTGTACAGTTACTTGAGATTTTAGTGCAAGCAGGATGAGATGGTGATGATGTTTCCATCCTTGTGATGGCCAAATTCTCGTCTCGAAGTCTGGATAAGTTGAGTCCTTGAGTGAGGGCGCCCTTTCGAGCAGATAAGATTGGGGTAGGGACTGCCACAATTTCCCGCCATCACCCATATTTTCTGCTCAACTCAGCAGCTCCATCCGGTCGTGAGAACTGTGCTTTGGGAGACCGCGTGAAACCCCTGACTCTGCGAGTTAGGTGTTTTGATCCAGTGTGCATCAGTTAATTAATTTTTTATCTTAATGGCAAAAATGGGTATATTTGGGAATAACAGAGCCTCGCAACTCGGGACAAGCAAGCCATGGCCGAACCATAGGCCAGTCCTAGGTGTGCATTCGTTTATATAGTTGAATTCTTAGTTTGACCCTCGGTGGGCGGCTCACCCAACCCAGTAAGGCCCGTAGTTAGTGACTACGCGTCATGCTTTGCCGTTCACAACGCACGTGCTCTTAAAACATGCCATTTGCTGCTCACAACAGTGCTGGAAGATAAGACAGCCATCGCGGCCCACGATTTACAAATAAACTCAAGAGGAGGGTGACTGGCCCCAGCTCACGTAAGAAAACAGACGCCACTGAGATCCTTACCTCTCACCTGTATCTTCAGCCATCCTCTCTCCTGGCTCCTTAACCATGATGTAAACACATGCTTCAGTCACCCTTGTCTTATTAAAACAACAACAAACAAACTCGCCCCCGGCTCCTGCCCCCTCTTTGATTTCTAACCGCAGCAGGATTTCTTGCCTTCTCTTGACGTCCAAGCTTCTCTAATATGACATCCTTCTCTTATAAAAATGTTAAGAGAATATACATTTACTGTACGTGATATAAAGATGCACACACACATGTATATACATTTAAGAAAAAGAATCCTAAACATTCCATTTAAAAACTGTGAACTGAGTGATACTGTGGTTTATAATAATAATAATTATTGTATATATATTATATATATATTTGGTCTTGTCCCCGTTTCTGGCACAGAGCTTCTAAAATAATTGGAATTTCCTATTGTTGACCAGTATAAAGGTGTCTTTTGTTATGTTAATAAGGTGTCTTTGGAAAGCACCTAAGGAAGGGGGCTGGTTGCTGCAGGATTAAAGGGCTGATTTTTCAGTCCTACCCTCCAATTCCCACCCCCATCTCCCCTACTCCAGACTTCCAGGGAGGGGGAGAGGGGCTGGAGGTTGAATTGACTGCTAATGGCCAATGATCTAATCGGTTGTGTTTATGTAATGCAGACACTATAAAAACCTAAGAGAGGGGTTCCGAAAGCTTCTGTGTTGGTGCACATGTGGAGGTTCGGAAAGAGTGGTGGACCCAGAGAGCATGGAAACTCCCCACCCTTTCCCCATACCTTGCCCTCTGTATCTCTTCCATCTGGCTGCTGTTCCTGCGTTGTACCCTTTTATACTAAATGGGTAATCTAGTAAAGAAAATATTTCTCAGAGTTCTGTGAGCCAGTCTTGAAAATTCATCAGACCCAAGGAGAGGGGTCGGGGCAAAATCATTGGAACCTCCAATCTCTACCCAGTTGTTTGGAAGCACAGGTGATAACCAGGTCTTGGTGATTGGTGTCTGAAGTGGGGGGAGGGTGTTGGGGACAGTCTTGTGGGACCGAACCCTTAACCTATGGGACCTATCTCTGGGTAGACAGTGTCAGAATTGACTTGAATTGTAGGACACCCAGTTGGTGTTGGGGAATTGCTTGGTGATGTAGGGACCCACACACGCGTGCGCACGTGTGCGCGCGCACACACACACACACACACACACACACACACTGGAATTGGTGCCAGAATCCATTTAAATAGGAAAGATGGTACTCTAATCAGTGTAAGAAACGTATGGTCAGTTAAAAAAAACTCAAAAGAGCTAGAGAAGCAGTATGGGAAGGGACAGCAGTAAGAGAATAAGAAAGGAGAGAAAAGACAGATTTACAATATTATAATAAAGGGGAATAAGCTACAGATGGAGGAAACTAAAATATATTATGCTTACAGTAAAAACATTTTTTTTTTTAAATCTTGGTTGTCCAGATTCGAAAGTTAGAATCTACCTGTGTTGACTCAAGTTGAGATCAGAGATAACTGGACTAAGGCCATTAATGACACTTTACATGTGGTCAAAGTTCTGAACCAAAATGTCATTTGGACAAATTCTTTCAAGTGTTGAATGGAAAATTTCCACATGAATGCAGTGGTTTCAAAGCTTATATAAATGGATATCTTCCCAATAATACCCAAATCCTAATAGTAAAACTTGAAAAACAAACACATCATTAACCCATACCCTACCCCTTTGTAAATCCTATTTTTTAAGCCAAAATCAAATAAGTATGGGGAAAATGTAAAAGACAAAGTAAGAATTAAAAAAAAAAAAAAGAGGGAAGAAAGAAAAGAGGCTTCAATATTAGAAAAGAGGAGTCAAAATTGTCATTGCTTTGTAGGTAATTTACAGGAAACCCAAGCAGATAATGGAAAGTGATGACATTTGTGATAAGAATCTAGTGAGGTGGCTAGTCACAAAATGTACAAAAAATTAGTAGCTTTTATATAGGTCAGCAGAAAGCCTTAAATGATCTCATTCTCAATAGCAAATAAATAAGTAAATAAGCCAACAACAACAAAAAGTTCTAGAATTAAATTTAAGAAAGAAATGTCCAGTCCACACAAAAACTAGGACTGAACATTATTATCAAGTGACATATAAGATTCCACTGCACTGAGAGATCTCACATTTCTGGATGGGAAGGTCTGATATTGATAGTCTACCTTCAATGAGTTGGTATGTTTGTTGTAATTTTCAGAAGTCTAATATTTCTAAGAGGTTGACAAAATAGCCAAGAATATTTTGGGGGGGGAACCCACAAATCAATGAACCTGCACTATCAGAAATGAAAATATTACAGATGTACAGTAAGTAAGTAAAAGTCAGTATGGAGCTTAGTATGTGATTATGTCATAAACCCTTACAGGTTATCTATGGTGGCAGAGCAGTTATTTAAAAATAATATGATTACGGGGTGCCTGGGTGGCCTAGTTGATTAAATGGCCGACTTTAGCTCAGGTCATGCTCTCACGGTTCGTGGGTTCGAGCCCCACGTCAGGCTCTGTGCTGACAGCTTGGAGTCTGGAACCTGCTTCGGATTCATTGTCTCCCTGTCTCTCTGTCCCTACCCGACTTGCACTTTCTCTTTCTCTCTCAAAAATAAATAAACATTAAACAAAATGAAAATAACGTGATTACCATTTCGTATCACAAAACAAGGAAATTTCACATAGCCTTAATGTTTCAGTATAAAGAATTCTTAGGATTTATCTCAAAGGGAGAAATCTAAGATGTGGACTGACATTTATCTGCAAGGCTGATGATCTGTGGGGGCATTTTTTGGAATAGTGAAGAACTACCAGTTAGCTCCAGCATTAATTAGGATGTGGAGTAAGAAATCATAGAAAATCCATGCCGTATATTAATTAAAAATGTGTTAGTTCTTAATATATATTAATATAAATATATATAATATATAATATAAAATTTATTTTTAAAATTTTGATTCTAATATAGTTAACACAGTGTTATATTAGCTTCAGGTGTACAATATAGTGATTCAGCGATTCTGTACTTTACTCAGTACTCATCAAGATAAGTGTACTCTTATCCCCATCACCTGTTTGACCCATTCTCCCCCTCTCCTCCCGACCCCCCCCCCCCCCCGATGACCATCAGTTTGTTCTCTATGGTTAAGAGTCTGTTTTTTGGCTTGTCTCTTTTTTAGATTTTGTTCATTTGTTTCTTAAATTCCACCTATGAGGGAAGTCATGTGGTATTTGTCTTTCTCTGACTACCTTATTTCACTTAGCATCACACCCTCAGCCTCCATCCATGTTGTTGCAAATGGCAAGATCTCACTCTTTTTTATGGCTGAGTAAGACTCCTTTGTGTATCTGTCTATATCTTCTCTATCCATTCATCTGTCCGTGGACACTTGAGCTGCTTCCACAACTTGGGAATTGTGAATAATACTGCAGTAAACATAAGGGTGCATATATCTTTCTGAATTTGTGTTTTTATATTCTTTGAGCTATATTATATTTATTAATAAGGGGAAATTTACTTTTCTTTGTTAAGTAAAAAAAAGAAAGCCCACTATGCACACACCTTATGCCATTTAAGAATACATATAAAAATACTAGAAAGACATATACTTAACACTGTTCCCTTCCCTCCTTTCTTTTGCCCCCAAAGATTTGTTCCTGTCCCCCCCCCCCCCCCAGCTCTGATCCACACTTCCCTCAAGTTCCCCTAGACAACAGAGCTGGGAAACCAGTGACTCCTCCAGCATTCAATTAGTCCTTTTGCATTTTTAAATGGAAGTGATTTTAATGTGCAGATGCAGAATGTAAGTTTCTCACAGGGAGGCTTGTTAGACCTGTGCGTCAGAAAAGTGTTAAGCCTCGGTGGAATCAGTCAAGCTGTATTGAGAGTTGGCCTTGATTTTTTTTTTTCCTTATTCAAATTAAAGGTGCCCGATAGGAAATGATTTGAAGGGCAGAATTATACAACCAGGTCTTTGTACTGCTTGGACCAGTTCTTCTGACAGTTGGATATACTCACAGATCCCATGGGGGATTTGTGAAAAGGCAGATTCTGATTCTGGAGGTCGGTGGGAAGGCCTGAGAATCTGCATTTCTAACAGGCTCTCGTGTGATGCCCGGCCCCGTGAGCAGTGTTGGCTTAGGTGATCCCTCTTTCGAGCTTGCTCCTAACGGATTTTCATTTTTACCATGATCCTATGAAAAACAATCATCTTTTTGTGTTCATTTCCTTTCTTCTGGGGCCTGACCTGCTCGCTTTGTGTTCCTAGGAATGAGTTTTCTACCTGGGCTTTGAGTCAAGCGTGGGGTTAATGCCTCATGCATGCCAAGAGCAAATAGAGAATAAAAAATGCATGGAAAAAAGAATATTTTTTATCCTAGGCAAATACTTCAGTCAGATAAAACAGAAAATATCTTTATGAAACTATTAATAAATCCCCGAGACATCTCAAATTAAACAATGGCAAGAAATGTTATGTTTGTAGAAATACATAAAATTCATTTGAGGTCAGGACGTTTTATGGTGTCGGCCAATAAAGCAGATGGGAGATTCCACTCATTTGAATGGGCCTCGGATAAAGCTGTCAGTCCGTGGAGCCAGGAGGCCGGGACTTTCGGTCTGGCCCAGGTAATGGAGGGGTGACTGTGGCGGTCACCCTTTGTGGCCCATCCAATCACTAGGCGCTTGGGTCCAAGACATCCTGTGGACAAAATGCTGTTGTGTGAGAGGCCCAGGGAGCAAGGAATTACTGGAAGGGGCTCAGAGAGTGGGGCTTTGTAGATCCAAGGCTGAGAGGAGCTGCATTAGATAGTTGCTGGACAGAACCCAGATTGTCCAAAGGCTCAAAGACAGTAGAAATTTATCTTTCACTTGCATGACAGTTACTGGTTGGCGGGCCATGTCTCCACATGGTGATTCAAGGTCCCAGATACATCCCATCCTGGCATCTCAATGGAGCCCATGCTATAGAGAGCAGAGAGGAGGCACGCCTTTTTCTTAATTTTTTTAAGACGCGGTCCCATGATCAGCATTCGCTTTGCGTCAGTGAGAACCCAGCCACGGGACCAGGTTAACTGCAAGAAAGCTTCTGGGAAACGAGGCCAGGCTGGATGCCAGAGGAAGAGGAGGTTGGTTCTTGGTGAACATCTTTGTTAAAACTGAGGCTGGGGCACATGGGTGGCTCAGTCGGTTGAGCTTCCGACTTCAGCTCAGGTCACAGTCTCACGGTTCATGAGTTCGAGCCCCACATCGGCCCCTCTGCTGTCAGCCTGTCACCGCAGAGCCTGCTTCGAATTCTCTGTCCCCCTCTCTCTACCCCTCCCCCGTTTGCACGCTCCCCAAAATAAATAAATATTAAAAAAAAAAACAAAAAAAACCTGATGCTAATTTGGGCATGAACCAGTGATGGCCTGAGCCCCCAACACAAAAACTCAGGCCGAAATAGAAAGCCACAAGTAGAAGCGGCCTCATGTTCTGCTTGGTAAAAATGTTCTGTTCAACCAATTGGTTGGTTGGGGTGGGGCGGGTGGAAATTACTAGAATAATTCTGGGGCAGATACGATTTTAGATTTGGCTTCATGATAATTTATTTCCTCTGAGAGATTTTGTCTGCAGTTAGGAGAAGCCCCCGTCGAGTGGTGATGTGGCCCCAGGCACCCAGATATTGTAACTTGTTTCCTTAAGGAGGAACCGCTACAAAAATTAAAAGCAGAGACGTGAGAGCCCACCATATTTTAGGGCTTTCCAGACAGTGAACTTGGCATACCGGGGTCCAGAAAGAGGTGATAAGAGACTTGTCAGGACACTTAGCTCCTGGAGTGACTAGTATGGCTTCAGGTCCTGGGCTGGTTGCCTTTGCATGGATTCCGTTTCATCCAACCCAGCGTCGTGGTTTTTGTATCCCCCGTTTTTGCCTCAACATGAAAGCATTTGGGAAGCGTTTCTATGTGTGAAGGTATATGTAGCGTTCTCCAAAAACCTCACGCAGTCCTAATCTCACGATGAGGGAACGCTTCCCTGTTTTTTCCTGCCGTGGGTCCTCAATAAAATATGACATCACCTATTTTATTCCCAAGCTTCAACCTCTCTTTCATTCAACAGTTACCGACTCTGTGCACACTGAATGCTGTTCTTGGCGCTGACTCTGATTTGGACCTTCAAGGTCATGCTTGGACCTTCAAGGTCATGAAGGTTTTACGCTGTTTTGATTTTATCCTTAAAGCTGCCTGTATATGGTTTGTTTTTCTCCCTTAACTGTGGATGCTTTTTTCCCATTCGACTGATAAAGGCTAAGTCAGAATAGATATTAATTGTCCCTTAATTATGCTCCTGTGTTCCCTGAGATGGCCTGCATATTTTCTCCGAGGTGCCCAAATAGGACACATAACATTTAGGGAGATGTGTCTCTATCCTGGGGGAAAAAAAAAATGAACCTCACTGACAGTGTTTTTCTAATGAGAAGAGAGGAATTTTCCAACCAAAACAAAGGGAAAACCTTTGTCTCTCGGCAGGTAGATACTAAGTAAAATGAACACACAGCTGCCAGGTTTTTACATTAAACACTTAGTTTCTGTTTAATGTTTTCTTTATTGAGATTCTCATACTTCATCGGACACACTCAGCTGTAGTCCAGAAGTTCCTCAGAACTGAGGGACCCAGGCCTCGCCTCTCTTCCAGGACCGAAGATGTTTAAACAACATTTAAACAAAACAAAACAAAACAGAAAACTTAACAAGGGTTTTTTAAACAGAGATTTATAGTGGTTTCATCACGAGCTCGTTCTTACAGAACTCTGCCCCGGGTGGCCAGCCTGTGTGGCTTTGCTCGGAGGCCTGGCCCCTCTGCGGACAACAGCCAGCCCGTCTGAGGATGCTGTGGCACGTGCCACCCAGAGCCCTCGTTGGTACCAACCCCGTAATTGAAGATGCCAGAACAATTTTTGGAGCGTTAATACCAGGGTCGAGATACAGTGGCTGCTGTTTATACTCTTCGCAGATACTTGTAGGAGGAAACAGCTCCAGGGAAACCCCAAGTTGCAGTATCTTAAGCTCCATGAGCCAAGCATCTTCTCCAAAGACAGTGAAGTTTGCTAGTTACGAGGCCAAAAGAGACTGTACTAAGTCGGAGGAGGTCCGGGAGGTGCAGACTCACCCCAGGGTGTTGTTACTTGACCTCCTTCAGGGTAGCCTGAGGCCTCAGTGTGGACTAGCCCGCTCGCTTCCTTTCCTGCCGAGCTGAGGGTGGCTTAGAGCTTTCTTTCTGGACCACAAATCTGCATCCTCTTCCAGGTTCCATCCGTCTCTCTGGGGTAGTCTAAATATTGACATAATGCTTCTCTCCCTCTTGACGAGGCCTTCTTTATCAAGCCTCTCTCTTTCCAGGCCCTTGCTCGCAGGCTGGGCAAAATCTCCTCTACGTCTGCTCCACTTCCCAGTGTTTGCTGGTTGACCTCCCAGTGGTCGGTGAATGCTCCGCGTCTTAGCATCCTGCAGCCCTCTGAAGTTGCTGCATTATCACAGGGCCCCGTTTTCTTTGATTTGTAATGTTCGCGCTTAAGGTTTCACCACAGTGCTTGACAAATAGTCTTTGGCCACCTGACTGTTGCTTTTCTTGAAGGGGAAAGAAAGGACATATTTGCTTATAGCTTCTCTCTAAATCCAGAGCAAAGAGCAGTGTAGTAGATTTGAAGCGGGCTTAACTAAGGACCTAGTTCAGTTTCTCATTTGGCAATAAACCGTGTGCAAGATTCGCAAAACCCAGCAAACTCAAGACTGTTCAATGTTCAAGGTTTATTTCTCTCTGTTTACCTATTCGGTGATGCCTTCAGGAGATGTATGCACGGGACTGGTACTGAATGAAGACTGATGCTGAGCTCCACAGTACTGGGATCTTTGGAACATGTGCTCTTTGTGCCTTGAGGCAGGATGCCTTCACCCAGCGTCGGCTGTGGTGGGCAGGCTGGGGTGACTTCCTGAGAAAGCTGGACCTCAGTGGGACTGCTTTAGATGGGCAGAATAGAGTGAGTAAGACGCTTTGGAAGAGGGGAGCTGAGCGTTGGAGATCAAAGCAGAGCACAGGTAGAGCCATGGGAGAAACCTGGTTGGATGGATGATAGAGTCAGGTGGGGCTTGGGGTTTGTGGGAGATACAGGCAGACGGGTAAGAGAGAGCCAGATGCAGGAGGGTCCTAATTAGCAAGAAGAGCTACCTGTTTGAGGGTCTGGAATTCTTAACAATTTTAGGATGTTCCTTAGCTTTAGGAGGAATGGCTAACAGGAGGGGAAAAAAATCCACTTCCCGGCAGTTCTACTTAGTGAAGTGTCAGCAATGTGTCATCATCTTGATCAGTGTTTTATCTTTATCTGGTTTCCCGAGGGGTTCCTATATTATCTCTCTCTCTCTCTCTCTCTCTCTCTCTCTCTTGCTTATATTTTCTTTGGTGGCATATTTTTTTCAAATGGTTCCTCCTTCCCTCTACTCTTCATATCAGGGAGTGCTTGGATTTAGTTTTACATGGATGTCTCTTAACTGCAAGCAACATTGGTTACGTTGAAAATCCTATTCCCTTGTATCCCTGAAATCCCTGTTATCTTTTGCTGGGGAACTCTTGAGATGGTTTTTCTTTTTTTCTTTTAAAAAAATTTTTTTTAATGTTTATTTTTGAGAGAGAGAGACAGAGTGTGAGCTGGGGAGGGGCAGAGAGAGAGAGAAGGAGACACAGAATCCAAGGCAGGCTCTAGGCTCCAGGCTGTCAGCACAGAGGTCATGAGATCATGACCTGAGCTGAAGTCAGACGCTTAACCGACTGAGCCACTCAGGCACCCCGAGATGGCTTTTCAATGAAGAAAATTCATGGAAGAGTCCCTAAAAGGACAATTCATATAAGTAATCTTCCCTGAAAATGAGGTGTATTCACCTGCTAGCTTTGGGAACATGAAGGATGCAGAGGACTGCCTCCTGCCCCCTTTTCAATGCCAAAGCCCTATGTTGTGTGGTGTTTTGTAAAAACTCCAATCACATTGCTTCACGAATGCTTAGAGACAGAGTTTGAGGAGGTTAGTGACACCAGGCTTGGGAGCTTTCCCAGTAGGGACGTGTCTCACGCTGCCTTCCCTAATTCCTCCCTTCCACCATGGTATGTAAAGAACTACCAGAGAAACCTTTTGAAGACAGAATTCTCAGTGTGTCCTGTAACACTCCTCTCCCAGAGACTCTGCCATGGTTTTCTTTTCACCTTTTATGAGATCAGACTCCTCTCGGATTCCTATCTGAATCTTAGCCATCTATCTTTCAGAGTCCAGTCGGATCTGTCTTCTCTTGACCTGCTGCCCTCACATCATTCTGGCTGCCCTGCATCTTACTGTACCCAGAGTAGCCCCAACTGGGTGTGTGTGTGTGTGTGTGTGTGTGTGTGTGTGTGTGTGTGAGTGATTTTTTTCTCTATTTGCTTCTTACAGATTCCTCTGCCCACATCAACTCCCCCCTTTCCAACTATGTATATGCTCTATGCCCCTCGAGTGTAGGACCTTTGCTTTTGCAGCATTCCCAAGAATCTGAGCAAAACATGAGGCACCTCTTAGCCTTTCAGCAAATATGCAGTGATTGATTGATGAAGCTACATATTAATGGGGTCAGTAAATAGACCCCATTCTGGGCCATTTAAGTTCTACAGTCATCCATCTGCTGGGTCAGGACTTCTATACATGTGGGTGATTCTGTTTCAGCAAACAGTCTTTTTAACAGCCACATCAAGACAAGGAAACGTTCTGCAGAAGAGAAGGTTCCAGGCCTGGGCTCTGAGGACCACCCACTGAGGCTTCACTGGAAAGGGGCATAGACCCTGGAGAAGGATGAAACAGGTCTGAGGATGAAGAGTCTGGACAGATGGACAGAGGACCACAAGGTGACCCAACCGGGAGCAAGAAACAAGAGAACAGGCTGCTGTAGGTCTTGGGCAGCAAGAAGTTTACATGGATCAGTTTATACTTTTGGATTAATATTGTTTGGCTGGAAAAAATAGTGTAAATAAGATGAATATAAGCCATCTGGTTGGTATATTGGTGCAAAATGAACAATAAGGAATGGGGAGACTTGTCAGAAACAATAAGAGATGCACTTTAGCTTTTTAAGAATTACTATAACTTTGTTATTTAAGATTTGGGGAAATTTACCAGACTGGTACCCGTAGTGATAATCACGCCAAGAGTGATTAAGTGCATTTGGACCCATCATGCCGCCCTGACCAATGTTCTCTGAAGATCCTCAGAGATGGGAGTGGATGGTAATGCTTCAAGAACAGCCGATCATGATGACTGAGCCCAAGCCAACAGTTTTGTGTTGTAATTAATTAAAATTTACAGCACAGTTAATCTGGCAACATCCACATATTTAACAATATGGATAATTGTTATTGTGCTGGAACGCTTTTACGAATGAATGGTGACCAGATCGCATAAGTGCCTGTAATTTGTGTGTCTTTACACAATGAAGCTGAGCCTTTACAGATTTTTTTCCTTTGTTAAGGCTCCAATAACCCAGAAACAAAGCCAATGTTAACAATTTCCTGTGACACTGACTTAATCCTAACACGCGTGTGCGCACACACGCACTCCTTGGAAGACAAAGGTCTTGGTTTGATTTCTTGACAATGGATTCTCCATTCCTCAGATGGATGCCGCACACACCCAGGAAAATCTCTACCTGCCAGTCCCATGAGAGAGGCTGTTTAGCAATTGCTGGAGGGTTTTAATCCCATCTAGGAGCTTGAGGGAGCCTAAGCTCTGAGCCCCATCTAGCTATGGAGTGACAACACAAGGACCACTTGGGGGAGGTTGAGGAAAAGGGAGCTCAAGAGAGAGACCTGGCCGGGCACAGCTGGCGGGTGAGCAGGAAGGTTCCTGCCTCCAGGAGTCATGGGGAAGAGTAGAGCAGAAGGTTAAGCTTTAACCCTTTAAAATGGCTTTGTTTTTGGGGTGCTTGGGTGACTCGGTTGAGCATCTGACTTCGGCTCAGGTCATGATCTCACGATTTGTGAGTTTGAGCCCCGTGTCGGGCTCTGTGCTGACAGCTCAGAGCCCGAAGCCTGCTTCAGATTCTGTGTCTCCCTCTCTCTCTGCCTCTTCCCTGCTTGTGCTCTGTTTCTCTCTCTCTCTCTCTCTCTCTCTCTCTCTCTCTCATAAATAAGTAAACATCAAAAAATTAAAAATAAATAAATAAAATGCTTTGGTTTTCTTGGGGCACCTGGATGGCTCAGCTGGTTAAGCGTCTAACTTGATTTCGGCTCAGGTTATGGTCCCAAGGTGATGGGATCAAGCCCCACATTCAGGCTCCGTGCTAAGCTTGGAGCCTGCTTGGGATTCTCTCTCTCTCTCTCTCTCTCTCTCTCTCTCTCTCTGCCCCCCTCCCTCCCC
>NW_024412439.1:6367190-6483117 GCF_014898765.1 Herpailurus yagouaroundi | reverse complement strand
TCCCTCCCCCCAACTTGCACACACATTCTCTCTTTCAAATAAAATTTAAAAAATAAATATAAAATGCTTTGTTTTTCTTAATTTATTTCCCCAGTACTACAAATGCATAGTTTTTGTGAAAAGATAGATGACATACTTTTATAGCTGCAGGTGATAACCATATATAATTTTCACTTGCCTGTGCGTCTGTGTGCACACTTGGGTAGTTCCCCCAAATGTGATCAGAGTGTTTTATCACCTACTTTTTCTCTATGTCGTGAACATCTCAACAACTTACTTCATATACATTCAAGGCCTGATTTTAATAAGTACATAGCCATACCCATTAGTTGTATTGTGTGCTTGCTATGTATCAGAAGACTTCTAAGAATTTGCTTTTTAGGAAAGCTAAAATTGGCACCACAAAAGTGATACGTAAGAGAAGTGAAGCACAAGTTTTAGAAATCTGTATGCACTGTAGGAGGAAAAAGGGATATTTTGAAAATCTGAGAGAATGAACATTTCAGGGACAGACAACTTCTGTTTACGGCTTCTAGTGGTCATGAAGAATTTCCCATATTTTGTATTTCTTAGGTCTTTGTAGAGGGATATGGAATGGGAGTGCCAGGTATGTGTCCCCCCTCCTTTATTTTTACTTTTTGATTTTTGTTTTAATTTTTATTATTATTTTTTAATATTTAGAGAGAGACAGAGTGTGAGCAGGGGAGGGGCAGAGAGAGAGGGAGACACAGAATCCGAAGCAGGGCTCCAGGCTCCGAGCTGTCAGCACAGAGTCCGATGCAGAGCTCGAACCTGCGAACCACGGGATCATGACCTGAGCTGAAGTCAGATGCTTAACCAACCGAGCCACCCAGGTGCCCCTTGAATTTGTTTTTAAATCACAAGCTTATTCCTTTGACATGTCAATTTCTAATATCCAGATCATCTTTTGAGGGGGATATATTTTACCACCAATTAGTGTCTTTGGTGTTTTCACTTGCCCATGCATAATGTTCTTCCTACTATTTTATAAAGCAAGTAATTGTCAGGTTGCCACTTTCCTTCTGTACAATAGGGGATTGCTGAGAGGTCTGTGCCACCAAAGTAGGACTTAACTGCCCTCCCCAACTGAGGTAGAATGTGGGACTCGTAACTGAGGGTAGAGAAAACAAAAGATGGTCTGGGATCAAAGAAACCATGTGTGTATCAGTCAGCTCTTGCTTTGTAACAAACCACCCCAGTATTCAGTGGCTTAAAACAACCACCACTGATTCTGACTCACATAGTGGTGGGTCAGTTGGAGTTGGCTGATTGAAGCTATATCTAGAAGGGTCCCCCTGGGCTTGGTTTCTTCCTGTTGGTTGTGCTTAGGTCTGTTTTGCACATGTTCATTCTGGAAAGAGCAGCAGCTGCTCTGGAAAAGGATGCTCTTCTCATAGTAATGGCAGAGGGGAGGGGTCTCACAATATCACCACCCATGTATATCTCAAACAGTGCTTGTGTCATTTCTGCTATGATTTAATCGTCAAAGCAAGTTACATGGCCAAGCTTGAAGGTAACAAAAGGTAGGAAAGTCTTTTATTCTAACTAGCCCATCTGGGTTTGCCACAGGCTTTCCTGGTCTTAGGTATTGAAAGCTACATCCTGGGAAGTGTCTCAGTCCTGGGAAAACCAGGATGGGTTGGTCAGCCTAAGGGAAATATCTTGTGACTTCAGTTGGAGGAACTGCAAAGTTATATGGTGAAGGAAATGGATGCAGGAAGGGGTAAGGGATTGGAGTGAATAATTCACTCTACCACAGGGTAGAAGATATGAGTCCAGGGCTAGGCGTCCTACACCCATGTGCTGGGAATGGCTTTGGGCTGGCGGGTGAGTGGTCTACATACGTAACGTTTGTACAGTGCTTCAGAGCACGTTTGTGCTCTCACTTGATCCCTCCAACAAGGCTGTGAGACAGGTAAAGAGAGGCTTTTTAGGTGATCTGAATTGACTGTATTGAGGAAAACTGTCAGGAGCTTGTGTGCCTTTACCAAGTTGGAGTAAGCTTACTGAGAGCCTTGGTTAGTAAAGAGTAGACATCAAGCTCAGGTCTTTCACCTCCCTCCCTCCCTCCCTCCCTTCCTTCCTCTCTTTCTCTCTTTTCAATTTTTTAATGTTTATTTATTTTTGAGAGAGAGAGAGAGAGTGTGTGAGTGGGGGAGAGGCAGAGAGAGTGGGAGACATGGAATCTGAAGCAGACTCCAGGCTCCGAGCTGTCAGCACAGAGCCTGATGCAGGGCTCGAACCCACAAACTGTGAGGTCATGACCTGAGCCGAAGTCAGGCACTTAACCGACGGAGCCACCCAGGTGCCCCTCAGCCTCCTTTCTTTACATTTGAACTAAAAAATAATTCTTTCTGATAAAGCGTGGGCATCATCAGATGATCAGATTAAGCCAGAAAGCCCTATGCTGCCCTCTTAAACCCTCCAGTCCTAGCACTTGCTTTGCAGATACAATTACTCTTCCTCACAAGCAGGCGGCAGAGAGGAGGGGCATTCTTACTGCTCTGTGTGGGACAGATGACACTGTCACCTGAGTAACTGACAGTGGGAAACTGCCTCTTAACATTTGGAGGGTCCTGAGAGCAGCCTGTAAGGACTCCATTCGTGAAGGGCTCTGATCATGGGACAGGAGGTTCTTCACTCACTGTGGAATCAGTGAGGGAAGACCTGTGGGGGCCGCATGACCCCAGGAACATGGTCCATCCTGCTTTCTTTGCTCCCCAGGGCATAGAGACGCTATCTGAAGTGGTCCGTTGTCTGTGCAGTGTGGTGCCACCCATCTCCTGGGCAGGCTCTGTGAGCTTGTCTGGCATTGAGAGAGTGAAAGGTTGCAGAGCCGGTACCCTCGTGGGCATCCAGCATCTGAGTCAACATTTCGAGGAAGTCAAATGTAGCAGTTGGTGGTTATTTATAAGGCAATGATGTAAGTTGCTGCTAACAAATCATTTATTACTAGTTAACTGAAAGCAATGAGCTCATGCTGGGGTGGGGGGGGGGGGAAGGAAGAAAAGAAAAGAAAAAAAAGAAAAGAAAAGGACTTAATGAAATGATGGGGAGGGCTTCTCCCAGAGCCAGTTTGTTCTGGATGGAGGAGGGAGGGAGGAAAGGAGGAGCGTCTCTCATTACCCTTCCAACAAATCTACCATAATCTTACAAAATAGGGGGTTTTAGCCACACTTTCCAGTAAGCTCAGTGACTTCATTTACATGGCAGAGGTTTACAAAGCAAGTTCACTACCATAGATGTCTATGACATTGAGTCTCTTTGACCTTGCAAGTACTCTCCCTTTGCTGGAGACGGTTTTCTGAGTTTGCACTCTGGATTTTGAAAGAATGGTCCTGTTTAAGGAGGAATCATGTCTAACAAGTTTGAGTATGATGTGAAGTGAATTTCATATGGCCCAAGCTCAAATATTCACAGTCCTTGACAAGTATCCGAGGCCCACAAATAATTCTGACATGTTTTAAATCAAGACAATGGCCTGTTTCAGTTTCCCTGACAAAACTCCACAACTGACATAACCTGCTTGTAGATTAAAAAAAAAAAAAAAAAGCCAAGCTCTGAGATGTTTACTATGGCATGGTTCTACAATCGAGCTTTCCTGAAACACACACACACACACACACACGCACACGCACACGCACACGCACTCACTTCACTTGCCCAGCGAGAGAAAAAAAAGGCAATGTAGTTTCTCATTAGAGCAAAACAAAACCAAACAAAAAACCAAAGTGATAAAAGATTTTTAAAGTTTAGCTAGGGAATCAAGAGCTTTATTTATTTATTTATTTATTTATTTATTTATTTATTTTAACTTTTATTTATTTTTGAGAGAGAAAAAACAGAGCGAGGGCAGGGGAGGGGCAGAGAGAGAGGGAGACCCAGAATCCGAAGCAGGCTCCACGCCCTGAGCTGTCAGCACAGAGCTCAACGTGGGGCTCGAACTCACAAACTGTGAGATCATGACCTGAGTCAAAGTCAGATGCTTGCTTAACTAACTGAGCCACCCAGGCACCCTGGGAATCAAGAGCTTTTAAAAAAGAAATATTCTAGGTAGTAGTTACTTCCATAATCCAATTCAATATTATATACAAATAAGAGAGACAAGATCAATCAGGACACGTTGGCAACTAGGAAGAGCAGTTTGTAGAAAGGGGGACAGTGAGCAGACCTTCAGGGAACAGAAGCAGACAGGCTGGAGGGGGTCAGGGTGATGAAGGCCCCATTCAGTCCCTGCATCCCACTTGACCCATGCGAATGTCTACTCTGCTAAAAACCCATCCCTACAACCCCCTCGGTTCCTCGAAACTCTCAGAGCCCAGCCTTGACTTCTGACCACTTAAGTTGGAGCCTGTCAACGATCCACAAATCACATTCTATACAATTCACTCGTATAAAGCATATAATTGAATGGCTTTGAGGACATTTCCAGAATTGTGCAGTCATTACCACAGTCAAGAACATGTTCCTCACCCCAAAAAGCAGGCTTGTTTGACGTTAAAAAAACAAAAACAAGACCCGAAAAACCCATCCCAAAGCAGTCCTTTTGTACCGGTTCTGGAGTCTTCTACAATGGCTGATTCAGATTGCTTTTGGCATAACTTTTTGACTGATAAAACAGTAATAGAAAATTCTAAATCAAGAAAATGATCTGCTTCTAAAATGGAGAAAAAAATGACCGCTCCTCTCCACACATCATAGAGAAACACACCTGTTTTTTAGGTAACGTTTGTTCTATGAAATGCTGCATATCTGTAAAAAATTGCCTCAGAACCTTCCGTGTGCTTCTATGTGCATTTCCACTGGTGACTCATCTTTTTCATCATCTTCATTCATCTTTATTCAAACTCCTGGCATTTTTGGTGTTTATTTCCCATCTTTCAAGGGAAATTTATAGACGTATAGACCAGACTTCCTTATATTTAATGCTATTACTGAGTTTTAACGCAACTCTTCCATTTTTTTTTTTTCCTTACCCAAACCCTACATTTTACTAAGGTTCTTCTCTTGGAACTTGAAAATCCTTCACAAACGATCTTTTTTTGGGGATAGCTTATAAAAACAGGATATTGAATTTTATTGCAAAGTTGTCTACATTTCACAATGCCAACTCTCTGAGAAAAGGCCCCGCCCCCTTTTTTTGTACAATAGGGTAATTTTTTAAAGTTCCTGAGACATTCACACAGTAAATGTCCAAATTCATATTTCATTTACGTACCTGTAGGCAAAAGTTGGTTTTAATGGGGGACAAGGAATGCCCATGGATTAACCCTGTGGGTTAATGCTCTCCTTTGGACTGTGATAAGTTTTCTAGAATTAAAGCTGAGGTCAGTCTAGAGACTGGAGGCTCTTTCTACTTAATTTAAATTGCCCTGAGAATTGTTTATAAAAGCTCCTAGAAGTGGAAAAACCAACAACAACAAAGGGATAGACAGAGCGCGCCACATTTTATTTTTCTAAGCCAGTTATATATATTTCCAAAGGGTTCAGTACTAGAAAAATCCGAGGAAACTATGTGTAATACAGTCACTAAGAGCCAAGTGACTTTTATTTACCTAAAAAAGGGTCTATTTGAGAATGTAGTTTCCAATATAGTTTCTATTCTTGTGGTCCAACATTTTTTAACATTCTAAAATTAGCAAGGCAAACCTGATCACTTGATCCTAAGAAGAATTTTATCATCTCCTCCTCTGTGCCCAGAGCATAGATGGAGTTGGAGGGTTGAAATCAAGCTGCAGCTTTAGAAATCTTCCCCAAACCAGGTAGACCCCTTGGGAGCCTGGAAAGTTCTCAGAACGTGAAGGTGGATGTTCTTCTGCTATCCATCGGTGCCTCCAGCCTTAGTAAAAATGCAGTTAGCACCCGTAGAAGTTCAACTGCCACCCTGGCTATTGGGTCTGAAAGAATGGGCCTCCCCCTGTCCTCCTCTCCTACCTCCCCTGCATGGTCACTGCTCATTATAGCTACCCAGAGCTGACATATCCTACTTTTCACTTATCTACTAGATAGAACCCCTTTGAGGGAAGGAAAATCAAAATTGCTATTTCCAATGTCTAGAACTCAGCAAATATTGAGAGAGAGAGAGAGAGAGAGAGAGAGAGTGTGTGTGTGTGTTTTGTGTGTGTGAAAGAGAGAGACACACGCACACAGAGACAGAGGCAGAGAGAGACACCTAGAGACAGAATACATTTTCAGTTGAACATCGTCCAAGCTTTGGTTTGAAAAAGGGGTCTTAGGGACTAGAGTAGACGTGGAAAACACTTGAGAAGTCCTCCAGGCGGGTGCAGTGGAGAAAGCTTAGGTGGGAGAGGGTACCGGTGAGGGCGGCAAAGAGAAGGGGCTTGGGTTTTGGGAGACATGTAGGGTGTAAGGTCAGGAGGACTTGGTGCTGGGTTGGCTGTGGGGCCCAACTTGGGGGGAAACTGTAGCCTTTCCCCAGAGCCTAGACCGCTCATTCTTCCTCCCCTTACCCCCTGCCCTTCCCACCCTTTCCCACTGCTGGCCTTGACCTCAGCCATTAAATATAGACTGTTAATTGCTCATCTTGCTTGTAGGTTCTGTGTTTTGCTTCCATTCTCCTTTCAGATGAGTATCCCTAAGATGTAACACAGTACGTCTCACCTTCCAAGAGAAATTCCAGGGGCTCGCTGTGCCCACCCGGGAAAGAACGGTTTCAGAACTGTCCCATTCCTGCTGGGGAAGGCATTCCTCTTTGCTTTGTAAATGTCTTAAATCTGACCTCTCCACCATCCCTGACCAGTGCGGCCATGCTGAGCCTCTCTCCTCTGAAACCCTGTGCCGTGACTGCCTGGGCCATCCAGTCACTCTCTCTTCAGCATTCAGTTCACCTGAGCAAACACTTTATTGGGTACTCAACACAAAGGCAGAGGATTTTACTGAGGAACGTGAGGGTAGTAGTCCTTACGTGGCATTTTGCAATTTGTCATATTGAGGAAGTATCCTTTCATTTCTCATTTTTTACCTCTTCTTATTAGTGACAGGTGTTAAGGTTAACCACTGCCGAAAAAAAGTGCGTGATGCGTTTAATTAGATTACCTACTTGGATTTCTTCCTTTTTTTTTTTAATTTAATTTTTTTAAATTTACATCCAAATTAGTTAGCATATAGCGCAACAATGATTTCAGGAGTAGATTCCTTAGTGCCCCTTACCCACTTAGCCCATCCCCCTTCCCACCACCCCTCCAGTAACCCTCAGTTTGTTCTCCATATTTATGAGTTTCTTCTGTTTTGTTCCCCTCCCTGTTTTTATTTTTTATTTTTTATTTTTTTAATTTTTTTTTTCAACGTTTATTTATTTTTGGGACAGAGAGAGACAGAGCATGAACGGGGGAGGGGCAGAGAGAGAGGGAGACACAGAATCGGAAACAGGCTCCAGGCTCTGAGCCATCAGCCCAGAGCCTGACGTGGGGCTCGAACTCACAGACCGCGAGATCGTGACCTGGCTGAAGTCGGACGCTTAACCGACTGCGCCACCCAGGCGCCCCCCCCGCCGTTTTTATGTTATTTTTGTTTCCCTTACCTTATGTTCATCTGTTCTGTCTCTTAAAGTCCTCATATGAGTGAAGTCATATGATACTTGTTTTTCTCTAATTTCGCTTAGCATAATACCCTCCAGTTCCATCCACGTAGTTGCAAATGGCAAGATTTCATTCTTTTTGACTGCCGAGTACTACTCCATTGTATACATATACCACATTTTCTTTATCCATTCATCCAACGATGGACATTTGGGCTCTTTCCATACTTTGGCTATTGTCGATAGTGCTGCTATAAACATGGGGGTGCATGTGTCCCTTCGAAACAGCACAGCTGTATCCTGTGGAGAAATGCCTAGTAGTGCAGTTGGTGGGTCGTAGGGTAATTCTATTTTTATTTTTTTGAGGAACCTCCATACTGCTTTCCAGAGTGGCTGCACCAGCTTGCATTCACATAGTTGGATTTCTTCTTATCAAATCATTTTGCATCCTTTAGCTAAATCCTACTTAAGTTGAAAGAAGGCTATTTTTTTTAATATTCCTAGGAATTCTTTTTCTGAGTACTTTATTGGGTTTTTTTTTCTTGGTTTTGTTTGTTTTCCTTTATACGTTATGTTGGCTTATAACATATATATACATATATATATATATATTTTTTTTTTTCAGACAGTGGATTAGAACTTTGAAGAGTTTATGCATTCTAAGTTTTCAGTCTTTATACCTTGACTCCTCTTACCTTTATACATTTTTAGCCCTGGACCTTGTTAGATGGTAAATTCTTTGAAGACCTTTTCAATTCCCGTCAGCCTGAAAAGTTTTCAGGGTTTGTTGTTGTTGTTGTTTGTTTTGTTTTGTTTTGTTTTGTGTTTTGTTTTGCTCAGGGAGGGGAAGCGGATTCCTTTCAGTAATTTTATTTTTTCCATATTGTAAATTTCATCAGTTTTAGACATCTCATGATTGATTGCTTATACTCTTTGTATTTACTTCTGTGTGCCTTGTGTTCTATTTCTTTTTTTTTTTTTTATTAAAAACTTCTGTTTGTTAATGTTTATTCATTTTAAGAGAGCACAAGTCAGGGAGGGGCAGAGAGAGAGGGGGAGACACAGACTCCAAATTAGTTCCAAGCTCTGAGCTGTCAGCACAGAGCCTGACATGGGGATTGAACCCATGAACCCTGAGGTCATGACCTGAGCCAAAGTCAGACACTCAACTGACTGAGCCACCCAGGCACCCCCATTGTGTTCATTTCTTGGTGCTGATTTCACTTTTGTTAGTCTGTTTTCCTTTTTCTTGATTAGGGTTGTCAGAATTTTGCCTCTTTTATTGTTTATATTCCCCTCCACCCCCAAGATTGAACTTGTTGATTTATTTATTACCTTTCTATTTCTATTTTAAAATGAATTAACTCTAATTTTTATCTGCAGTAATAAAAGCATTTGGGGCTATTCATTTTCCTTTGAGGATAGCTCCCACTGCTATACATATGTTGATGATGGGTTCTTTGCTTTTTTTTTTTAAATCTAACTAGCTTATAATTTCAATTTTGGTTTCCTATTTCTTTGATCCAAGAGTTATTTAGAAGAGTGTTTCTTCATTTCCAAGTAGTAAAGGTTTTTCAGCACTTTTTATCTATACTTTTCCTGGGTTATGATTAGAGAAAATGACCTGAAACCCCTCTGCCTCTTTGAATTTGTGAAGCGTTTTTGGTGTGTGTGATTGATTTCTGTAAAGGGTCCATGGATGTGAGGGGGAAAAAAATATACACATATATCTTCAGGTATTTAATTATTTTGTGTCCAAAAACCTTATTTTTCTCTATCCTGGAACTGTTTGATTTTGGAAGAGACACATTTAGAGGATTTTATTTTAAATCAAAGATTCTTTAGGTCTCTGATAGTTAATGTTACATACTTAGGTGCTATGTTTTTATGGAATGTTCAGGTTTCTGATTGTTGTTTCTTCTTTGTAAGTTGCCCTTTGATTATTATACAACATTCCAACTTACTGTGTTCAGTGCTTTTAACCCTGAGTCCCACCCTGTCCAATATTAATATTGTCATTCTTTTTGTTTTTTGTTTGTATTTGCTTGACATCTCTTTGCTCATCCCCTTATTTTAAACAGTTTTTTTTCCCCATTTTTAGGAGTGTTCTCTTTAAACAGCATATATCTGGGTTTTGCTTTTTAGCTCAGGGTGACAGTCTCATTTGATGGGATATGCATCCTGTTCCCATTCAGTTTAACATAATGATACTTAAATTTATTATGCTCATCTTTATATTCACTATTTAATTTACTTTGTGATTCCCCTTTATTTATTTTGATTTTTTAAGCTGATTTTATGTACCATTCATTCTCCTCTTTTCTTATCCATTTAAAAGTTCTGTATTTTTTCATCCTGCTAGTGATTAACTTTCATTTTCGACTATCATAATCAAACATACACTTTTCACTATATATGGAAGTAAGAAGTCCCTAGTTTTTCCTTTTTTTTTTTTTTTAAATTTTTTTTTCAACGTTTATTTATTTTTGGGACAGAGAGAGACAGAACATGAATGGGGGAGGAGCAGAGAGAGAGGGAGACACAGAATCGGAAACAGGCTCCAGGCTCTGAGCCATCAGCCCAGAGCCTGACGCGGGGCTCGAACTCACGGACCGCGAGATCGTGACCTGGCTGAAGTCGGACGCTTAACCGATTGTGCCACCCAGGCGCCCCGTCCCTAGTTTTTCCTGTGTAGATGTTCAGTGGACTGAATATGTTCCCCCCCAATTTCATACATTGAAATCCTAACCCCAACGTGATGGTAATTGGAGGTGGGGTCTTAGGGAGGTGATGAGGTCATGAGGGTGGGGCCCCCATGAATGGGGTTAGGACCCTGTAGAGAGCTGTGTTGCCTTCCTCTTACCATGTGTAAGGATAAAATTAGAAGGTGGCCATGTATGAATCAGGAAGCAGGTTCCCAACAGACACCAAATATGCTGGTGCCTTGATGTTGGACTCACCAGCTTCCAGAACTGCCAGAAATAAATGTTGTTGTCCAAGCCACCCAGTGTGGTCCTTTGTTATAGCAGCTGAACTGAGACAGAAAATTGTGCTACTGTGAAAAAATACCTACAGATGTGGAGGTAGCTTTGGAACTGGGTGGTTGGTACAGGCAGAAGGCTTTGAAGGTCATGCTGAGAAAAGTTTACAGTGCAGTGGACAGACCGTTGGCGGCAATTGTGGCGTGAACTTAGAGAAGAGAGCTGGAGGGAAAGAGTCCATCTTCCTGGAGAATGCAAATAGTCATGAACAGAACGTTGGTAGGAGTACGAATGATAAAGACCACTTCTGTTGAGGGTCAGATGGAAATGAGGAACATGTGAGTGGACCACCGGAGAAAAGGCAGTCCTTGTGGTAGAATGGCAAAGACCTTGGCTGACCCGTGTTCGTGTTCCAGTGTTTTGTGGACGGTAGAATTTGTGAGCGTGACGTTGGGTATTTAGCTGAAGTGAGATCTTTTTCTCTTTTTTCTTGAAAACCTTTGTGAGTTTCCTTTTCTTTTTAGTTTTAATTTTAATTCCATTTAGTTAACATACAGAGTTACCTCATGCCCTAGTACAGCTCCCTTCTGGTTGGTTGTTCTCTGTTGTTCTCTGTTGTTAAGAGGCTGTTTCTTTGTCTCTCTCCCTCTCTTTTTTTCCCCTTTTGTTTGTTTGTTTTGTTTCTTAAATTCCACAGATGAGTGAAATCATAGGGTATTTGTCTTTCTCTGATTATTTCACTTAGCATTATACTCTCCAGATCCATCCATGTTGTTGCAAATGGCAATTCACTCTGTTTTTATGGCTGAGTAATACTTTATTGGATATATGTATACTATCTCTTCTTTATCCATTAATCTATTTTTGTAATGTTTGTTTATTTTTGAGAGGGGGGGACAGAATCTGAAGTAGGCTCCATGCTGTCAGTGCAAAGCCCAGTGTGGGACTCAAACCCATGAACTGTGAGATGGATGAGGGAGCATGAGGCAGGCTGAGGGGCAAAGCACAAGCTAGCACACCCCCACCCCACCCCCAGGTGGGACATGTATGGTATTCCTTGGACCCTCCCAGCTACCACAAAATGAAAAAGGACAAAAAAAAAAAAAAAAAAGGTAAAACTCATAAGAGTCTCTACCAGTTTACCAGAAAAGGCAATCCCATCGTAGCCTAGGAACTCCCTACTGTCTTAATGTTAATACCTTGCTGGAGGGAAAACAACTTTAACCTAACAATAGCTAGCCCTCCAGTAAATCTTTAGCATGTGAAAGTCTCTTTGGAAATTCTCTCTTGATCCCCTGAGGCCATAAAACACTGCCCCCCTACCCCCCACTTACAGCGTAGCTCTTCCTGCCCATGGGTCCTGTCCCCATGCTTTAATAAAATCCTGTTTTTGCACCAAAGACATCTTCAAAAGTTCTTTCTTGGCTATAAGCTCTGGACCACCCCCGACCCCCGTCACCTCAAAACTTCATCAAGATCATGATCTGAGCTGAAGTCAGAAACTTAGCCAACTGAGCCACCAGGCGCCCCTCCATGCATTTACTGATGGTCACTTGGGCTACTTCCATAATTTGGCTATTGTAAATAATGCTTCAGTAAACATTGGGGGGTGTGTATACCTTTGAATTAGTGTCTTGTGTTCTTTGGGTAAATACACAGTAGTGCGATTGCTGGATCATAGAGTAGTTCTATTTTTAATTTCTTGAGGAACCTCCATGCTGTTTTCCAGAGTGTCTGCACCATTTTGCATTCCCACCAACAGTACAGGAGGGTTCCTTTTTCTCCACATCTTCTCCAACACCGGTTGTGTCTTGTGTTGTTGATTTTAGCCGTCTGACAGGTGTGAGATGAAATCTCATTGTAGTTTTGATTTGCATTTCCCCGATGAGTTATGGTGAGCATCTTTTAATGTGTCTGTTGGCCATCTGGATGTCTTCTTTGGAAAAATATCTGTTCATATCTTTTGCCCATGTTTAATTGGATTATTATTTTTTAAATGTTAATTTTTGAGAGAGAGAGAGAGAGAGAGAGAGCGCGTGCGCATGTGCTAGTGTGGGAGGGGCAGAGAGAGAGGGAGACAAAGGATCCGAAGCAGGCTCTGCATTGATAGCAGAGATCCTGATGCAGGGCTTAAACTCAGGAACCACTAGACTATTACCTGAGCCAGAGTCGGACGCTTAACCAACTGAGCCACTCAGGTGCTCCTGGATTATTTGTGGGTTTTTTTTGGGGGGGGGGTGTTGAGTTTATAAATTCTTTATATATTTTGGATACTAGCACTTTATCGTGTATGTCATTTGCAAATACTTTCTCCTATTCTGTCGGTTGTCTTTTAGTTTTGTTGATTGTTTCCTTCACTGTGCAGAAGCTTTTTATTTCAGTGTAGTCAAAATAGTTCATTTTTGCTTTAGTTTTCCTTGCTTTAGGAGACATATATAAAAACATGTTGCTATGGCCGGTGTTAGAGAAACTACTGCCTGTGTTCTCTTCTAGGATTTTTATGGTTTCAGGTCTCACATTTAGGTCTTTCATCTATTTTGAATTTATTTTTGTGTAAGGTGTAAGAAAGTGGTCCAGTGTCATTCTTTCGCGTGTTGCTGTCCAGTTCTTCCCACACTATTTGTTGAAGAGACTGGCTGAAGAGATTTCTAAGTTAAGTGTTGAAAGTGCAGCTCGGCCCATGCTGACTGGGAAAAGAGAAATGCCTTGAAGACAGAATTGTTCAGCAAAAAGATTTGGGAAATTCTTAGCCTGTCCATATTACAAAAAAAATGAGAAAGTATGTTTGGAAGAGAACACTTCAGGATGTGGCCAACTGGCCATTTGATAAAGAGATTAGTGTGGGTGTGACCCATCGACTCCATCAGCCGGCTCCAGAAGAAGCCAGGACTAGAGATGCTGTTACACCAGGAGAACAGGAGCAGCTGGGACTACAGGAAACAGAGAAAACAGGAGCAATGAAGGAAGACCATTGAATTCTTGGATCCTGCACACCCAAGTCTTAGAACCGCTTGCCGTGAATGCATGCAATCCTTCGAGACAAGGGAGGAAGGACAGGAAAGGCAATTCAGAGATCCACAGAGCTACTGCCAGCACAGGCCCAGGGTGCATGGACCCCCGGCTGGGACACATCCAACACCTTAGTTTCGAATCCTCTGATGAGCCCTGGGGCGGGGCCACCTGGTGGAGCCTGAGGGACAAAACCCTCACCCTGACAGAGAGCACAGCAGGGCTAGGGCCACCAGCAAGAGCCTGGGTGGTGTGGGTGGGGCTGCTGCAGAGAGCTATGGTGGGGGGAGCACCCACTGAGCTCTCTGGGTGATGTTTCTATCCTAGTTGGTCTAGAAGGCAGAATATCAAGCCAAAGTGGCTGGTTTTGCTTGGAACCTGTCACCTCTTTCTTTCCTGTTTCTCCTTTTTGGAATGGGGACATCTATCTTTTTTTTTTTTTTTTTAAGTTTATTTATTTATTTTGAGAGAGACAGAGACAGCACAAGTGGGGAGGAGCAGAGAGAGGGGGAGAGAGAGAGAATCCCAAGCAGGCTCTGTACTGTCAGTGCAGAGCCCAATGTGGGGCTCAAACTCACAAACCATGAGATTATGACCTGAGCCAAACCTAAGAGTTGGACACTTAACCAACTGAGCCACCAAGGTGTCCCTATCTTTTTTTGTTGTTGTTTTTTAGAGAGACAGCTAGAGGGCAAACAAGTGAGGGAAGGGGCAGAGAGAGATAGGGAGAGAGAGAATCTCAAGCAGGCTCCACACTCAGTGAAGAGCCCGACACGGGGCTCGATCTCACAACCCTGGGATCATGACCTGAGCCAAAATCAAGAGTCAGATGCTCAACTCACTGAGCCACCCAGGCACCTTATGCCTGTCTGACCATTATATTTTGGAAGCACATAATGTTTTTGGCTTCACAGGCTCCTACTTGGAGAGGAATTTTGTCTCCAAATGAGTTGAGACACACATGCTAATCAACTTCGGTTGGTTTTCCTTTTTTTAATCTGTCTTTTGTTAGTCCAGTTTCTAGGGCCATAGCTGGAAAACTCAGGAGGGTAGTAGGAAAAAACATGTTTTTCCTTTACTACATCATCCATGTCCAGTATCCCTGATGGTTAAAAACAATGTGGTCTGCTAATTCGGTTTCAAATTGTCCAAAACTGGGTAGTGTCCTCAGGTGCGTGAGAGAGACACAATTCTTCCTTCATCCCTGCCTCAAAGAAGTTCCGCAAATAATTTTCTAAGGAGAATGAGCATTTACAGTAATACTAAGCACACAAGAAAATAACACACCATGATAAGGAAGCAGCAGAAACAGCCAGCGGCATAGACTCATAATTGTCTAGATCCTGGAATTACCAGGTGCCAATCATAAAACCAATTCTCTCTACTATGTTCTAAGAAAAAAGGCAAGGTGAGAATCATTGTCTGGGTATAAGAAAGTCTGAAATCCTGACCTAGCAGCTTCAAGAAAGAGCCAAATAGAACTTCTGGCAATTAAAAAGTAAAATGAATGAACTTAGACGTTCAATCAGTGAGTTTAATAGCAAATTAAACATGATGAAGAGTCTGTGAATTAGGTCATAAATCAGATCTTAGAATAGTGCAGTCGCGGTGATACTATCAAACCGAACTAGAGAATGAAGGGTGTGCTAGGGGGTAGAGAGGAGGGAAAGAGAAAGAAAAGGAAGGAAAAGAGAAAAAGGAAAAACAATTCTAATCCCCCCCTCCCATAGAAACACCAGAAGAGTTTGTTTTTGTAGGCTAAGCGACAGTGAAATGTCCAGAATTCACTGAGATATCCAAAATTCAGTGGCTTAGGCATAGAAGTTTTTGTTTTTGTTGTTGCTCATATAACAACGCTACCTAGATATTCCTGGTCAGGCGATAGCTCTTCTCCAGGGGGTAATCAGGCTTCTCTCTTAGGGCTTGGCATCCTCTAGGATGTCACAATTGTTCGTATCCAGCTGCTGAAAGGGAAATTAGTGTGGTGGGAGCATACCTGTCTTGTTTCTTCAAAGCCTTGGACCAGAAGAGGTGCCCATCCCTTTAGTTATTGGTGAAAACCAGCCAATGTCAGTAAAAGCTACAAGGGAAGCTGGGAAAACATAGTCTGTAGCTGGCAGGCTCTGTCTGTATATCAAAGAGGGGGCATATGGTTTGGTACTGGTTTGGTACTGCTAGCCATCAGTGATTCACCAGGAGATGCAAACATGGAGGAAACCTGATCTCAAAAAGTGCCCGCAGACATAGTAGAAAATAATTTTGAAAGGGACAGGACTGATGTGGTGGTTTTCTGATAAACATTTTTATTATGGTATACATACATTCAGAAAAGCCTACAGATCCTCGTGTACAGCCTCATGAGTTATCACAAAATAAAAATATCCATCTAAATGCCACCTGTATCAAGAAATAGAATATCACCAGCACCTGAAGAGCCTGACTTGCAAGCCCTTCCAATCGCCATCTTGAACCTTCTTCTGAATGATAACCCCTGCCCTGACTTACAACACCTCAGATTAATCTTGTCTGATTTTGAAGCTTACATCAACGTTCTTCTGTCCATCTTCCCTTGTGTAGCATTTGCTTGTGAAATTCACCCCTAGTTACACATGTAGGTTTTTCATTCACTCCTTCATTTTCGTTGCGGCATAATATTCCATTGAGTAAACATTCCGTAATTCACTTAGCCATTCTGTTCCTGTTCTTGACTCGAAAGTATAGGTTTGACCCTGTTTTTCTTTCTTTCTTTTTTTTTTTTTTTAAGATTTTATATGTGAGTGATACCATGTAGTATTTGTCTTTCTCTGTCTGGCTTATCTCAGTGTAATGCCCTCCAAGTCCATTGGTGTCATTGCAAATGGCAGGATCTCCCTCTTTCTCATGGCTGAATAATACAACATTGTATGGACACATTACATCTTCTTTATCTAATGTCTAACATGGTGACTGTAGTTGATAACACTACGTATAACTGAAATTTGCTAAGAGAGTAGAACTTAAATGGGCTTACCAAAAATAAATACATACATACATATATACATGCATGCATACGTACATACATACATACCAAAAAACAAAGCAAAACCCAGGTAAATATGTGAGGTGATAGATGTGCTCATTAACTCGATGGGGGAGGAATCCCTCCACATTACAGGCATATATCAAACCATCAGGATATACACTTTTTTTTTCATTTTTAAAGAGTTTTGTATGCACTTCTGAAGTTTTTGGGTTTTTTTTTTAATGTTTATTTATTCTTGAGAGGGAGAGAGAGACAGAGCATGATCAGGGGAGGGGCAGAGGGCGAGGGAGACACAGAATCCAAAACAGGCTTCAGACTCTGAGTTGTCAGCACAAAGCCCAACCCAGGACTCAAACCCACAAACCATACGATCATGACCTGAGCCAAAGTCGGACGCTTAACTGACTGAGCCACCCAGGCACCCCAGGACGTACACTTTAAATATCTTATAATTTTATTTGTCAGTGATACCTCCATAAAGCTAAAAATATAAAATTATGTGCATAAGTTATTTTTTAAATCTAATAAAAGTTAAAAAAATTCACGATGGAGATCAAGCTTCCACACATTTCCTAGCTATACAAATATTTTTGTACTTCTCTTCAGTACATGCTTCCTTTTATAGTCTGACCTCTTATTGAGGGTAGAAATGGGTCTCATAAGTTTGGGTATCTTTTTCTGCTACTAGTATAATAAAAATTTTTGAACAAAAGCGCGTAAGAATAAACACGGTGTTTTAGCCATAAGAGAGAAGCACGTCTGTTGGAGTAAAGAGGGAACACTGAGAAAATGTGCTTGGTCATGGTAATATCTGTATTTGCTTCCTGCTTTATCCTGCTGTGTGGATGCTGGATATGCTTCTTTAGCTATTCTGCCTCTATGTGAAGTGCTTGGGTGTTTTTGTGGGTGTGAGTGCAAATGTGTGTCTGTGCATGTGTATCTATGTGTGTGTACTCGAGTGTGCGTGTATGAGGGCACGCAGACCCACGTTTACATTTAGTCTCTTTCTTTCTCATTGATACACACAGATATTTATATACTTGGAGGTGATGAAAGGTCTGATTTTTCCAGATGTCGGAAACGGAGTTGCTGTGACACGGAGTCATGAACGGCGGTGTTGAGTTCATGGTGGATTCTATCCCCAGTGCACCCAGAGAGTTCAATTAGACAATCATTGTGCATAAGTCAGCGCTCCCATGGAGCAACACTGACTCAAGTGGGGAAGCCTTGAAGCGATCCATCATCAGTCATGACGTTGCTTCCTAGCTTTCGAATACTGTGTAGACTTCAGAAGGATTCAGAACTGTTGTCAATATATTCTTTTTATGGAAAGCCAACTTTCCCCCTGTAATTTTCCCAGTCAAATTTAAGAACAAAAACCACGAAGCATACCAGTAGAACTCCAGTGTGGGGGCGGCGGAAATCAATTTAAAAAAGTGTAATGTGGCCAGTTTGTGGTCTTTTATTACCCAAAGATTTATCACATTCACTGTATAATTACATCTCCACATCTGTGGGACACAAATGTTTTATGTTTCCAACATTTATGGTTTGACATCGGAAACATCTGTGCAGGCCCAGTATGCAACATCTGGAAGACATTTCTGAGCTTTTATGACATGCGGAGTGATCTTTGTTTTGGAATAAGTGTGTGGTTTCCTCCAGTAGCTCTTCCTGCTGGTAATGTCCTTCTAATTGGCATTTCAGTGGGGGATTGAAAGAAGCCTGGCTTCCTGACCTCTGCTGGGTGTAAGGAGATGCTTCAGAGGAATCTTCACATAGTCAAGACTCAGGGGTAGGGGAGAAGATGCCAAGTCATGGGTTTAACTCCCTTAAAACACGATTCAGTGATCCAGGGGAGCAGGTTGAGAGGAGGGAAGGGAACTTGCATTATTGGGCTGGAACTTTCTTAGGTGCTTTCTTCAAATGATGAAGCATTTATGGCAAACATCATTGTCCTCATTTACCAATGAGGAAACTGAGTCTCACAGAAGTTAATTTGCTCAAGATCACCCAGCAATAAGTGGAAGTGGTAGATCTGAGGTTTAAATTAATGTCTGTCTAGCATCTTGTTAGAAGATGGTGTTCTTGTTCTTAAAGAATGGGCAAGAGAGCTTAACATACAACGAAGGTTTTTGGAGAGCCTACTATGTGCTAGAAAGTATTCTAGGTGCTAAGGATAGATCAGTGAACAAAACAGACAAAATTTGCTGTCTTCATTGATCTTATATTCTGTTACAATAGAGTGACAAGAAACAACAAATGCTTAAGGTACACGGTAGGTAGGAAATTGAAGAGTGAAATGGGAACAAAATTAGTGCTAAGCATGGGGTTCGGGAATGTAGTGGAAGGATTTATTTTAGTTTGGGCTCTCCCCCAGCAAAGCCTGAAACCAGAACTTGGAAGTGGATAGTTTATTTGGGAGGTGATCCCAGCAAACACAATTAGGGAGTGGAGAAAGTGACCCAGTGTAGGAAGCCAGGCCAATAAAGGACACCTTAAAGAACTCATTACCCCAAATGGGGCTCAGCTGCCCCTGGGAGTCCTCTGAGGAACCACGTAGAACACACCCAGAATTGTCCTCTGGCCAACTGGGGGACTTGCGGCTCTTATCCTTCCTTGGTTGAGGGGTGCTTTGGGAACTCCTCTAAATTTTCAGGTTGTGCCTGAATAGAAAGAAAGATCTTCTGTGGCTCCAGAGTAGCAACAGAGAGAGGTACAGGTGCACATACTTGGCATGGGGTGCCGGGAATGTTTCCGAAGTATGCTGAATCCAAGTGGGCTGCAGCCGTTGGTGTGGACGCACGAAGTGTCCACTGCAGGGCTGCCATTTGAAGTGAGGAGGTCCTTGTAGTCCTCACTAGGTAAGCGACATTCAAATGAAGACTTGAAAGAGGTTGAGGGTAGGGCTAGTGGCTGTCTGGAAAGAAAAGAAGAGCTAGTTCTGAGGCCCTGCTAGGAGAGGCTGTCTGGCGTGGTCAGAGAACATCGAGGAAGCCTACTTGGGTGGCTGGGCTGGAGTGGGCATGGGAGAGGGCAGTAAGAGATGAAGTTGAGGGAAGCAGGGACTGGATCACATGGGCCTTGTGGATTACCATAAGCAGTTCCGGCTTTGCCACGAGACAGAATGGAAGTCATCAGAGGGTTTGAGCAGAGGAGTAGTTTAACAGTTTACATGTAGACACATCATTCTGGCCGCGTAGTTGAGAATCAACTGTAAGATGGATGATGAGGCTGGCTGGGACCAAGGTGGAAACAGTGGATGTGATGAGAAGCAGACAGATCGGGATATGCTTTGAAGGTAGAGCCCACAGGACCTTCGGGCAGAATGGATGTGAATATGAGAGCAGGAGACGTGTGCAGCATGCGTCAGCAACTAGAATGAGAGAGTTGCTGTCAGGTGAGGTGGGGAAGTCAGTAGAAGGCAGAGATTTGATGAGGAAGATCAGGCGTCCAGTTTGGGACATTTATAGTTTGAAGTGAATATTGCACATAAGATAAGAGATCCCAAGTAGGATGTTGGACCTATGCCTGGAGTTTAGGGGTGAGACCTGGCTTTGGAGACATAATTGTGGGAATCTTCAGTATACTGCTTTGCATCAGAGCCATGAGACCAAATGAGGTCACCAGTGGAGGGATGGAGAGGGAGAAGAGAGGTGCTCCAAGGGCTGAGCTCTGGC
This sequence comes from Herpailurus yagouaroundi, assembly GCF_014898765.1. Lineage (NCBI taxonomy): Eukaryota > Metazoa > Chordata > Mammalia > Carnivora > Felidae > Herpailurus > Herpailurus yagouaroundi. The sequence goes on along the minus strand of NW_024412439.1, from coordinate 6,462,867 downwards.
CTTCCAGCGTTTATAAGTCAGGGGAGAAGAGGAGGCCAACAGGGGGCTGGAGAAAATGTAGCCAGAGAAAAAGGAGGAAAGCCAAGACAAAGTTGTGTATATGAAGTCAGATGAGATCAAGTTTAGGAGGGAATTGGAGGAGTGTAATTGGAGACAAGGAGTAGAAACAACTGCTTTGAGTCATTTTGCTGCAAAGAATTGACAAATGGAATAACAGAACATGGAGTCGAGAGAGAGCCTTTTCTTTCATTGTGAGAAATCATAGCAATTTGTCTGCTGATGGGAATGATCCACTAGGGAATAGAAAGGGAGGAGTTGGAGGAGAATTGCTGCATGGATAGCCTACCTACTGTAGCTAAGAAGCAATGGGTCTGAATCCCCAGTGACAGCCTTGGATGAGAACAAGCACAGTTCATCATTTTAACAAAAATGATTCTAGAAGATGTGGAGATGTTTGGGTGGGAATTTCTGAAAGCTTTTTCTGATTGCTTCACTTTTCTTAGTGTAGAAGGACCCAAGGTCATGGCGTTGGATGTTGAGAAGACAGAGACATAGAAAATACTTATCTGTGAGGATGAGGAAGACCATGAACTGGTGGAATATTGTATGACTGTCAGGAAACAGAAGGAAGGGTCCATATGGGGTTCATGCTCATAATTTTTGTTTTAGTGAGGTAAGAGCACAAATCCACCATTAAGGAATGACAGTGAAGAGTGGGTTTGATGTTGCTCGTAGGTTAGGATTCCCTACTATGTGCTCCAAGGGAATATTTATATCCAGACTTTATAAGAGAACAGGGAAAAGGGTATTCTCTTACATGAATTCATGACAATGAGAATTGATAGAACCTTCTGGGTGAGCCATTAGATAACAAAAATTAAAAAAAATTTTTTTTAATGTTTATTTATTTTTGAGAAATAGAGACAGAGCGTGAGCAGGGAAGGGGCAGAGACAGAGGGAGACACAGAATCCAAAGCAGGCTCTAGGCTCTGAGCTGTCAGCACACAGACAACATGGGGCTCGAACTCGTGAACTGTGAGATCATGACCGAAGCCAAAGTTGGATGCTTAACTGACTGAGCCACCCAGGCACCCCAACAGCAAGATTTTTAAATATCGTCATCCCTCCAGCCCATAATGTTGTGGTGGACAACTCAGATCCCCATCCCCAGAACCCAGTACCTCTGCAGGACTCAGGCAGAGTCCTCTGTGGTCTCCAGCTGTGGCTGTTGGACACTGTGCTGGCTCTCAGCTGAGTCATTCTTTGGGAACTGCTCTCTGCCAAAGAGAGCCACCCCAGTTGAGAGCAGCCTGCATCCACTGACTGGTTAATGTGGGCCCTTGCCTCAAGATGAGGTAATTCTGAAGGGCCATTGTAGGTCCAGAGCTCTCTATGAGATATGATGAGGCTTTTTTCATGAGTGCGTCAGAGCTGAACAACTCCCTGTCTCCAGCTCTGTTTCCTTCTTTCCTGAACACCGAACAGGTGTTGATTTTGAGGGTATCCAAACCATCTGACTACACTCAAATGGTACTCAGCCTGTTTCCCAGGGAGCCCTACCAAAGAATGCTCTGATGCAGAAATTCCACAATTAGGATTTATCAAGAGGAAATAAATAAGGGTGCAAAGATTTTGATGATATACTGTTTATAATAATGTAAAATTGAAATGACATCAACAGAACAGATTGCTTAAATTATGCATGGTATACTCCTATGATAGAGGCATCGGTGTGCTCTTGATACACATTTAAGGACATGGAAGGGTTTTTGCAATATTTTGCTGATACACTGACCATAATTTGTTATTGTAAGATAAAGCAGACAATTATTTTACGAAGGAAAATGTATTAAGACACCTTTCACCTTCCAGAACGAGTACGTGAAGCTTTGCCACATGCACAATTAGAATGAGCCTAGATTCTAGCCCTCATCAGCAACACTTCTGAGTTTCATGCATCTACATTTTCAAAATTCTGGGGACACAGTCTTTTAAGGATGTGTATTTTGTTTCATCCGTCTCGGAACTGTGGTTTAGGTGCTAAAATGTGTAAAGTGTGCAGGACACTTCAGTAATATATGGGGACAGTCCACAGAGTACTTGAAATCAGGACATTTAAATTTTTTTTAATGTTTATTTATTATTGAAAGAAAGAGACAGAGCATGAGCATGGGAGGGACAGGGAGAGGAGGAGACACAGAATCTGAAGCAGGCTCCAGGCTCTGAGCTGTCGACACAGAGTCCAATGCGGGGCTTGAACCCACAAACCTTGCGATCATGACCTGAGCCAAAGTCAGACACTTAACCAACTGAGCCACCCAGGCGCCTCTAAATCAAGGCATTTTTAAAAAGTTGCCTATATAATCACCATAAATGTAGGTATTTCCATTTGTATATCAGCTGAAGAGACTATTTGAAAAATGCCATTATACTGCAACTTTTGACCAAATAGAGTGGTTCTCTATTCATATTCCATTCACATTCCACCTTCATGATTTCTTACATCTGTGCCATCTATAAGATTACTTAATCTTTTTCCTTAAGTAGACTCTGTAGAAACATAACTTTCTTAGCTCGATTCTAAGTAGTGATATTAAAGATCAAATTAGCTTAATGTAGTAGTAATAATTTTTAGGTACATATTAAAGTACGTATATAACTATTGAAATAAAGAACATCTGCCTGTGTACCTCTGGAAAAAAAAAAATCACCTCCTGCATTTGCACCATGCTTCCTGAACCCACTGCACTAGGTTGTCAGGACCTAAAAGATCGGACATTTCTGGGACATCCGGCCATCCTGCGGACTGGAAGGAGAAGGAAGGGCATTGTGAAGCGTTTGGTCTGGCCTCTTCTCAGTACTGACTTCTGCCAAAAACTTACTTGTGTGTCAGTCATGTGGAGCACTCACGTATTCTATGTCAACCAGGCCTTTCTGAGCTAGTGGGAGGAGGTGATCACCACGTAGAAAAGTCTACATTTTTATGGAGTGTTCTCTCTCAGGCTGTTGGGTGCCATCACTGATACACCCTGGCCAAGGATATTTTGGCCAAGGATGATTTACCAGTGTCTGGCACCAAGTTGGTGGTCCCAGATGTTTCTTGAATTTAATTGACTTAAACCTTTTAAAAATGTTCCTTTAGTATCCTGGAAATTTCAGAAAGTGAATGATTCTCATCGGAAAATGAAATGAATTTGGAAGCCAGAATGGGACAGGGAACAGAAAGGGAGAGAGAAAACATCTGTGTAAGTGACCAGGACCGTTGGCTAGGGCTTTACCATGTGGTGCAGGCAGGGGCTGCTGAGAGGATATTTGTTGGGGGACCATTGCTTCAGCCCAAAGAAAAGGTTGTGGTAGTTCCATAGGTACCCAAAGTACACCAAGCAATCAAACTCTTGATGTGAGATGCAGGGCCCAGTATCAGGGACACTTCTCATGGATTCTCATCCCCTGGTCCAAACTCTGTCACTTGGCATCTGTTCAAAAATGTCCTCTGTGAAAAGACTTAATTTCATTGTCTAAACCAGTTCTGGGTGGCCTTCTTTGTTATTGGAACTTGAAAAATACAAACAAAAGAAGCTAACTTACTATCATTTCTACAGACTTCATCCTAATCCAATACACCAACGTCAGCACTCACAATCTAGGAATGTAATAATCATGATGGTGCAAATTTGTGTGTCACATACAAATACTTTTATACCTGTTTGGCCATATTATTCTTCTTTAATGCTTGGGGGAAAGGCAGGGCAGATGTTATTATCTCCAGACCATGAAGAAATTAACATTGTGGGAATACCACTATAGTCCAAAAATTGTGCTGTTTTCCAAGATTTTAAATCACTTACTAGTATATCTAAGGTAGGCATCATTATTTTCATTTACAAGAAAAAAGTGAAGCTCAGAAAAGTTAAACGATCTGTCCCCAGTGATGTGGTTAGTGTGGTATAGATTTACAATCTGGGGGTAGAGTCTGCATACAGATCATATGAATGCGAGTGGAATCCTCTGTCTGATGCATTTAAGAATACTCAAACAGCCATCCATACTTCTGAATTGGAAGAAATGCTTTGGGGGCTCTTAATCTAGTGTAATTAATTATCAAGTTGGAGGAGATTGAAACCTGTCATTCCCAGAAATTTAGCCAAGAGAGGAATATTGATCCGTTCGTTTCAAAGTGTAGACATGCTTATCTGTTTTAGGGATTTGAGATCCTCATGTGGAAACTGTCTTATGTTTTCTTGTAAGGATTTTCTGGTTTCACGTTTCACATTTAGGTCTTTAATCCATCTTGAGCTTATTTTTGTGTGTGATGTAAAAAGGTGGTCCAGTTTTCCCAGCACCGTTTGTTGAAAAGACTGTCTTTTTCCCATATGTATATTCTTCCTTCGTCAAATATTAATTGACTATGTAATCCTGGGTTTATTTCTGAGCTTTATATTGTGTTCTGTTGATCCGTGTGTCTGTGTGCCAATACTGTACTGTTTTGATTACTACAGCTTTGTCATATATCTTGAAATGCAGGATTGTGATACCACCATCTGTGTTCTTTTTTCTCAAGACTGCTTTGGCCATTCAGGGTCTTTTGTGGTTGTGTACAAATTTTAGGATTATTTGTTGTAGTTCTGTGAAAAATGTTGTTGGTATTCTGATAGAAATTGCATTAAATGTGTAGATTGCTTTGAGCAGAATGGACATTGTAGCGATATTTGCTCTTCCAATCCATGAGTGTGGAATATTTTTCTATTTGTCATCTTTAGTTTCCTTCACCAATAATTTATAGTCTTCAGAGTAAAAATCTTTTACCTCCTTGGTTAAGTTTATTTCTACGTATTTTGTTATTCTTGAGCAATTGTAAAAAGTATTGTTTTCTCTTCTTTTTTTTTTTTTTTTTTCAGAGAGAGAGTGCACATGCATGAGCCGGGGTGGGGGGGAGAAAGAGAGAGAGAATATGAATATTAGGGTCCCCACTCAGCATGGAGCCTGACATGGGGCTCAATCCCACAACCCTGGCATCGTGACCTGAGCCAAAATCAAGAGTCAGATGCTCAACTGACTGAGCCACCCAGGCACCCCAAGGATTGTTTTCTTAATTTCTCTTTCTGCTACTTCATTATTAGTGTATATAAATGCTATATATATATATATCTATCTCAATTTTTTATCTCATGACTTTACTGAATTTAATAGTTCTAGTAGTTTTTTGGTGGAATCTTTAGGGTTTTCTATACACAGTATCACGCCATGTACAAATAGTCAAAATTTTACTTCTTCTTTACCAACTTGGATGTCTTTTTTTCTTTCTCTTGTCTGATTGCTGTGGCTACAGCTTCCAATATTATGTTGAATAAAAGTGTTGAGAGTGAACATCCTTGTCTTTTTGAACATCCTGATCTTAGAGGAAAAGCTCTCGGTTTTTCACCATTGTGTATGATGCTAGCTATTGGTTTTTAGTGTGTGGTCTTTATTATGTTGAGGTATGTTCCCTTTAAACCTACTTTCCTGAGAGTTTTTTTTTTTTTTATCATGAATTGATGTTGTACTTTATCAAATGCTTTTTCTTCATTTATTGATATTATCATATGGTTTTTTTTTATTATTTCTCTTTTTAATTTGATGTATCACATTGGTTGATTTGTGGATATCAAACCACTTTTATTTCCCTGGAATAAATCCCACGTGACCATGGTGAATGACTTTTTAAATGTGTTGTTGGATTTGATTTGCTAGTATTTTGTTGAGTATTTTTGCATCTGTGTTCATCAGAGATATTGGCCTGTAGTTTTCCTTTTCTGTAGTGTCTTTATCTGGTTTTTCCTTTTCTGTGGTGTCTTTATCTTTGTCCACAAGCCCAGAATTTGGAAGCTTTCCTTCCTCTTCTGGTTTTTGGAATAGTTGGAGAAGAAAGGGTATTAACTCTTCTTTAAATGTTTGGTGGAATTCATCTGTGAAGCCATGTGGTCCTGGACTTTTGTTTGTTGGGAATTTTATTATTATTATTACCGATTCCATTTTATTGCTGATAATCAATCTGTTCACATTCTCTATTTCTTCCTGACTCAGTTTTAGAAGGCTATGTTTAGGTCTTTTAATTGTGTGTCCAGGATCATCCTTAACCCATACGACTTTAAAAAAAAAATTTTTTTTTAACGTTTATTTATTTTTTGGGGACAGAGAGAGACAGAGCATGAACGGGGGAGGGGCAGAGAGAGAGGGAGACACAGAATCAGAAACAGGCTCCAGGCTCTGAGCCATCAGCCCAGAGCCCGACGCAGGGCTCGAACTCACGGACCCCGAGATCGTGACCTGGCTGAAGTCGGACGCTTAACCGACTGCGCCACCCAGGCGCCCCTAACCCATACGACTTTAATTGGAGTGCCGAGATAGGACTTGAGACTGGAAGTGAGTAGTTGATAACAACGTAGGGTGAGGAGGAGTGAACTGCTAGAGCAGAAATGAACCTCTGGGGTAATTCTAGCTGTTTCATCTTCTATGCTAGCCCAATTTCCCTGTCACTCTTATGCATCTCAAATCCTTGCTTGTATGGTTGTTAGTTTTTTTGTTTTTTTTTTTCTTTTTAAACGTTTATTTATTATTAAGAGACAGAGCATGAGCATGGGAGGGGCAGAGAGAGGAGGAGACACAGAATCGGAAGCAGGCTCCAGGCTCCGAGCTGTCAACACAGAGCCTGACATGGGGCTCGAACCCACAAACCACGAGATCATGACCCGAGCCGAAGTCGGACACTTAACCGGCTGAGCCACCCAGGCGCTCCTGTACGGTTGTTAGTTTTAAAAATTATCTCCCTCTCATTGTTACATTTATCCACATCATCTCCTTCAAGGGTCCAGCCCAGAACTCACTTTTTTCCTCCCTACTCTTTTTTTTTTTTTTTTTATTTTTTTTTTTTTTAAAAATTTTTTTTTTTTTGGACAGAGAGAGACAGAGCATGAACGGGGGAGGGGCAGAGAGAGAGGGAGACACAGAATCGGAAACAGGCCCCAGGCTCCGAGCCATCAGCCCAGAGCCTGACGCGGGGCTCGAACCCACGGACCGCGAGATCGTGACCTGGCTGAAGTCGGACGCTTAACCGACTGCGCCACCCAGGCGCCCCTGTCCTTTCTTGTCTTAAGAACGGAAGTGATGATTCTCAAGCTCTTTACATGTCAGAGCTGAAGCCAGAAGGTCTCATGTGTTTTTTCCCAGTGGTAGAATTCCAATTTGACTTCCGTTAGAGTTTTCATTTCTCTGAAGAAATTCCACGTGCGTTATTTCACTCCATCTGTATTTTCCTGTTGTTTCTTTGCATATTTATAATAGCTACCGTAAGTCCTTATGTTCTCATTCTAATAACCATCTATCAAGTCTTCTATTAACCTTTTCCCCATTTTTTTTTTAATTTTTTTTTTCAACGTTTATTTATTTTTGGGACAGAGAGAGACAGAGCATGAACGGGGGAGGGGCAGAGAGAGAGGGAGACACAGAATCGGAAACAGGCTCCAGGCTCTGAGCCGTCAGCCCAGAGCCCGATGCGGGGCTCGAACTCCCGGACCGCGAGATCGAGACCTGGCTGAAGTCGGACGCTTAACCGACTGCGCCACCCAGGCGCCCCATCCTCCCTACTCTTTTATCACATTGAATCTCTGGAATTTCAGCCATTTTTCTCCATGTATTATCAATATCTTCACGTCATATCAATGTACTCACACAGAGATTGATTCTGGATCCTCCACAGGTTTACCTGACTTGAGCCAAAGTGCCACTACAGGAGACATTGAGATGGGAAAGAGGGACAGTACGGTTCCCTTAAGTCTTGGAACCAAAGGGGATCAAAGAAGCAGGGGGGTACGGAGCAGAGGTTCAAAGACAGGTGTCTTGGATGCATGTTATTCTGGGACTTCCATGAATCCATCTTTTCAGAAAGTATCATGTCTTATGAGTTCAGAATGGATAATTCTCTCGTGCCAATAAAGACAGTTGATAGACCGTGCAGTTCCTACCCAATGCACCAAAACAACAAAGAGAAGTTTAAGTCCCAAGAATTGAAGTTCTATGAAAGGTGACTCTAATCATATGCAGCCTGTGAAAAAAGTATCTTCTTCCTCAGTTATATATATATTATCACTTATGCTAGTTTTCCTAATACAATAATTTAATACAAGGTGACACTGGGATTGCATTTTAAGGAAACTGAATCATGTGTGTATTTCTTCATTCATACAGAAAAAAATGGTCTGAGCAATTGTGCTAAATGTCTTAGGTTTGGTTCTCTGGAAGACCCGAGTCAAGGTTTCTGTGCAAGTGTTTTATTAAGAAAATGCTCCCAGGATAAACTGAAAAGGAGATGGGGGGGGGGGGGCGGGCGGGCCCTGGAATTCCCTGAGCCTAGAAGTTTCCTCTGTGTTGTGAAGAGGCAGGGGAAAAAACCTGACACAGTCCAGAGACTTCTGTTAAAGCTCTAGTTCTGGCCGTAACTGGTGGCCTTAGATTAGTTTTTTTCCAACTCTCCTGAGAGCTTTTGAAGTAATTGAATAGTGTGACTTGTAAATGTAACAAATGTCCAGTGAGAGCCTTCTCCAGGGAGATAAAGTTGCAGAACCGGAGGATCTTGCCTTTGGGAGAGTCTCAGCTCTGAGAGGAGCTGGGTTCCTGGGTCAGCATAGCAGCCACACCCACTCGGTAGGGGGGTCTCCCAACACTGGATGGAGTAAAGTGAAAATGTGGCTGCTGGTTAGTTTAGGTCTCCACAAGTGATTTGTTCTGTTTTGTTTTTTTACATAATGGGAATGTATGCCTTTAGGGCTAACGAAGACAGCACTTCTTAACTGTAACTGAAATAAAGAAGTCACCCCTCTCTGATCCAGCCCCTGCCTCTGCTTAAAATAGGGGTCTAGCTGAGGATTCGGGTTTGAAAGCAGGGCATCTTTTTCTTTTTCTTTTTTCCCCCTCAGCTTTAATCAGAGGAAATTGACAAGTAAGAATTGTGTTTATTTAAGGTGTACAACATGATGTTTTTATACGCATATACACTGTGAGCTCGTCCCCACGATAAAGCTAATTAACATAACCATCACCCCGTACGGTTACCATTTGCTTTCTTTCTTTTTTTTTTTCTGGTGAGAACAGTTAGGGTCTGCCTTTTTAGCACGTTTCAAGCGTGTAATACAGTATTGTTAACTGTAGTTATCAGGCCGTATTCTGGATCTCCAGAATATGTTCATCTTGCATAAATACAGCTTTGTCTTTTGGTCAGCATCTCCCCATTTCCCCCTCCATCCCATCCCTGGTAACCACCATTCTACTCCCTGTGAAGGCACAGCATCTTATTGATTGACTGGAACCAAATTATTGACCTATCCAAAGAACCTGCATGTTTCGACCTGCCCTATGTGAGAAACTCTCCACTGGGGATAGCAAAAATGGGCTCAAATGCATAACAGTGAGATGTTCTAGGACATTTGAAAGTTGAATTATGATGGAAGAACATTTACACATTATCCATCACTCATTTGTTTATTCAACAAATATTTACTGAGCCCCCTGCTAGATACCAGGCATTGTTCTCAGCCATAGGGATTTAGCAATGAGTAGAACAAACATAGTCTCTCTCCTCGTGGAACTTCAATTCTAGCAGAAGAGACACAGACATAAAAACAATAAAGAAGTAACTGTAGGGTTACCTGGGTGGCTTAGTTGGTTAAGCATCCGACTTGGGCTCAGGTCATGATCTCACAGTTCGTGAGTTTGAGTCTCCCACCGGGCTCTATGCCGACAGCTCAGAGCCTGGAGCCTGCTTTGGATTCTGTGTCTCCCTCTCTCTGCCCCTCCTCTGCTCATGCTCTCTCTCTCTCCCTCTCAAAAATAAATAAATATTTTAAAAAATTAAAGAAGTAAATGTAATAGTGTTTTAGGTGGTAATAGCATAATGGAGAAAAATAAACCAGGGTAGGAAGTGGGGTTGCTGTGTTATATGGGGTGGTGAAGAAAGATCTGAATTAAGATGTCATTTGAGAAGCGCTCTGAAGGATAGTGTGTGTGTGTGTGTGTGTGTGTGTGTGTGTGTGTGTGTGTATTGTGTTAAGAGGATTCAAAGAATAAGCCAGTGTGGCTGCAGGCAAACCATTGAGGAAAAGAGTAGGAGGTCATAATACTGAAAGGCACCAATTATGTAGGACAATTGTTCTCAAACTTTTCTGCACATTAAAACTACCTGCAGAGCTTTTAAAAATCTCCATGATCTCCAGACTCTCTGAAGTTGCGACCCAGTGATCAGTGGTTGTTAAAGCCCTCTAGGTGATTCTAATGTGCAGCCAGGGCTAATAACCAGCCATGAGGAGCCATTGTTAGGAGAAGTCATGGTTAATTGTGTCTGTCAACTTGGCTGGGCCACAGGGCCCAGATGTGTTATCAGCCATTACTCTTGATGTTTTCTTGAGGGTGTTTTTGGATGAGGCTTACGTTTTAATTGTTGGACATTGAGTGAAGCAGATTGTACTTCATAATGTGGGTGGGCCTCATCCAATCAGTTGAAGGCTTGAATAGAACAAAAGACTATTTTGCCAGCAGATGGCTTTTGGACTTGCAACACTGGCTCTCCCTGAGTCTCTAACCTGCTGGCCCACCCTGCAGATTTTGGGTTTGTCAGCCTCTACAATCATATGAGCCAATGGCTTAAAGTAAGTCTTTATGAATGCACATATCCTATTGGTTCTATTTCTCTGAAGAACCCTAAGGAGGGTTATAAGCAGAGAAGGGATAGGATCTGATTGACTTTTTAAATAAATCTCTGGGGGCGCCTGGGTGGCGCAGTCGGTTAAGCGTCCGACTTCAGCCAGGTCACGATCTCGCGGTCCGTGAGTTCGAGCCCCGCGTCGGGCTCTGAGCTGATGGCTCAGAGCCTGGAGCCTGTTTCCGATTCTGTGTCTCCCTCTCTCTCTCTGCCCCTCCCCTGTTCATGCTCTGTCTCTCTCTGTCCCAAAAATGAATAAACGTTGAAAAAAAAATTAAAAAATAAATAAATAAATAAAAATAAGTAAATAAATAAATAAATCTCTGATAGCTGAGCTGAGGTCAGACCATGGAGGACCCAAGGGCAGAAGCAGGGAGACGACTTAGGAAGACGCTGTAATAATCTGAGCGATAGTTAATGGTGACCCCAGTAGTAACAGGAAGGTGATGTGAAATTGTAAGATTCTGCGTTGTCTCTGAAGGTGAAGCAAGCAGTATTTGCTGTTGGATACATGGCAGTTTTGCTACAGTTTATTTTGGTGACCTAGGGCCTCCACCAATCATAGCTTAGGTTAGTCACTTACTTTATTTGATGCAGATCATTGGAGGCCAAGCAGAAAAGGGCCGTTAAGTATTAACAGACACATGCAGTAAAGTGAAAGCCTGATCCTTAGAGAATTCTGGCCTCGACCAAACAATTCAAACATTTTCAAACATGTTGGAATAAGCAAGAAACAAAACACACTTTGACAGATAATTTATTTCCAAACTATATGTATCTTAAGTGTAACTGACTCCAGCTGTTTTTCCTCCTTCGCTCTTTTCCTCTCAAGGCAACGACAGCTTTAGAACACGTCCAGCATAGTGTTCGCACAGTGGGACAAAACATTTTGTTATTCACAGGGACTCTGACCTCAGGAGGGCTGAGCTTCATTCTATAAATCATCATCCAGACAGACATTCAAGTGCTGCTATATTTGGCAGGGACCCTCTACCCAACCCAAGTCTGGTGTGCACCAGGAAAAGCTGAGTCAAGGTTCCAGAGCAGCTCATTCTGTCCTTGTCCTCTGTGTCTTCCCCACTGCAGCTCTACCCAACAGCTCTCAGGTCCAGGAACCTGCCTGCTCTCTTTTGCCCCTAGGTCTTCATACAGGTGTTTCCTTTACCTGGTGGCCATTTCTCCCACCTGCTTTGCTTAGGTCAAGGCTTCAGTCTTTTCCAGAGAGCCTCTGACCAGGTGGGGCAGATTGTGTCTCCTTCAACTGCTGTTTAATGGGGTCTTCCACACTGAAGCCTTTCTTGAGCCTATCCAAACGGGGCCACCTCCCCCCCCCCCCCCCCGTTAGTGGACTCTACAGGAACGTTGGGATCCAGCACATCTATATGCATCCTAATAATAGCTATTTCTATTCTCTTAAGCTCCAAAAGTCCATGAGTATAGACCATGAATATAGACCTGCCTGGTTCACTTCTGTGTGCCCAGCCACCCACCCAGTATACCCTTGACCATTCCATGAATAATTTCGGGAAAACTGTGCTAGGCCCTGAGTATACATTGGTGCTCATAAGGATTTGTTGGGTTGGGAACAAGATGGCGGAGTAGGAACACCCTGTGCTCACCTTCTCCCACGGACACACCAAAACCACAACTACGTATGGAACATCTCTCTCCGAAAATGACCTGAAGGCCAATAGAACAGCTCTTCCGCTAGGGGCACCAGTCCAATGCCAGTCCAGGCCAAGACTGCCCACCAGGTGTGGCGGGATAGGAGTTTTTTTGGAGAGGTGCCTGCTGGGGCAGGTGCGTTGAGCAGAGCGGGTCCACAGGGAAACACCAGGGCAGGGTGAGCAGTGCTAGTAAAGTAGATGGAGCGTGTCAGAAGTGACACCCACCAGTGTCAGGCCAGGTAGGTACATATAGAGTAAGAAAAATGGTGCCCACCAGTGTGTCCATTACTGGAGAAAGTTGCTACAGATCCCTGCCTCTGTGGGCACACGACCTAAAATTAGTCAATAAATCTTCACATCGGCCCACTTCTCCATCCGCTGCTTCTATGTTGGGTCTCAGATCAAGTGAGTGTGTGCTATCAATGCTTTTAAAAAAAAGTCTCAGTTCTTATAGTCTGCCAACTCTCCTGTACTGCTTTTAGAATGTGTTCAAACTTAAGTGACCATTAACTTAAAGTAGACTGCCATACACATAGGGTGTTGTATATGAACCTCATGGTCACCACAAATCAAAAACCTATAATAGATACCCAAAAAATACAAAGAAATGACTCCAAACATAACCCTAAAGAAACTCATCTATTCCCAAGCAAAGAGAGCAAAGTTTTCTAGTTCTTTTATGTCTTACACTCTTTAGGAGTTCTAGAAAAAGAACAAAGCCCCAAAGTTAATAGAAGGAAGGAAACAATAAAGATCAGAGTGGAAATTAAATAGAAACTAAAACAAAACAAAACTAGAAAAGATCAGTGAAGCTAAGAGCCGGTTTTTTGAAAAGATAAAATAACCTTTAGCAAGATACATAAGAAAAAAAAGGAGGGCCCAAATAAAGTCAGAACTGAAAGATGAGAAGTTACAGCTGACAACAAAAAAATACAAAGGTAAGAGACTGCTACAAACAATTATATGCTAATAATGGACAACCTAGAAGAAATGGATAAGTTTCTAGAAACCTGCAGTCTTCCAAGACTGAATCAAGAAGAAATAAAAAATCTGAACAGACTGATCACTAGTAATGAAATTGAATCAGTACTTCAAAAACTACCAAGATGGGACATCTGGGTAGCTCAGTTGGTTGAGTATCTGACTTCAGTTCAGGTAATGATTTCATGGTTCATGAGTTCAAGCCCTGTATCAGGCTCACTGCTGTTAGTGTGGAACCTGCTTTGAACCCTCTGCCCCCTTCTCTCTGCCCCTTCCCACCTCATACTCGCTCTCTCTCTCTCTCAAAAATAAACGGAACATTAACAAAAAATAAATGCTAAAAAAATAAAAACCACCAAGAAACAAAAGTCCAGGACTAGACTTTTTTTTTTTTTTTTAGTTTATTTTGAGAGAGAGAGAGAGAAAGCACATGCAAGCAGGGGAGGGGTAGAGACGGAGGGAGAGGGAGAGAATCCCAAGCAGGCCACACCCTGTCAGCGTGCAGACCCCAACATGGGGCTTAAACTCACAAACCATGAGATCATGACCTGAGCTGAAATCATGAGTTGGACTCTTAACCGACTGAGCCACCCAGGCACCCCTAAGACTATACTTTCTAAGCGAATTCTACCAAACATTTAAAGAAGAGTTCATACTTATCCTTCTCAAACTATTCCAAAAGATTGAAGAGGAAGGAATGCTTCTAAATTCATTCTACAGGCTGAGCATTACCCTGATACCAAAACCAGACAAAGACATTACAAAAAAAGAAAATTTCAAGCCAATATCTCTGAGGAACACAGATGCAAAAATCCACAATGGAATATTAGCAAACCAAATTCAACAATACATTAAAAGGATCAAACACCACAATCAAATGGGATTTATTGTAGGGATGAAAAGATGGTCAATATCTACAAATCAGTCAATGCAATGTATACCACATTAACAAAATGAAGGATAAAAACTGTATGATCATCTTAATAGATACCAAAAAAGCATTTGAAAAATTCAACACCCATTTACAATAAAAACTCTCAGTTAAGTGAGTATAGAGTAAACATGCAAAATAATAAAAGCCATAAATGACAAACCCACAGGTAACATCATACTCAGTGGTGAAAGACTGAAAGCTTTTCCTCTAAGATCAGGAAAAGACAAAGATGCCCACTCTTGCCACTTTTGTTCAACATCGTACTGGAAGTCCTAGCCACAGCAATCAGATAAGAAAAAGAAATAGAAGGCACCCAAATTGGTAAGAAAGAAGTCACACTGTCACTATTTGCATATGGCATGACGCTGTATGTAGAAAACCCTAAGGACTCTACCAAAAAACATTAGAACTAAATAAATGAATTCAGTAAAGTTGTGAGATGCAAAATTACTAAACAGAAATCTGTAGCGTTTCTATATGCTAATAATTCACTATCAGAAAGAGAAACTAAGAAAACATTTCCATTTATAATTGCATCAGAAGGAATCACATACCTAGGTATAAACATGCCAAGGATGTGAAAGACCTGTACTCTGAATACTATAAGGCACCGATGAAAGAAATTGAAGATGACAAAAATAAGTAGAAAGATATTTCACATTCATGGATCAGAAGAATGAACATTGAAATTCTACTGAAAGCAATCTGTAGACTCAGTGCAATTCCTATCAAAACACCAACGACAGTTTTGACAGAACCAGAACAAATAATCCTAAAATTTGTATGGATCCACAAAAGGCCCTGAATAGCCAAAGCGATCTTAAAAAAGAAGAAAAGAGCTGGAAGTATCCTTCCTGATTTCAAACTATACTACAAAGCTATAGTAACCCAAATAGTGTGGTACTGGAGCAAAAACAGACACAGAGATCAATGGAACGGGATAGAAAGCCCGGAAACAAACGTGTTTATGTGGTCAATTAATCTGTGGCAAGGAAGGCAAGAATTACAATGCAGAAAAGAGAGTCTCTTCACCAAATGGTGTTGTGAAAACTGGACCGCTTTCTTATGCTGTATAAAAAAGTAACTCAAAATGGATTAAATACCTAAATGTGAGACCTGAAACCATAAAACTAAAAGAAAACATAGGCTATAAAGTCTTGGACTTGGCAGTATTTTCTTGGGAGGGATTTGCTTCTTCAGATAAGGGCAAAAAAGCAGAAAAAACAAACAAACAAACAAAAAAAACAGATTACATCACACTTAAAAGCTTTTGCACAGTGAAGGAAACCATTAGCAAAAACAAAAAGGCAACCTACTGAGTGGGAGAAGATATTTGCAAATGATATCTGATAAGGGGTTAATATTGAAAATATATAAAGAGCTCATACAATTGAGTAAAGAAACAAAAACAAAACACAAAAAAAAACCCCGAACAATCCAATTAAAAAGTAGGCAGAGGACCTAAATAGATATTTTCCAAAGAAGACCTACAGATGCCTACAGACACATGAAAAGATGATCAACATGACTAATCCCCAGGGAAATGCAAAGCAAAACCACAATGAGATATCACCTCACACCAGACAGAATGGCTAGTATAAAAAAAAAAGACAAGAAATCATAAATATTGGAGACGATGTGGAGAAATGGGAACCCTCATGCACAGTTGGGGGGAATGTAAATTGGTGCAGCCACTCTGGAAAATAGTATCGGGGTTCCTCAAAAATTAAAAATTTGAGGTTCCTCAAAAAGTTATAATAGAACTGCCATACAATCCAGCAATTTCATTTCTGGGTATTTATTTGAAAAAACAAAAATACTAATTTAAAAAGATATATGTGCCCCTGCGTTTATTGCAACGTTATCTATAATAGCCAAGATATGGAAGCCACCTAAGTGCCCATTGATAAACAAATGGGTAAAAAATATATGGTGTATACTTACAATGGATATCAGTCATCCATTAAAAAAGAATGAAATCTTGGGGCGCCTGGGTGGCCCACTCAGTTGAGTGTCCAACTTCAGCCCAGGTCATGATCTCGCAGCTCGTGAGTTCGAGCCCCACGTCGGGCTCTGTGCTGATAGCTTGGAGCCTGGAGCCTGCTTCCGATTCTATGTCTCCCTCTCTCTCTGCCCCTCCCCTACCCACACTCTGTCTCTCTGTCTCTCAAAAATGAATAAATGTTAAAAAAAATTTTTTTAATGAAATCTTGCCATTTGTGACAACATGGATGGACCTAGAGGGTATTATACTAAGTAAAATAAGTCAGACGGAGACTGACAAATACCATATGTTTTCACTTATATGTGGAATCTAAAAAAACAAAACAAATGAACAAACAAAACAAAACAGAAACAGATTAATAAATACAGAGAACAAACTGGTGGTTGCCAGAGTGGGGGGATGTAGGGGGCTGGATGAAATAGGGAAAGGGGATTAAGAGGTACCAACTTCCAATTACAAAAGAAATAAGTCACAGGCATGTACAATACAGCATAGGGAATATATAGTCAGTAATATTGTAATAGTTTTGTATGGTGACAGATGGTAACAGCTTATCGTGGCGATCATTTCATAATGTATATAAATGTCAGATCACTATGTTTTACACGTGAAACTAATATAATACCGTTTTTCTAAAAAGATTTCTTGACTGAATGGTGTAACTCAAATTTAAATGTATCTAAATTCTTGATTATTTTTCTAAAATCAGGTCCATTCTGGGGCGCCTGAGTGGCTCAGTCAGTTAAGCGTCTGATTTCAGCTCAGGTCATGATGTCACAGTTTGTGGGTTCTGGCCCCGCGTCGGGCTCTGTGCTGACAGCTCAGAGCCTGGAGCCTGCTTGGGATTCTGGGTCTCCCTCTCTCTCTCTCTCTCTCTGCCCCTCCCCCACTCATGCTCTGTGTCACTCTGTCTCAAAAATAAACAAACATAAAAAAAAATTTTTTTAAACCGTAAAATCAGGTCCATTCCCAAATTTTTAGTATCAACAAAAGGCACCACGATTATCTCTCTCAGTCTGCAAGCTAGAAACGCTGCTTTCTTCATTTCTTGTGCGAAGTACCATCAAGTCCTACAAGTTCTTTCTTTCAAATAGTCCTTATATTTACATCTTCTTTATTCCTGCTGATACTGATTAGTGGTCCTTGTCAGGCCTGAATTACTAAAACAGCTCTTCTCATTCTTCCTTCTTCTTCAGAGACAAATATTACCAGGAATTTGGTACATGTCCAGTCCACAATTCTATACTTATGCACACACATACACATACCACACACAGTATGTATGTAGTATGTATATGTAAGTGTACACGCATATGCATATAAACATGTTTACCATACTGTGTGAAGGTGAAAAGCAGAACCAAAGACAAATGATTTCAACAGCAAAGGAGGATGGTAGGTAAATCTGTATCTGTGGGGTGGGACAGGAGGGGCGGGGCAGGACAAAATTCAAACCTAGGACTTACCTAAGGTAGAAAGTCTAGTAGGAGACCTTTCACTGTAGTGTCACATCCTTACAGGGAGGGTGACAGAAGTGAACCTATGACCAGTGTCCACCCCCAGGGACTGCAAGGAAAGTCACCTTGGCTCTGGGAGGCAGCACCAAACCACAAGCGGCACTCCTGTGGATTTACCATTCAGATTCACATCACTTGGTGATTCAAAAAAGTCAAGCTGTGAAATTGTGTTTCACAAGTGTTCGTGGACGGGCGGATAACCAGAGGGCCTGGCAGAAATAAACAAGCAAAAAAATGGAAGCGATTATTAACTTGAGGAATAACCAAAATTTGTACGAGATCTGTTTAATGGTCAACAGCATTTCTATAGTTCTAGTAATAAAAACACTAGATAGATATGGATTTAACAAAAAATTGAAACGTAACTATATTGGGAGAATGAAGAAAAGGGAAAAGAGGGTGTAAGTGAGCGATATAATAGGGAACCAGCAGTTAGTGTCTGAAATTGATAAAAGAATTTCTAGTACGCAGAAGTTTAGATTAAATAACAATGGCCATCAAGGCTGGAACCCTTTGAAAGAGTTGCTTCTGGGGACTTAAAGGAGTAAGAGAGAGGTTGAGTAAAAAAAAAAAAAAAACTAAGCCCTTTAGCACTATTCGCCTCTGAAAATTATTGGAATAGAATAATTTGTTTAAATTAAAACTGTAAGCATAAAGGCAGTGATAAAACAAATTATGTAAATACAAGCCAAGTAAAAACACTTGATATTAACATAAAAGTGGAATTTAAGGCAAAAAACACCTCAGACAAATATTTTTGTTATTGATGATTATAGTCCACAAGAAAAATATTTTATATCGTGGATATCTGGGCCTCCGATACATTAAAATAGATGAATCAAAAAACTGTTTCAAGTTTGCAGGAACAATTGCCATACATAGCTACTTGTGAGTCATTAGCATATCTCTTGTAGTCATCAGTAAATCAAATAAAAGGGGGAAAAGGATATGGAGAGAATTTAAATACTACCAATAAAGTGGTTTTAATATGCTACGCTATGTGATAAGGTGACAACATGCTGTCTATTAAACAGAAATTGTATGAACCCTGCATTCTTATTACAAATCTATAAAACTAGAAATAAATAACCAACATGTAATAATAAAATAATCCCTGTCATCTGGAAATGTTAGTTCACTGCCCTCAGTAGTTCTTGGAAGAAAGGAAACATTAATCCTTCAATTAAACTGTGTTTAGAAAGCAGTGATAATGTGAACAGTACAGAGTACAACGTATAGGAAGTGGCTAACAGAACGTTATTCAAAAAAAAATCATAATGCTATACCTTCATTTGTAGACAAAGCAAAATGAAAAAAAAAAAGAGTCTGACTCAAGAAATGGGAAAAGGAAAAATAATAAAAGAAAATGAGAAAAAAATAGGAGTAGGATAGGAAAAATGAAACAGTAAAAATGAAATACTTATAAATAGCCTAAAAACAGAAATTAATGGAATGGGATTTATAAATAATACAATAATAAATAGCTAAAAAAAGTTCAGCTTGTCTGATTAAAAAAACCGAGATCATTCAAAAACATAACTTTAGGTATTAGAAGAGATGTATAATCACAGATATCAAATAGATAAAATATTATGAAAATGTTTACAAAGCCCAAAGCTAGTAAGTTTGCAAACTTTAGAAAAATATAAATTAGAAAAGTTTACTGAAGTAGAAAATCTCAAGTAAATATTTAATCAAGAGACAATTTGAAAAAAGTCAACATCTTACCAGCAATAAATGTGTCAATTCTAGACGCTTTTATGGGCAAATTCTTTTCAAACTTTCAAGGGATTGATGACCTCTCTAGTATAAAAACTGCCCCACATTCTGTCACTTTCTAACAGTATATTGGAAAACCACCCAATCTCTCTGAACCTCAGTGTCTTAACTAATACATTAATAATAATAAATCTACCTGACTACCAAAATGTAAGGAATCACAGACACACTTAAAAAATTTGAGACTTGACAAGAAACCACAGTAATGTGGTCAGTTATAACATCTCAACACCGTGGGGTGCCTGGGTGGCTCAGTTGGTTCAGTGTCCGACTTTGGCTCAGGTCATGATCTCATGGTTCGGTTCATGAGTCTGAGCCCCGCATTGGGCTCTGCTGACAGCTCGGAGTCTGGAGCCTGTTTCGGATATTGTGTCTCCCTCTCTCTCTCTGCCCCTTCCTCTCTGTCTCAAAAGTAAACATTAAAAAAATTTTTTTAATCTCAACACCATTATGATAAAGCAATCACATTAGGAAAACGTCACAGGGAAAAGGTCCCATTTACTCGAGTATTCAGACATCCAAAAAAATCACGAGAATGGAACCAGGCATGCCAGTTTGCCAAGGGTCACAAAGAACACTTGAATAGAGAGACATAGATTTAGGATTTCAGTAGGGCTGACACGATTTGACTGTGGAAAATATAAAGGATGTGGGCAGCCCGATGCTGAATTTATCATTTTGCTGTGGAATCGACTTTTGCATTTTGACTGATTTTCATGAGCATCCTGGCCAGACTATTTTCCATGATTCTCAACAAAGCAGAGTACCTACTGTCATGCAGTTCTCTGGCTTATGTTTACTTTCCTACTGAACACTAAGAAACAAATACATGTTCTATGATTAATTTGGATTCTTAGTGGGTTTGCTTCTATATTCTGAAGAGATGTCTTCTTTTGCCCAAATGGTGACTCATGTAAGTGAAATACACGAGGGTTCTCGTGCTTAGGTCACCAAGGAGGCATGAGGGACCTCCCAAGAGGCCAGAGCAAACAACCATCTCCTCCACTGGTCTGGCATTTGGGGCAGCAGGAGGACTTGCAATTAGACATAACACATCTCCGAGAAAGCCTAGGGTGCGTATCAATTCCCAGGGCTCTGTGGTTCCAAAAGCTCTCATGACCTAAGCCATTACCAGACTGCAGCTGCTTCCTGGGAGTCCCCGATAGTGGCTGCTTTATAATCCAGCAGGAATTGGAAACAGTCTTCTACCCCCAGAATCTGGTGTTAGTAATGGGGTTCCCAAGTGAGTTAGCACAGCAGAGGTCTGGAATTTTAACTACAACTCCCCTCAGGCCAGGATAGCACCGGGCCAATCAGTCCCTGCAAGTGTGGGCTCAAAGGGTGTACAGGTTCTTCAGAACAGGCTACGATGAACTTCACACACACACACCCACCACTTAGCACATCCTGATTCGTTGTTCTCTTGATCTGTGAGATATTTTTTCCATGGTCAGCAATGGAGAGCCTGGAAGAGGAGTTCAGGGCCTAAGGCGAGGGAGGGCAGCCTTTCCAGAGGGGTTGGGGGCTCCGTGCTGAACCACAGGGTCACAGGAGAAGAGGGAGAAAGGCCGCACGCAGGCTGAGGCTTTTAAATCTCCACAAACCTCCCTACCAGCAGCCCAGGGCCCCCATCTCGGAGCTCTGCCTTGTTTCCACCTCCTTCTTCAACGAAGGCTGTAGACAGAGGAGAAAACTCCCTGGGAGTATCTCTCCTCTCTCCCCAAATAGGATCATATAATATGGGCTTCAGGTTACATAAGATGAATGGTCTTATCCTGGGCACCTGACCAGGGTAAGTTGAGGAGTCTGCTGAGGGTCACAAAGAATACTTGAATAAAGAGACACAGATTGAGGATTTCAGTAGGGCTGGCAGGATTTGATTGTGTCCAAGTAGAGGGCTGTACTTTGGCATAGATTTGTGGCAGGTGCAGGGTGAGGGAGGGTTTGGCTCCGTCCTCACCCCTCAGGTGCAGAGTTTGGGAGGTTTGCCCAGCCGCTAAGAAGGCAGCACACCAATTCCCAGTTGGTTTAAATGGCAGGCACCCAAACCTGTTGCCAAACCTCAGCACCCCTATTTGCCCCCTCCTCCACTCTCTCTCATTAGCCCCCAGTGACCATTCGCACCACCCAGAATACCTTTAGCATCCATGGCTTCACGGTTCACTTAGCCAGCAGCTCATCTCACTTTACCTTGAAATTGTTTTTAAGTCATAATTATCCACGAACTAGGCTGGAGATAGGACTCTGGCCCTGCCACTTTACAGTTCTCTCACCTGTTAACTTGGACAGGGAGGTGGGAGGGCAGTTATAAAACCTCACCCAACTCAACATCACTAATCACTAGGGAAATGCAAATAAAAACCACAATGAGCTATCTATCACCTCATGCCTATTGGAATTATTATTTTTCAAAAAAATGATAGCCAAGACATTGGAACAGCTTAAGTGTCCTTTGATGGAAGAATGGTTAAAGAAGTCATGATATATATCTATATCTATCTATATATGTATCTATCTATCTATCTATCTATATATATACATAGTGGAATATTATTCAGCCATTAAAAATGAGGAAATCTTGCCATTTGTGACAATATAGATATATATATAGATATATAGACACAACATGTAAGTGTATATCTATATATACATACAGTGAAATATTATTCAGCCATCAAAAATGAGGAAATCTTGCCATTTGTGACAATACGGATGAACCTTGAGGGCATTATATGTCAGACAAAGAGAGACAAATACTCTGTGGTCTCACTTATATGTGGAATATCAAAGAAAAAATAAACAGATGCCTACAAAGAGATCAGATTGGTGGTTACCAGAGGCAGGGGTGGGGAACACGTTGGGTAAAGGTGGCCTAAGGTGCAAACTTCTAGTTATAAAGAGAAAAAAAGGGAGGGAAACTCCTCACAAAACCTCACCCAAGTTGGGAGCTGGTTCATCCCATGCCAAGACAAATTCAAGATAGATCTTGAAGGTGGAGCAGAAATTCTAGGATTCAGGGGCGCCTGCGCATCTCGGTTGAGTGTCTGACTCTTGATTTGAGCTCAGGTCATGATCTCATGGTTTGTGAGTTTGAGCCCCATGTGGGGCTCTGTGTTGGGATTCTCTGTCTCCCTCTCTCTCTCTCTCTCTCTCTCTCTCTCTCTCTGCCCCTCCCCTGCTCATGTTTCTCTCTCTCTCTCTCTCTCTCTCTCAAAGTAAATAAACTTAAAAAAACAGTTCTCGGATTCACATTGGCCGGGAGGAAACTAGTCTGTAATTGGGAATAACGTGAGCAACTCTGTTGCAGAAGGGAAATCAGGCGACTCGCTCAGAAAGCATCGAGAAGTGCATTTTGTTGGAGAGCGTGGAAAGGCAAACCTTGTGCGTCCAGCTGAGGAGACGCCCCCAAGCCAATGCCCACTCATGTATTGAATCATCCCCTGACCTCGCAGTGCTCTCTTTGATCTGCTACTCAAAGTGTGGCCTGTGGAGCGGTAGCATAGCATCACCTGGGAGTTTGTGAAAAGGCAGCGTCTCAGGCCTCACCGTAGACATCTTGAAACAGAATCTGTATTTTCACAAGATCCCAGGTCACTTATGTGCACATGAAATCTTGACAGGCTCTGTTCTATTGCACAGATTGTTAAGAGTCCAAGCCTCCCTCGAAGCCTTAAACAGGAACAGATGGCTCTGAAATGTAGCTGACAACTGGCTTTCCAGCCATTGCCTTGAACCCTTACTTCTCCAGCTCTTCGCATCGTCCGTGGAGCTGGTTCATCAGAAGCTCTCAAGCCTTGATCGGCGCCATCGGCCAGACACGGGCCAGGGGTTTTGATGTTGGTTGTCCCGAGACTAGAACATGAGGAGCTTTGGGCTGGAAGGACCGTTTTTCCTTGTCAAGTACAAGATTCTGGAAAGATTGGGGAGCTCAAAAATATTAATATGTCCTGTGTAAAAAGTTTTGGATTTGTTGTATTGGTCTTTAACTTGCCCCAACCCTGCTTTAACTAGACATTTATCATAGTTAAAGTATAAATAATACCATTAGCCTTCCAAGCAATGATAAAATTAGCAGTGTAAACAAAGCCAGTAAGTGACCTTAGTCAGACCCCTAGCTGACTCTGACCCAACACCTACTAAGACGATTAGTCAGGGCAAATTTGAACAGGGCAAAGGGTCCCTGGGGAGGAGAAAGAGTCTCTCCCCGTTGATTTCCTGAGAACCATCCAGTGCACAGGACCGGTTCCTAAAACGCCTGCAGATGATTAGGGCTCTGGATGTGTAGAGCTTCAGCCTAGCCCTGTGCCAGACTCTGTCATGGTTAGTTTTCCCCAGGAGAAGAGTTCCTTCCAACTTAAAATTTTCTTGCTGCTAATACATCGGGGCTCCCTGAGAAGGGAGTGGTCTCTCCCAGAGCTCCAGTGAGATCCGATGAAGGGTGGGCAGCCAGCCATGGTGGCTGTTTCCTTTTTTGGTGAAGGTGAGGTCCTAACAGGGTGAATGAGCACTCTCTGTCGGTTTGAGCCACACACCAATGTAAACCTGCCCTCTTCCAGAGGCCTTCTCGACAAGTCAAGGCTAAAGTGAGTTCTCCTTTCTCTAAAGCATGTGGTTTAGAGACCGGGACCCCCTTTGTTGGGCTCCCTTTTGGGGGATTGTTTTCTCTCTTGATTGGTAATTTCCTGACACCAGAGGCTCCACATGCCACTTCTTTTTGTCTTCCGTGTTGAAAAAGCCCAGGATCTGAGTCAGAGGATCTGACTTGGTGTCCTAATTTTAATGGGTGAAGGAAGGAAATGCCCCTTCCATACTCTTTTCTATCTCCTCCGAGAAGAAGACAATTGAACCTAGCTATGTCAGGTTGCAGGTGTTAGGGGCCATTTCCACCAGAGGCCCATGTGTGAAGAGGCCCAGTGTGCAGGTGAGAGCATAACCATACACGTGTGTTTGTGTGTGCATGTGTATGCATGTGTGTGTGTGTGTGCACATCTCTGTGTACGTGTGCCTGTGCATGCATGTGGGTGTGTATGTGTGCATGTTTGTGTATGTGTGTGCACATGTGTATGTGTGCATGTGCATGTATACGTATGCATGTTTGTGTGTGTGCACACACATGTGCGAGCTGAGGCCTATCGTAGCAGAGCCCTCAGCATTAGAAGTTAAGCTCACAAGCCCGTTTTCCATTTCTCCCCACACTGACTCTCCTCCTGGTGAAAGAGGTGAGGAAGGGTGTTTCTGGAAAGACCTCCTAATCCAGTTCCCTCCATTCACACCTGGATCCCAGCTACGATGTCCCAGCCCTGTGCCTTCCTGCAAATCACATAAACTCCAAATTACAGGTTTCTCCTCTGTAAAACGGAGACCATGGTATTAATGACCGCACCCACAGAGATTTAAAGGAAATGACATTGGCACGTGCTTTGCATAAATTGTAGGAGCCTATTCCAAAGGAGATTTCTTACCGTCTTTCCCCTCAGGCTCAGTGTGGTTTCTTGACGAAAGAGACAGTGAATCTTTATAGGACGCTTGATTGAACAAACAAGACTTGTTTCTTACCTAGACTTGCTGATTTAATGTGTGTTAATCGAGAAGTGACTTTATATTTTTGCAGTGGGGTATAATGGAGTATCAATACTCTGCTGGGGAGGGAGGGTGTAGGGTGTATTTATCAATCAGAAGTTGGCTACAAGGACGAATATAAGACTCTGTCTTCTAAGAAGTCAATCTGTTGGAGCTGGGGTTCTGGAAGGCAGCTCCCTTAATTCCACCAGTGTGGTTTTGCCAAAACATCCTCATTGTTGTAAACGAATTGATTTTTTTTTTTTTTTTTTTTTTTTTTTTGCTGGGATGTTTTAATACTTAGAGCTTTACCTCTATAAACATATTCTTGACACAGAAAAAAAAAAAATGGATAAAGACACTGATGTTCCCTACCCATGGCAGATTCCTCAAGCTCTTCTGTCTAATCTGTGGAGGCTTCTGGGCCCAAGACTGTAGGAAACCAGACACTGAAGGACAACCTTTGATAAAAGTTCTCAAGGAGCCGTGTTGGGCCCTGTGCAGTGTCAGTGCCCTGCGTCTGGGCCAGTTGATTGCAATCTCCACTCACAAAGGTGTCTGCGGCCAGAGGCAGGAGTCGTGCATCATCTCACTGCGAGCCCCGACGTCCACTTGCACGCTGTTAGAAATCGAAGCTGGTTGAAGTTCCTTGGGAGTCCGGGCCAACCTCTTACAGCTCTTTCTCTCTCTCTCTCTCTCTCTATCCCGGTTTCTTCTCTTCTGCCTACAAGCAAATTTATATCCCTTGTCTGCTAAGACACAAACAAGTCTAACAAAACAAAATAACTTTTCTCTTATCCTACTATCTTACTGCTTTTCTTGCTTTCTTTCAGTGTTATATATACACGCAAAGTACTCTAAGCATCCAGTATTTTTTATTTTTTAAGTTTATTTATCTATTTTGAGAGAGAGAGAGAGAGTGTGTGTGCGAGCTGGGGAGGGGCAGAGAAAGGGAGACACAGAATCTGAAGCAGGCTCCACCTTCTGAGCTGTCAGCACAGAGCCCGACACAGGGCTCGAACTCACGAACCGTGAGATCATGACCTGAGCCGAGGTCGGATGCTCAACCGACGGAGCCACCCAGGCGCCCTCTGCCCCTGATACTGTTTCTTAACTACCAACTTTCTTCTTTATCCCTTCTGCCTTGAGCACTGTGTCCACACCGTTTCCTAAAAGTGCTCACAGTGGCCACTCAGCTGGAAAATCTGACACCTGGTTTTAGGATCCAGCTTCCTCGACCTCTTTGCAACATTTGACTCTGTCATATGGTGTCTCAAGTTGTATTACCATGTCCCTTTCTTTTCTTCTTTTTGACGCTTTGACATCTTGGGGCTTTGCTGACCCCGGAGAGACCCCTCCCCTGCTTCAGGGCTAGCCAATTCCTAGAGATGGTAAACAACTTGCCCTCAAGTGCACCTTCCAAATGCAAACCCCTAGCCACCCGTTGAATGGGAAGGGGGTCTCTTGCCTTCAAGGCCACTGTTCCCTCATGCCATCCCCTGTGCTCCAGAGTCGGCTGAAATGATTCACACTAGCCATCATAAGCCAGACCACACTGCTTCACACACTCTTTCCCACAGAAGCCACCATATGGGCTCTTAACCCCTCCCCTCTTTCTCTTTGTCTGCTGACTGAGTGTGGCCCTGTGTGCTGGGCCTCCCGTTTCTAGGGATCTGTGACTACAAAAAATTCTTCATTTCCATGTCTGTGTCTCACCTTAACCGATGAAAATCCCAGGTCCCCTTAAAACATACATTCTCTTTTTGGAAAGTGACCCCGTCCTTCGCCTTTGGAAAGCTCTCTGGTCCCCTATCTCCTTCTCCTTTGTCTTTTTGCATTGTTCTGTTTATGTTTCTGATTTGCTTAGAGAAGCTTTGGAATCAGGGCCATATCCACAAGCTAAAGGATTTCTAACCGTGAGATGAGGTGGATGGTGAGCCACAAATGATTTTTGTGTTTGTTTTCTTTTTTTTCTTTTTTAATGTTTTATTTATTTTTGAGACAGAGAGAGAGGGACAGAGGATCGCACGCAGACTCTGTGCTGACAGCAGAGAGCCTGACGCAGGGCTCGAACTCAGGAAGTGTGAGACCATGATGGAGCCCAAGTTGGACGATTAATTGACTGAGCCACCCAGGCACCCCCTTGTCTTTGTTTTTCTTAAAGGGAGGAGGGGTAAAAGGTTCAGGGAGGATGTCCAATAAACTTGTACATTGAACGTGACCAATCAGTGAGGCGAAATCAAAGAGCATCTTTATTTTATCTCTGATGATCCCTTCAAAATTGCCCTTGCCTTTGGAGGAGAATAGCTAGACCCAAGGTTGGGCTCTATAGCTCCCATGCCAGTCTGAGTTCAGTTACTAAAATGCCCATGCAGTAATCAAGACTCCAGACCTGACTTGGCGTTGTATCTTTCCCAAACTTGCTCTCCCAAATCAGATGGGCTGACTGACACCAAGCGGGGAGGTATCATCAGCCATTTTTCTTTATTCATGGTTCACCTCAACCGCCCTCTAACCAGCACTAGTTTATGTACCTTACCAGACAGGGAGAGGGGAAGAGAAAATGAATACTCACACATCTGACTTGACTGATCCTGTCACAAGACGGCTTTGCTGTCTTTGTACCTGACAGGGATTAAAGCTGGTGCTTTTCTGAGCCCTCCCCGGACTTTGCTGCTGCTTGGCCCCCTGGGCGACTCCTGGTTGTTCACTCCACGGAACTTGCTCTGTTGGGTTCACTGCATTTTCAGGGGGTCCTCTCGGATAGGATTTGGAATGAGTCGAGGACAACATTCCCATTTAGGACCGACATCTGATTCCCTTCCATTGGGGAAGGGACACACAGGCTGTTTTACCTTTTCCGTGTTGGTCTTCCCAACTGTGGGAAGCACGGGTCAGTGTTCCAAGGGGCCTCCCTTCAGCCCCTCACCAGACCCAGTGGGCGGGGGTCTCTTTTCCAAGCCATCTCTCTCCTTCTCTTTGGGACAGAGCTTGGAAATGCTCTCCCTTGAACTTCCCTTTGCACCCCCTGTTCCTCCAAGTCTCAAAGTCAAAACTTTCTCATATCATAACCTATTTCTAAGAGTGAAAGAAAAGGGAAAGGTGTTCTTAACTTATATCTAGGGGCGCCTGGGTGGCTCAGTCGGTTAAGCATCTGACTTTGGCTCAGGTCATGATCTCACAGTTCATGTGTTTGAACGCCACATCGGGCTCTCTACTCGGGATCCTCTGTCTCTCTCTTTCTCTGCCCCTCCCCTGCTGGCGCACACGTGTGCGTGCTCTCTCCCTCTCTCTCAAAAATAAATAAACATTAAAAATAATTTTAAAAAATCTTTAACTGATATCTAAATATGCCTGCATTAAAAAAAATTTTGGGGGGGGCGGTGGCGCTTGGGTGGCTCAGTCGGTTAAGCATCCAACTTCGGCTCAGGTCATGATCTTGCGGTTTGTGAGTTCAAACCCTGCGTCAGGCTCTGTGCTGACAGCTCAGAGCCTGGAGCCTGCTTCCGATTCTGTGTCTCCCTCTCTCTCTGCCCTTCCCCTGCTCACAGTCTGTTTCTCTCTGTCTCTTAATAATAAATAAACGTTTTTTTAAATAAAAAAAAATTTTTAAGTTTATTTATTTTGAGAGAGACAAAGAGTGAGCAGGGGAGGGGCAGAGAGAGAGGGAGAAAGAGAATCCCAAGCAGGCCCCACACTGTCGGTGCGGAGCCCAACGTGGGGCACGAACTCACGAACCATGAGATTATGACTTGAGCTGAAACCAAGAGTTGAACCAAGCTCAACCAACCGACTGAGCCACCCAGGTGCCCCGTGCCTACATTAAAAATGTACATTAAAAAGCTATCTTCCGGGGCGCCTGGGTGGCGGAGTCGGTTAGGCGTCCGACTTCAGCCAGGTCACGATCTCACGGTCCGTGAGTTCGAGCCCCGCGTCGGGATCTGGGCTGATGGCTCGGAGCCTGGAGCCTGTTTCCGATTCTGTGTCTCCCTCTCTCTCTGCCCCTCCCCCGTTCATGCTCTGTCTCTCTCTGTCCCAAAAATAAATAAAAAACGTTGAAAAAAAAATTAAAAAAAAAAAAAAAAAGCTATCTTCCTTTAACGTGTGACATCGTATATATTTAGAATCACATCTGCAAGGTCAGTGTGTATTCTGTTTCTTCAGGCAAGTGTGTGGAGAAGAAGAGTCAGGCTATCCTTTATAACATTTGGTTTACTATCCCCATGCAGAGGCTCCCTGTTTGATTCTCAAACCTGGCAGTGTATCCACATAAGCAGAGGGACTCATTTAGAATTCCCTCATCCGGATCTAGTCCAGACCTACGAAATCAGCGTCTCCAGGCCATCGGTATCTGTATCCAGCTTCCCCTGTGATTCTCTTGCTTCACTCAGGTCAGAGGTCTTCTGGTGGTAGCTAGTCCGACATACCAGTCCCACCTTGAAGGAAAGGAAGCAGTCTGTGATGGGCAAGTCTTATA
The DNA here is from genome assembly GCF_014898765.1 of Herpailurus yagouaroundi. Lineage (NCBI taxonomy): Eukaryota > Metazoa > Chordata > Mammalia > Carnivora > Felidae > Herpailurus > Herpailurus yagouaroundi. The sequence goes on along the minus strand of NW_024412439.1, from coordinate 6,433,219 downwards.
AAACTTTAGTCTCCCTTGTAGTTCCTTTGGGAGTACATTCCAGCAAAGTCGTGTCTTTATTTATTTGTCACGAGAGCTTCTCTTTGATTCGCTTTTTCTGCTCTGGAAGAGTGAGCCACGTCCAGGTTTATCAGTTAGCTTCTTGTTGAATTTGAACCCGTCATTAAGGAATGTCCCTGTTTAACGGGGTTGCTAGGAAAGCCTGAGTCATAACCTTCAACCCCACAGTTTTTTTTGTTCCCGTGCTAAGTCCCTTATTAACCAGTTTATCCACTTGTTCTTTACGAGGCTTGACTACTCGGACCTTCGCTGCCAATTCTCTTGTTTTGTGTCTTGGTAGCCTTGGGGATTTTAAACATTTCACCCCTTTCTCTTTCTCCTTAATCAGAGAATTGGAGTTCTCCATGGTTCTCATCTGTAACCCCTGGGTATGAAAAATTATGCCAAAAGTTCATGACCATTCAAATGTTTTCTCGATCTGCTATTTTGATTTTGTCTTCAACCAATGGTAAAGAGCTCCGTTCTAATTCCCAGTCTTGGCTTTGATGCTGAGGGTTATTTGGGGGTCTCCTAAGAGGTAGGTGGTGATGACTAAGGCAGAACACATAGCTGGAGGTGAGGGTCTTGGGTGCCAGATAGAATGTCTACCTCTCTCCTTCGTCATCTCTGGTGTCTAAACAGTTTTTAAACAATCTGACTCTTCCCTGTGCTTCTGATCTTCCCCAGCCCTCACCTCCCTTTACTTCTCTATTCATGTAGTTACTAGGGTTATTCTTGTCAGTTGCAGATCTCTCCAGCCTAAATTTCCCCCAGCCCACCCCAGCTCTCCGTTATAGCTGGCTGTTATTCACAGACGGAAATCCAGAATGGCGAGTCACTCAGTTTCTCTACAACTTGGTGCCAAAGTGCATTTTCAGGTCAGAATTCCATTTGTCCCCACTGGGCTCCTAACGGTTTCCCATTTTGTCCCGATACTCTGAATACTTCGTGCCCTTTCATGGGAATGCTTTTCCCCATGCGGTTCCCATCCCTGTGGCTGGAACTGGGGAGGGGAAAGGAAACTCATTAGTGGAGCTGCTACTGTGTCCCAGGCACTCTGCTAAATAAACGGACCAGAAACAGACCATAAGACCACTTTGGATTTTACTCTAAAAGCAATGCAGGGGCGCCTGGGTGGCGCAGTCGGTTAAGCGTCCGACTTCAGCCAGGTCACGATCTCGCGGTCCGTGAGTTCGAGCCCCGCGTCGGGCTCTGGGCTGATGGCTCAGAGCCTGGAGCCTGTTTCCGATTCTGTGTCTCCCTCTCTCTCTGCCCCTCCCCCGTTCATGCTCTGTCTCTCTCTGTCCCAAAAATAAATAAACGTTGAAAAAAAAATTAAAAAAATAAATAAATAAATAAAAGCAATGCAAAACCTTTGGAGGATTTTTAGAATGGCTCTAAGGAGGTATAATTAACATGCAACAAATTGAACATGTGTTAAGTGTACAATCTGATAAATTTCAACATGTATGCACCTAGGAAATTATCGTTATGCTGAAGATAATCATCTTGATAAGGGATTTTATCCCTCACAGTTGTGTGTGATCCTTTATAATCTCCCATTCAGAAACTTCTCTCATTGCAACCACTGATTTGCTTTCTGTTACTATAGATTAGTTTGCATTTTCTAGTAATTTATGTAAATAGGATTATTTGCATCTCTACAGTATGTACGTGTGTGTGTGTGTGTGTGTGTGTGTGTGTGTGTGTGTGTGTGTGGCTTGTAGGTTTTTTATAAATGTTTTTTATCCGGTTAAGAAAGTTCCCTTCTACTCTTATTTTACTGAGAGTTTTTATAAGGAATAGCGCTGTCTTTTGTCAGATGTTTCCTTTTGGTCTTTTTAAATGATCATTTGTTTTTTGATTTTTTTTTTAGTCTGTTAATTAGTTGTTTTGAATGTTAAGCCAAAATTACATTCCTGGAGTAATCCCTACCTGATCATGATTTATTATCCTTTTTATATATCGTTAGATTAAATTTGCTAAGATTTTGTTTACAAAATTTGTACCTACATAGTTTTCTTGTAACATCTTCTTCTAGATTTGGTATCAGAGTAATGCTGACCTAATAGAATGGTTTGAGAAACATTCCTTCTCTTCAGTTTTCTTTAAGAGTTTGCTCAAATGAGTGTTCTTTCTTCCTAATATTTGGTAGAATTTACTAGTGAAGCCACCTGTACCTGAAGTTTCCTTCATTAGAAGGTTTTAGCTACAAAATCAATTTTTAAAAAATACAGAGTTATGTGGTCAGGTAACCTATTTCCTTTTGAGCAAGTGTTGTTGGTCTTACATCTTTTAAGGAATTCGTCCATTTCTTCTAAGTTTCAAGTTTATTGACATGAAGTTGTTCATAAGAAACAATGCTTTTAACATCTGTAGAATCTGTAGTGATGTCACAACTCTTATTTTTGATATTGCCAATGTGCACATCTCTACCAATGCTTCCCCCACCCACGACCCCCGTGGGTCAGGCCAGAAGGTTTATCACATTTATTGACCTTCACAAATAACCAGCTGTTGATCTCATTTGTATTCTCTGTTGTATTTTCTGTTTTATATTTAATTGACTTTTGTTCTTGTCTTTATTATTTTGAGTTTAACTTGTTTTTTCTAGGGCTTTGTTTCTCTCAGAGGGAGTTTTGTGTGTTTGTTTTCAAGGAGGAAGCTATAGACAAGGGATGAGACCCATCTTCAGGCTTTCTTTTACTCTGGTGGATGGAAGAGAAATTATTCTTGTGAGACTTCTGAGGTATTTTTCTCTCGAATCTTTTCAAGTGTTTCTCCCCTTGCCTCAGTTAGTTTTCTCACAGGTATGCACTGAGCAGCACACAGCTCAGAACACAGGTAGGATGCTCTCCTTCTCTCTGGAGTTCCCTCTCCTTTCCAGTGCTCCTCCCTGAGCCCTGGCTTCCTTGGCCTCCTGGACGCCTAGTAATGTCTCCTCAACTCAGCAGGACTACCAAGCTTTCGCCTTCCCTGTCCCAACGCCACGGCCTGGAAATTCTCTGCAGACATTAAGCTGGGGCAATCAAATGGCTTTACCTTGTTTCTTGTCTCAGCTGTCACTATCCTTCATTGCCTCATGCCTAGTGTTTTGAAAATAACTGTTGCACATATTTTGTATCATACTGTAGTTATTTCATACTGGAGAGTAAATCTAGTCTCTGTTACGCTATCGCTGTCAGAAGTGGAAGTCCCATCCCTTTGAAGGATTTTAAGTAGGGGAGTTATACCAGTTGGGGTTTAAAAAGAGCATACAGACTTCAGCGAGGAAAACAGATTGGAAGTGGGAAAATGGGTAGACTATTGTAGGAATGTAGGCAAGATACAATGAGTATTGAAGGTAGATTTTTGCAGTGGACACAGAGACAGTGGACAGATTCAGATGCCTTTGGAGATGGAATCAGTGGGGCTTGGGTGTGGAGTGGGGAAGAAAAGGAAGAGTCAAGGCTGCCTCCTGGGCTTTTTGTAGACCAACTGGGCAGATGGTGAAAGTGGGGGAGTGGGGAAGGGAGGGCATTGTGGGAAGGCAGAGGTCAAGAGTGACTGTGCATAAGCTTGAGATGCCTCTTTAATCATTCAGGTGGAGCTGGTCAAATAGGCAGAAGGCCGTAAGAATGTGGAGCTCTGGGGAGAGGTTAGGACTGGAGACAGAAAAGTAGTCCTCAACATATAAGTGTTCAAAGCTCTGGGACTGAGCTGTAGATAGAGGAGTGTTAGGGGGAAGATGTCCAGGGGAAGACTGCAGGTAGAGGAGAAGAGAGGACCCAGTGCAGAATTCAAAGGATCTTTAGCACCAGAGGGTCAGAGGAAAAGGAAGAACTTAGATGGAGACCAAGAAGCACCTGTCTTCCTGCAATACTTAGTTCCTTTACTTAACCATATATCATTCTGTATTATAATTACCTGTTTTTCCACCTGTCACTCAACTAGCCTGAAAGCCCTTGAGGTCAGGGGCACCATCTTACTTTGTATCACTCATGTCTAACACAGTACTTGGCACACACTGAGTGCTTCCAGTGAATGAGGGAGGGAGGGAGGGAGGGAGGGAGGGAAGGAAGGAAGGAAGGAAGGAAGGAAGGAAGGAAGGAAGGAAGGAAGGAAGTTAGTTAAGAGATGATTGGTATGAGGTCAAAAGGACACAGGCTTTTTGTAGTCCAAAAGGCTCCAGAAGACAATTCTGGGAAAAATTAAGCAGGCTCAAGGGAAAAAAAAAAAAAAAAAAAAAGAAGAAGGTCCAGAAACATTCCCATGAGCCTCTGATCTGCACACTACAGAAGTGATCTCTGAAGTTAGTTCTGTGGATATGGTGAACGTGGACGGGAACTCTCTGTCTGGTTTCCTGCTACAGAACTCACAAGGAGACAAAACAATGTGTTCAAGTCAGGCTTCCTTGGTGGATATTTCTATTCTTTTGGTCTTTTGTCTGTTTTCTAGCAGATCAAAGCATGTCTTGTGAAATGTTTTGGCCCTGGATTAGAATTTAAGATGCACCAAGGTCAAGAGTGGACATTAATAAAAAAATCACTTTGACCCTTTTGGACTAGAAGGCCACCATGGGGGTCGAAAAAGGCCAGATGTATCCCTGCCAGCACCCGCCCCCCCTACACACGCATCCCAGAGACGTAAAGATGTCTTCCCTGAGGAGTAAGGCTAAGGGTTACTGACAGTTCCCCGTCTACCCCCTGCCATGCTGGAGAGCCAAACCTCCCTCTCTTGACTTACGGGACTGGCAGACACAGTGACAGACGCCTGGCCCAGGAGCCTGGCTGAAATCCTGGCCAGAGTAAAATCCAAGCAGAGGGCCGCAGAGAAAGGCAACCTTTCAGAGGTTAACCACGACATTTACAGTTTCATAACTTCTGCGGAGAGCCATGGTCTCGTGTCCGACATTCAGCACACTGAACGGACCCTTGAAGGTTTCACCGTCCAGTTGAAACTATAATAAAGTTTATTTTCGTTAAGACCTGAAATGAGTCTCAGTTTGGATTTTTCAGCCCGGTGGCTTTGTGTAAACAGTTTACTTTACATCGTTTTTGGCTCTTTTTCAATAAACCACCATGATAATCCCATTCACAGACAAAACAGATCACAGATTAGCAGACAGGCCGCTGTAAAACAGCACATTACCTGCTCTTTGTGTGAAATGTAGAGGTCTGTTTTTAAGAAAGGACTCGTCCATCTCTGCTCTCCTGGTTGAAAACATAGCTTCTTTGGACTTCTACGGAAGAGAAGAAACATTACATTGTTTAGCTCCTTTTTATACCACAAAAATAGATTTTAATTAAGCACATAAAGTGAGCCGGGCTAGGAGCTGTTATTTTCCAGAGAAGGCATGCTGGCTTTATTCAAATTGGAAGAGACCCCAGGAGAATGCCAAAATCACCTATTGCTTACATTTCATTTTAATGTGCTCAAGTTCAATAAAAGTTTATCATCTCCATTAAACCAGTACCTATTGGAACTGATTTAATCTCGTTAGCACAAAGAACCACATAAAAGAAAATCAAGTCCTCAGGACAAGATTGTGCATAGCGTGGTGTGGGGGGTTTAAATTACATCGAAGAAATGGAAGTGTCTACAGAGGACAAAGTGCCTCTCACCTGCCCTCGCGTGCACGCCCGCGTGCGTGCATGGCGCGTACGTGGGCAGCCATAGAGCCACGCGCTCTGCTCTGGGAGCCCTGTCTGCTTGCCATGGTACAGCATGCCCCAGAGGCTGCCAAGCTTGGGAGTCCTCAGCTGCTCAGTGGCCCGGCACTGCTGTGCTCCCACAAGGACCAGGAATTGTGTGACATTCGAACAAACAAATGTCACGCTTAGGGGTGCTAGTCAGATGTTTACAGGCAGCAGCACAGTGAAGACATGTATCTTGATTCTAGCCCCAGAGGCTCTTGCATACACACAGACACACGTGCCTTCCTCACAGGGAAAAGGGCCATTTTCAGCATGCTCTTTTCCATACACCGGAAAGCCCCCGTATGTAGCTCAAGGCTAGACATGAACAGAGCCCCAGAACCCAGGGATGTTGGGCCTTTTATTCTACATGGAGCTTGGCACCAGGGACTTGGGACACAAATGGCAAATTGGTGTGGGGGTAACTTGCTTCCCACAGACGTTTGCTCACCTGAAACACATCTGGGTAGATGTGGTCTGGGGTCTGAGTTCGATGGAGACAAACAAGGCTGCAGGCAGGTGCTGAAGGACCCCAGTGAGCCCTAAGGCACAAATAGAACTTCTTAGGATCCCAGGTGAGAAAGGCATGACCAGAGCATGTGTTTCTCCCCAGTTGTATCCCATGAATCAGTGGAGGCTACAGGGATCTCAGCCTCGTGTTGGCACCCGGTGTTTTGTAGCTTTGGGAACAGAGGGGGGACTGTCATCCTCAGCACGAACTTCAGTGTCTTGGCTACGGGGACAGTGGTGTGGCACAGCTTTGAAAGCTACTTGGCAAGGGAGGGAGTCTGGCGTAGAAGAATGTGTGATGACATTCTTCTGGATCGCTATGATTCTCCCTGGGGAGCTCTTGAAAATATCTGGTTAGGCGTTGAGTGGAGGATTATAGGTCCTTCTTACACGGGGTGGGGCATGAGTCATGGAGGACTGAGGGGGCATGGGTTACAATCCTCTGAGTCCCATTTACTCACTGATTGCAGAGATACTTATAGACAATATTGCTCAACTTGGACTGCCATAATATATTACCATGGTTGGGTGGCTTGAACAACAGAAATTTGTCTCTTACACCCTTAGAGGCTGGGAAGTCCAAGATCCAGGAGGCAGCGATGCATATTTCATCCTGAGACCTCTTCTCCTGGAGTGTGGGCAGCTGCCATCTTACTCTGTGCTCACATGACCTCTTGTGCACGTGTGGGGGGAGGGAGAGTGCATGAGCTCTCTGGTGTCTCTTCGTATGAGGGCACTGATGCCATCAGACTAGGGCCCCACCCGCATGACCTCATCTAACCTGATTTCCCTCCCAAAGATCCATCTCCAAATTCCATCATATTGGGGGTTGGAGCTTCATGTATGGTTTTTGGAGCACAAACATTCAGTCCCTAACAAGACTCTGTGGAGGGGGTCATGGTCCCTCAAGACCTTTACAAAATAGAGAGGACCCACACAGCACCCTGGGGAGGAGACCTGGTAGAGCCTCCTTTGCTCAGTGAGTGGAGACATTGCTTGTGTCTGTCTCTCGAACGTGTCAAGTTCACCCACTCTTCCCTCCCCTATAATCACTTTGCGCACCTCAAAACACACTGGCTGTCTCAGGCATCAGCCTCTGGTCACCTCCTCACAGCGGTCTCTCTCCCCACCTTCCTATGGGAAGTCCTCTTCAGGGGGACCCTCAACCACTGTCAATTATTTAACCTGGTGGGGTTTTCCATTAACACTGAAAACCAGTTAGAAGTATTTGGAGTATTTGTTTCCTTGTTTATCATCTGCATACCCCCCAGCAATGTGTGGGCTCCATGACAGCAGGGACCTAGTCTTTCAGAACTATTTCTGCGTCCTCAGAAAACCAGGGCAGTACCCAGGCATGGGAAGTGTCAACAAATAAGTGTTGATGAATCCCGAGTACCAGAAAGGCACGTGGAGTATACGCAAAGGTGGGGGAGGGATGGGGGAGAATAATATTCTATGGGCATCTGAGATGGGCCTGGTAGGATGGGCCCATGGACACATGGACACATGGGATGAGGAAGGAAGTAATCCATCTTTTTGGCAAGACCACATTCAGGTTTTCAGATTAAACTTTTTTTTTCTTTTTTTTTTTTAACACACAAACTCACAACCTTTTCTGGAGAGGGCCCTTTGATGGTCTTACTCTAGGATATCACAACTCTGGCTATCAGGAAGTTCTTCTTGATGTCTGACATCAAAGCTGAACTTCTTCCTTTACCAATTTCAGCCCATGTTTGTCTGCCTTTTAATAGAAACACTATAAAGTCTACTCATCATCCACTCAACAGGAACACAATACACTCTTAAAATGCATCAACCTTTATTTACATTGGGGAAAAGACCATGCAACTGAAGACCAGTCATACTCCTCTATTTCCAGTGTCCTCTTTTAATTTAAAAAATGCTAACTAACACCAGGGCGAGGGCAAGGAGCAGAATTGTATTTCACATTCATGGATGGCTCTCGGTTTGGCCTTGCGTGAGAGAAGCTTCGTAGGTTCTCGTTTGAGTGGGAAACAGTAGAAAAAGCGGAGCAAAGGGGTTCTGGGAAACACCCATTACTCTTGATGCTGTGTTTTATTCTTTTTATTTAATGCAACTTATTGTTAAATTGTCTTCCATGCAACACCCAGTGCTCATCCCAACAAGTGCCCTCCTCAATGCCCATCACCCACTTTCCCCTCCCTCCCACCCCCCATCAACCTTCAAGTTTGTTCTCCATATTTAAGAGTCTCTGATGGTTTGCCTCCCTCCCTCTCTGTAACTTTTTGTCTTTTTTTCCCCTCGATGCTGTGTTTTAAAGCTTCACAACCTAAATCCTAAAGGGCACAAGCGTCGTTCTGAAAGCCTTGCTTGCAGACATTCATTCAGCAGACCTTTAGTGGCATTGCCCAGGGACCAGATGTTGTGCTTGGTGCCCACTCATCCACAAAGGCGAATGAGACATGGTCCCACCGTGGGGCAGGGGAAGTAAGATGAGTGGCACATGGCAAAGGTGGAACAAGAAGACGTGGAAGGCCAAGTGAAGTCCTCTGCGCAGCACTTTTCTAGAATGTTCTGGACCACAGGCCTCAGTTTTAGCCTGGTGCATATCAAGGCCTGGGTCAAGGTCTTCCAGAGCTCATGAGGACTCGATGGCCGGGGACGCCCGACACTTCTCCTCTTTCCCTTGAGCAGTGCTCCTGAGGGCCTCTCGGTGGGTTAGCTTTGGCATATTCTCCAGTATACAGCAAACATCAATTAAGGTTCAAAAGCAGGACAGCAGCTAAGAAGAGAGCTGGCTTTGAAGCTTAGAGCCTTAGGTTGAAGGGAATTCTCTTGGCTGAGTCACAAAGGGAATAAAATGCCATCAGAAGGAGAGTAGCTTTAGATTTCCACTTTATCTTCAAAATAAAAGATTAGGGACACACTTCTGGTTTGAGATGGTTAAGCGATGCCTGTATAATTGAATTTCATGCTCATTACCTCCCTCTGAAGTAGTGTGCACAAGCAGTCACTGGAAAGCAGGTTTAACAAATACACTGGCCAGGGCCTTGCTGAACTTTACACCTTCCCAACACGTTCCAAGTTCTCTCGGCCTCCAGGGCTGCTGTGCAGCACGGACAAGGCAGCACGGAGCCAGCCAGGGAACCGGCCGGGTTCGAGAGGAACTTCTCCTCCATCAGTCGACTTGTCATAGGATCTGAATGTCTTATTTTCTGTGCAAGATTAGACATGGCCCGGGGGTTACTTTATGCTGCATTGGACGGGCAGTTTGCTTGTGGCTTTGACGTCTCGTGACCGAGCTGTGTCAGAGTCTGAAGTAAGAATACGCCAAAGCTCTGGTGTGCTATTGTGTGCCGGGGGCGGGGGGCCCCCGGGGCGTCCTCGAGAAATCTCTGCTTGTTGCTTAACTTTGCTGTGGACCTACAATTCTTCTAAAAAAATACTTTTTTTTTTTTAAGAATATACCAGGGTCGCTGTTATGTGATGGCCCCCGTCTGAGCCCTGTTTCCTCTTTGTGACTCTGCTTTTTAAATTTTTTTTCTTTTCTTTTTTTCCCCCATATTTAGCTTCTGACTTTAAATGTTTATTTATTTTGAGGAGAGAGAGAGAGAGAGAGAGAGAGAGAGAGAGAGCAAGCGAGCATGGGCAAGGGGCAGAGAGAGAGAGGGAGAGAGAATCCCAAGCAGGCTCCACCCTGTCAGTGCAGAGCCCGATGTGGGCCTTGATCTCACCAACCAGGAGATCATGAGCCGAAATCAAGAGTTGGGTGACAGCCACCCAGGTGCCCCTCAGCTTCTTATTTATTTTTTCTAAAAAGGCCTAAAGGAGATTGTTCAATGCAAATGAATGAACTGCCTCCACTAAAAATTCAGGAATTGGTTGGGAAAAATTCTCCGCTCTTTGGAAATGGCCACATTATTATTATTATTATTATTATTATTATTATTATTATTAGTGTCAAATGAAATTGAAGCTTGATTTGACACTAATTACTAGGCCTCCTCCTAGATGGGGAGATGGTGGAGTTTCTTATTTGGACCCTACTGTGTTCACCATGAGGGTGGGGACAAGGATTCACATGCACATCTTTCCTCCCAACCAAAGGCTTCTAACGCAGCGTTCTAGCAAGGTGCATCCTTGCATTTTCTGTTGGAGCAAGGTCAGAGCTCACAGGTCTCAAGTGTTGACTGCAAGGTCCTGTGAGTCTTCTCTGGGACAGAGAAAGGGAGCTCCCACGATATGCCAGGCACTGTGGCAATGCTTCCCATACACTATCCGAGAACTATAGATTTCGTCGCCCTTACCTGTGCTTCTCAAACTTTCTTTGGGTAAAGACGAGGGCTTGTTGGGTTTTTGGAAGCTTTTTGAATGTTCCTTTTCTTTCCCCATGTTTCTGCAGACCTGTATTTTTGGTCCATACCCTGTCCAATGACATGAGCCCAAGGATCAGGTGCATAGGTGTTACAGCAATAGCCAAGTTGCTAAAAACCGTTGTAAAGCACTCTATTTTTGTACTTATCTCATCAAGAGATGTACTTGTGTACCAGCACCAGTCTGTGCAGCACACTTTTTTGAGCAGCAAGAGGTGCCCAATCATCAGAGAAAGGAAGCACCCTGCCTCTCGTCAGGCAGCCTGTCAGCTGTAGGATCTGCAAGTCTAGTCCAGGTCAGGATAATTCCAGCACCTCGACTTTACATATAAAAACCACGAAGAAGGCTGGGGAGGTACAGCTGACCTTTGAACAACCTGGGTTTGAACTGCACACGTCCATTTATACGTGGATTTTTCTTTTTGATAAATACAGTACAGTATTGTAAATGTATTTTCCTTATAATTTTTTTTTTTAATTTGAGAGGGAGGGGCAAGCGGGGGAGAGGGGCAGAGGGAGAGAATGAGAGAATCACAAGCAGGCTCCATACTCAAGGCAGAGCCTGACTCTGGGCTCAATCCCATGACCCTGGAATCATGTCCTGAGCCGAAATCAAGAGTTGGATGCCCAGGGGCACCTGGGTGGCTCAGTTGGTTAAGTGTCCAGCTCTTGATTTTGGCTCAGGTCATGATCTCATGGTTTGTAGAATTGAGCCCCACGTTGGGCTCTGTGCTGACAACACAGAGTCTGCTTGGGATTCTCTTTCTCTCTACCCTTCCCCCACTCGCATGTGCATTCTCTCTCTCTCTCTCTCTCTCTCTCTCTCTCTCTCTCTCTCTCTCTCATTCTCTCTCTCTCTCTCTCAAAAAAAAGTTGGATGCCCAAACAACTGAGGCACCCAGACACGCCTCTTCCTTACGATTTTCTTAATCACACTGTCTTTTCTCTAGCTTCCTTCACTGTGAGAATACGGTATGTGATGCAGACAATATACAAAATGTGTGTTCATCAATTGTGTTATTGGCAAGGCTCCTGGTCAACAGCAGGCTATTCGTAGTGAAGTTTTAGGGGAGTCACAAGTTACATGTGGATTTCTGACTTCCCCCGGGGGCAGAGGTCAGCACTCCTAACCCCTGCGGTGTTCAGGGTCGGCTGTAATTATGCCAGAGTCACTAGATTTCCAGTGAATTCTCGGCGGAAAGAAAATGGAAGAAAGGAGAACCTCTCCCATCTCTAAATTCTGCTCTTCTGATTCTAACACCAATCAGGTGTTTCCCTCCAGGAAAGCCCAGGAGTCTTGGTGGCCGTTCTCAGATTTTCTTACCAACCTCTTCCCTGCTGCAGCCACTCCTTACCCCTTCCCAACAGTCCCTTGGCGTGGAGCATGGGGTTCAAGGAGGTGGAGTGGGGGTAGGGGGGAGAATCAGCCTCAGAAGAGTGAAATAAATTAAAGTGTCCAAGAGCCCTCAGGAATCCAAACATAGCAAAATTATTATGTTTAATGTAAAAAATTGAACTTAAAATAATTCTGCTCTGTGTTTAATAACAGGTATGGCTCAGCGAAGCCAAGTCAGCTAGGTCCCCTCGGCCAGGCAGCCTGACTTCTCTTAGCGAAAAGATAAAGCAAATGAGCGCTCTTGAAGGTTCATAAAATCTATCACCTGCGAAAGAATGCAAACTGTGTAAATATCCAGGTTTTAAAATAAAATCCCCCAAAGCCAGCCCTGCAGAATGAGGTCAGCTTGGTCTGGCGGGGCCTCAGGTGCCGTGGGGTGGCGCGTCTGATGACCAGAACATCCGTGACACGTAGACACAGGCTTTGCCTCGAGATTGTATATTGAAACCACGAAAGCAGAGCTCCTATAGCTCAAGTTTATAGAAATAGGTGACAGTGTTTGAAGTAGCTTAGTTGAGACTAAAACAGTCTGACATCACAGGCTTGGGGAGGATGATGGAAATTTCTTAATTTCTGTGGAAAATCGAAAAAACAATTTTTTTTTATCAGGTGTTCAGGCCTGACCACCCAAGTGCTGCTGCTGTTCTGTTTCTGGTTTTGGAAAATTACATGGAAATATAGAGACCCTGCTCAGGATATTAGCCACATTTCTCATTCCCCGTATCAGACCGTGCTGGTTATTTTCTGTTTGCCCACTCTGCCCCGGTTCCTTCTCCATCCGTCTGTGCTTTGCTTGGTGCTCAGGAAACCGATCCCAGTGGGTCAAATGACCTGGGCTCCCCTCCCCTCTGACTTCAGCTGGTTTTGGCCAATGGGAGCCACCAGCAGGAGGAGAGAGAGGGCAGGTACCATTCCCCAGAGGGCTCTTCCTCCCTGCCTCCAGCTCCCTGTAGGCGCTCCCACACAATTCCTGCCCGTTGTCCCTTTTCAGCCAAGGTAAAAGGTAAATTTTCCACTGGGTGACTCAATACAGACCCATACTATTTCCTGTAGGACCTGTTTCTTTTTTCTTTGAATTCCCAACTCCTAGGTCTCTTTTCCCAGACAGAAATCTGGAGGTGTGAGAATTGACAGTTTTGTTAATGTTTGTTTATTTTTGAGAGGGAGAGAAAGAGAGAGAGAGACAATGTGAGGGGCTAGGGGCAGAGAGAGAGGGAGACACAGAATTTGAAGCGGGCTCCAGGCTCTGAGCTGTCAGCACAGAGCCCGACGCGGGGCTCGAACTCACAGACTGTGAGATCGTGACCTGAGCCGAAGTCAGACGCTTAACTGACTGAGCCACCCAGGAGCCCCGGACCTATTTATTTTCTATAAGGACCCAAGGTGATAGGCACACTTGCCTCTTAGCCTTAAGCTCCTGGTCAAGGGTTTCTGTGTCCTTGTCTTAATTTGGGTATAATAATACCATATTGATTGTGCGGAGGATGATGGAGGTAAGCTTGTATTGATTAGAACAACAAGAGAAACAGATCATTTCTTTCCATCTTTCAAGCATTTTTTTTTCTGCATATTCCTTCCCATCATTTGTTGATGGTAAAAGGAAACAGTGTTTTATTTTTATTATTTTCATTTTTCTATTTCCGGACTAAATTCATCATCATCATCATACCCGCTTTTCATAGCAAGGTCAAGCATTTCTAATCAGTATTGCATATGGTCAAATTCACGTTGTCTGGGCGTATCTGTAACTGCTTCTTGGGTTCCTATTGCCACTGATAGTGTTGGGGGTCATTTGGGAAGCCTCTTTTAGCTGAAAGTGGAGGCTGCCTTGGGGGGAATGCCAGTCTTTCAGGGATTCTCTGCCCAGTTCCTTAGAATCATCCTTATTCCTCTCCTCTGATCAGGTTTGTATATCAGGATAATGGGAGGTTTATGCACCATCATGACAGTGCTCAAGAGGCCTTGGGTCCATGACCGTCTCTGGGTCTACCCTGGTCCCTGCCCTGGGTGGACTGATGTGGTCTGGTCCCTGGGCACCCACATATCAGTGGCCACTCACATAGGTCCAGTCCCATCTGGCCTTGTGGAGCATCATGCTGTACTTATTGTTATTGTGGTCCTGCCCTTTGGTCATAAAGTTTCTGCATTCCGTTCTGACCCCTCTGCTGATGTACTGAAACTTTCATCCCCTCTGTACCCACCATCAGAACGTAAAGGACCTCTAATACCTTCCACACCATATACCGAGTATGGACAAGCCAGAGTCTACCTGAAGCCCATTTGTGTAAATGCCTACCTCTGCTCGTGGACTCCATTTTGGTCTGGCACCCAGTTAAATCTGAAGCAGTGTGCTTAAAATGGTCCCCACTTTGTGGCCAGAGAAGTGAGGAGCAAGCTGCCTTGCAATGGGATAACCCCGACTTTTTTTTCTTCTTTTACTCTATTAATGCTCTGACAAGGATTGTGAACTCAAAGGGGTGGTCAGGACTCATGCTATGACTTCTTGTTCCTTCTCCTCATCTTTCCTGTACAGCTCTTCCTCCTGCACAGAGATGTATCCTCTACTCCATCCTGAGGCATTCGGGGGCTGCTTGCTTGGGGTATTGGGTTTTATCTACTTGGAATCTTTTTTTCTTTCTTTCTCTCTCTCTCTCTCTTTCTTTCTCTCTCTCTCGACCAATATTGATTGAGGGCCCACTATGTTCACTTAATGCCTATTTCACTTGCAGTACAAAATAGTGTCCACTGTTGTGTTTTGAAAGTGGCCTTACGCCCATACTGGGTGTGTTCCATCAAGGAGAGTGGGACCCAAATCAAAATTACTGTCAGACATTTTGGTAGGATTTGTTTTTTTCCTCATAAGAGCCAGATCCCATGTGTAACTTTAATTGGAGCCTGGAAATGTTTTCATTCCATTATAGACACACAGATTTTTATAAACATGTGTTTAGGTCCAAGAGAGGAGAGAAGAGGCAATCATTGGAATCTTCTGGGCAGGGGGAGGGGTGGACAGTGTAATTACAGAATGTGATGATAGTAAAGCGGTGCGTCATCTTCTTAGAGAAATGACCGCACTAAGGGATGTTTTGGTGGTGAATCCGTAGCATCCATGCCTGTCTCCTTCTTGTGGTCACTTCTGGAGTTCAGACCCTCAGCCCCTTCCTTGCCCCATAACATCAGCCTCCCTGCTTTTCCCGCTCCCAGCCGCCCATGATTCCCCACTGATCTGGGTTCTGTTGTGCAACCAGAATCATCTGGGGAAGAGGGTGGACCTAATTTTAGAATTTAGTTTGGCCCTTATAAGCAGAAAATTTTTAAATTCCAACCACATTTTTTGAAGCCGGGGGGCTGCTATTAAGAGCCGGGTGACTCAGGAATGGGCCATTTCTTATTCCCTACAAGTGTAGAAGGGAGTGAGGAAAAGGGTGGCCAAGGGCTTTGCAGCAATGGAGAAGCGGGATACAGCCTTGAAAAAGTGAGGAGCAGGTAGGAAAGTACCTCTCTTCCACCTTCAGAGCTGACTAGTGCTGGAAATCTCAGCCGCTCCCAGGGGCCAGGCAGGTGAAGTATATGAGTGTTGCAGGAAATGACCCGCACTGGTGGACCAAGGAAAGCCTGACTCATCCAGAGGGACTGCCATCACTCAGCTCCAGCCGATGGAAATCTTCCAATTTTTTTTTTTCCAAAGAAGCTGGAAATACGGGGTTTTTATGTGAAATTTTATCATTTTTACATACCAAACTCTGTGCTCTGGATTTGGCCCCATCTGGGACTTCCAATGTGTCATTTCTGGTATAGACTACTGTATCTGAGACGTGGTGGTGGTGATGTGTGTGTGTGTGTGTGTGTGTGAGATTAAACAGTTATGTTCTAGAGAATTAGAGGGTTAAAATCTGTAAGTCACCTTGGAGATGAAAGGCCTGGAAATGCTCCCTCCTTCTCAAAATGCTCTTCCTGAAGTTCCCTTCATCCCTGCCCATTCCCCTCCCCCACACAGAGGCACACCAGGGACAGACTATTCTGTGGGACAGGGAGCGCCAAGGCTGTGGAATTTTCCTGCTCCCACCCCCTTTGATCACTTTCTAGCTTACGTAACTCAGACTTGGGGAGATGTACCACTGAAGGAAAGGCCGTGACTTCTGGGACATCACCAACCCAGCTGGACATGGGGCGGTATTTCTAGAAAGCTGGATATAAAGTCTCACAGTGGAGATTAGACTAGGAGTTATTTTTTTGAGTTTATTTATTTTGAGAGAGAGAGAGAGAGAGAGAGAGAGAGAGAGAGAGAGAGAGCATGCAAGCAGGGGAGGGGCAGAGAGAGAGAGGGAGACAGAATCCGAAGCAGGCTTCCAGGCTCCGAGCTGTCAGCACAGAGCCCGATGTGCTCAAACTGATGAACCATGAGATCATGATTGAGTGGAAATCAACAGTGGGCACCAACTGAGCCACCCAGTCTTCCCATAGAATAAGGAGTTATTTTTGCAGAGAAAGGTCAACATAAGAATTGAGTAGCAAGGGGAGGAAGTGGGACCTCTCAGAGCTCCTCACTTGGGTTAGAAGAAAAGTCACATTAAACATACGTGTGTGAGTTTCTCCCCACGTGATGGTTTCAGTCTAATGGAGGAGACCCGTATTCAGTCCCCCTAATTAATGAGGTGAGTGCAGAACGAGGTCCTAAGACTGTGGATGGACAAAAGTGACTGACCTAGCCTAGGGTGGGGAGAGTGGCATCAGAGAAAGCCTCCCCAGGAAATGGAGGGAGATGGGGTGGTGGGAGAACGGAGGGGTTAGCCCTGAGGCAGGGGAGTGGGAGAGGGAGCAGGGAGGTATTACAGATGGAGGAACCACCATGTGCAAAGCATGTGCTGGGAAGAAATGTGGGTATTGCCAGAACTGACAGGAGATTAGAGTGGGCAGTGGGTCAGGAGCAAAGTGGAGCATAGTGGGGCATGACCGGGAGAGAAAACAGGGCTTCCCTGGGCAGGGACTTTCAACCCCGGAGCACAGGGCGGGGAGTCCAGCAAAGGTTTTTTTAAGTAAGGTAGGCACGCACTCAAGACTGCTATTGGAACGGATCATCCTGGCTTCAGTGTGAAAGACATTAGATCAGAAGGCAGAGCGAATGAATGCGGGAGCCCTTAGAAAAGTTCTTTAGGCTAATATGTTTTGGAATCTTATCATGTGCCAGATGCTGTTCTAAAAAGCAGCATTAACATACTAAATCCCCACACAGCCTTATGAGGTAGGTATTATACCCATTTAGCAAGTGAGGAAACAAAGGCACAGAGAGAGTAGCTCTCCCAAGGTCAACCAGCAGGTGCAGTGCTTGGACTAGGGCAGTGTCAACAGAGCCGATGTGAAGGGGACAGAGATGAGAGAGAGCTACTCAAGGGCTAAGCTCTGCAGGCGATGATGGGTGGAAATGGAGTGTGCGGGCTAAGCATTGCCAGTGGAGATTTCCAGCTACCTGGCTTATGCTGGAGGATGGATGGAAGAAACACTCCTTAAAATTGAGTAACTGAAGAGCTGCCAGCCCCACAGCTAATAAGAGAAAGAGGCAGAATCCAATCTGGCTCTGGGGGGCTCGAATCTGTTCAACTGAGTAACATAAAAGATCAAATTGGCTTTATTGAAGGAGTCAGGAGTCGGGCAGATCTCATCTAGCAAATAGAAAGGAGCTCCATTGAACAGCAGAAAAGGAAAGGTTTTTTAAAGGCAGAGAGGGAGTGGAAAAAAAGAAAGGATTGGCAAAGAATGCATTGTTTTAGGCAAAACTTGCCCTCCTAAGGGGAATGGAAGGGAGTCTATCAGTAAATTTCCTGGTGGTGACCACAAATGCCAGGTTGACAGGCTAAAGGTTACATTCCTGGGGGAGGTTGAGACTGTAGTTAAGTTAGATTCTAAGTTTTGGTTTGCTGCCATGAGGCCCTTAACATACGTGACTCCATTTTGGACCTGTGGTTTCTTTTCAACGGCTCTTAACCAGCACGATATGCCACATCTTTTTCTAAATATGTTGTGGGAAATGCAAGAGACATAGCACATTCCAAGGCAAAGAGCATCGTTAAAACCGTCATTAGAAAATTTTCTTTCCTCCCGAAGTCTTCTTGGACCACCCACTGCCAGTCACGTTTCCCCGTGTGACAGTGTAAGACCTTGTTAATAATAAGGCTCCTAGAAAGGGAAACATAATCCAAAGTTTATTTGGTCATTTGATGTGTGATTTGGGTACCTAACTCCTCCCTGTACCTTAGTTTCCTCGTTTCTCTATTATTTTACTTTCTCATGGGATTTTTGTTTACAAGGATTAAATGAATCTATCATCTATCTATCTGTCTATTTACCTATTTACCTACCTACCTATCTATGTATCTATCATATCTATCTGTGTGTCTATCATCTATCTACCTATCATCTATCTGTCTTCCTACCGACCTATCTATCCATCCATCTATATCAATCAGTCAGTCATGTATCTATATCTTAGAATAGGATCTGGTATATAGTAAGCAGTATGCAAGTGCTTGCTACTATTATTTCTGTTGTTATTGTTATTAACGGTGTTAGCATTTGTTTTTACTCCAGTTGTGCCGGCTGCTTTAACACACCCTCCCCTTCCCTTGCTTTGCTTTCCAAGAATTCTGTTAACTTTCATTCCTTGTACTCCCCTGCCCTGCCCAACTCTGGATATTATATCAGGACTCCTCATTTTGTGGAGATTGTTTGTAAACTTCTGTGTGGTGATCATCGACAGTCTAAATGCCCCGAGGGAGGTCTGACATTGTGGCTGCACTCCCCATCTAAACTGTCCAGCTATTTCAAGTGCCTTGAATCTCTCTTCACTTAGAATCCAGGGCAATGGTCATTTCTCCTCGGTTTTGGAATTAATGGAAATGTGGGGACATCAGATCCGTTTTCTCCATTAAGCCCTGGATAAATGCCTCCGCTTTTGTTCTGTGTAATCCTAAATCCATTAATTTATTGACTCAATGGGTGAAATCAAAGAGCATCTTTTACACGTAAGCACAAGGCTTTGCGGTGGGCAGGGTAGAGAGTGAAGACGGGAGCTTAAAATCTGGCTGACCCAGTTACACTGTGCACACGTGAGCAAATACTTCAGGATGAAAGAACAGAGATACCACAATTTACAACATTTGTCTCTTCCTTCTGATTTTTCAAAGACATGATCATGGCGAAAATAAGAGTTATCTGACATCTGTTGGGCTGTGTGTGTCAGGAACTGTTAAGCTCTCGGCCTTTATTATCTTTATTACTTGACTCTGGAAAAGGGGTGACCATGTGGGTGTTTTTGTCATCCCACTCAACAGAAGAGGAAACTGAGGCTGAGAGACATTAAGGGACTTTCCCAACACAGTGTTGGAATATTTGCAGTAGTAGTTTGAATATCATCTTTGAGGCCAGCAAATCTTCCTTATTGTCATTTTGCTTTGTGTATTACTGTTCTTCTCCATCAACAGTTCACTGATGGTTACTTTCTTTGACAGCTTCTCTTGTAGCTTTTCTCCATGTGTCCTTGATCTCTCAGAGTACTTCCTTCCCTGTGAAGCTGTTTCTTCACCCTTCACTGATTTAGCATACATTCATTACATATTTACTCTGAGTGAATTAATTCCTAAGAATTTCTCTATTTATAGGAAATGATCTAAATACATAGGTCAGAGTTCTTTGAGTGGCTTCATGTAAATGAATCTGGCAACCACTGGGAGGAAGTGCCCACTTAGGGACAATGTTTGCGAACTTTGGTCCACCAATCCAACTAAAAGAGCAAAATGTAAGTTTTTGAAAATAACAAAAAGAAAAAAGATAAAAGAGAGGAGAGAGAAAGAAGGAGAAGGAAGGAAAGTGAAAGAAAAAAAAAAGAAAAGAAAAAAAGGAAAGAGAAGAAGGAAGGGAGGAAGGGAGAGAATACACTAGTAGTATTCAAATCAAAGAGTGAATATATCATCTCACATCCATAATCTTGGAGCATCATCTAGAAACTGAGGAATGGACCACTATAGGAATCAACACATAATATCAGCACCTTAAGCACAACAGAAACTATATGGAGGGAAGAAGATGTTAGAAAAACCCCACTGTTATGCCCCAAACCAAGGGAAGTAGCTTAAGGAGAGTGAAGAGGCAATAAACCAACCAACCAACATGAAACAACATAAACAGCAATCTCTTTGGAATGGATGTTCTTCCCAGTTACCATGGCTTAACTGTGAACCAAGAGGGGCTGGAAAAAGAAAATGACTCTGACTTACTGAGCGGTTTCTACCTGGATGGGAGAAGAGAAGCACATTTGCCAGCGCTAATTATCTCTAACAATAAAGTGAGGTGCATCAGGAAGAAAAGACGAAAGAGAAAAGAGAGAATCCCAGAGCCGGGGAAAGAGTGGGTATGAACGGACGAGATGCACACAGTCCCCTGTATGTTAAATTGCTCACTAACGGTACATGCACCCACTGGACATATACCTGGCTGGTAGGGAGTAGGAGTGGCTTTGGTTTACAGAAGAAGCAGTGACCTGGGAGAGGATATGTTTACGACTTTCTCCATTAGAAGCAAAGACATGATGGCAATTTTTACATTGGGATAAAATTCCCATACATACTAGGGCACAGACGTGGGATATTTCCATGGCTAGGTAGGGGAAATATTAGCATGGGAAATTTTACAACTTTTTTTTTTTTTTTTGAGAGAGAGAGACGGAGGGAGGGAGGGAGCAAGCGGGGAGGGGCAGAGAGAGAGAGAATCCCAAGCAGGCTCTGTGCTGTCAGTGCAGAGCCCTACGCAGGTCTTGAACTCATGAACCACGAGATCATGACCTGAGCTAAACCAAGAGTCGTACACTTAATGTACTGAGCCACCCAGGTACCCCTACAACTTTATAATGCAGAGTAGCAGAGACAGAATTCACCTGTTATAAATGTGGATGGCATCAGATAATCCTCCCCCTGTTCCTCTCCACCACCATAGAAGGAATGATAAAGCACATCCTTACAGAACATCCACCCAGAGCTTCCTACCAGGAAGATGAAAGGCATGAATAGAAACCACAATGGCAGCCATGCACAAATACAGTGAGCTCCCCACCCCTTAAACTCATGTAAGAAATGTAGCATGTGAGGCGCCTGGGTGGCTCCGTTGGTTGGGCGTCCTACTTCGGCTCAGGTCATGATCTCACGGTTTGTGGGTTCGAGCCCCGCGTCAGGCTCTGTGCTGATAGCTCAGAGCCTGGAGCCTGCTTCAGATTCTCTGTCTCCCTCTCTCTCTGCCCCTCCTCTGCTCACACTCTCTGTCTCTTTCTCATCTCTCTCTCTCTCTCTCTCTCTCTCTCTCTCTCTCTCAAAAATAAACATCAAAAAAAATGTAGCATGCAAAAGGTTGATTAAAAATCCATTCCTATTTTTAAGTCCTGCTAAGTGGTCATTCAGATATAAAAGGCAGCACTCTGGTGCATTCACATAATCGAGGACTCAGAGAATACAGTTCACACAAGCAAAGGTTTTTAGGTAAAATATAGGATTTCCAGTTACATGTGAATTTCAGATAAACAATGAATAATAGCTTAAGATAAGTGTGTCCTGCATATTGGATGCTATATACTTACAAAAAAAAATCATTCATTGTTTATCTAAAATTCGTACTCCACCAGGAGCTTTGTAATTTTATTTGGTGTATCTGGCAACTTCAATGCAACTTCATTTTGAACTGTCTATTTTATGAGAAAATTTAGGTATTTAAGTGCTAAATTGACAGGAGAAAAAAAGAAAATCAAGAGGATGGGGGCACCTGGGTGGCTCAGTTGTTGAGTGTCCGACTTGAGCTCCGGTCAAGATCTCGAGGTCCGTGAGTTTGAGCTGGACCATCGGGCTCTGTGCTGACAGCTCGGAGCCTGGAGCCTGCTTCAGGTTCTGTGTCTCCCTCTCTCTCTCTGCCCCTCCCCTGCTCACACTCTGTCTCTCTCTGTCTCTCAAAATGAATAAATATTAAAAAATTTTTTTTAATTTAAAGAAAAAAAGAAAAGAGGACAAAGCTGGACTATATGTGTAGATCCAGGGGGAAAGGAGTGAAAATTATCATTTTAGAGAAAGGTAGAAGTCTCACTAACCTTGAAAGAAAACATACAATATTAGTACCCATAGGTAAACGTCTGTGTGTGTATATATATATATATATATATATATATATATACAATTGCTTTGTGTATATATATATACGTATATGTATACAAATATGTGTGTGTGTATGTATATATACATATATATATATGTGTGTGTGTGTGTGTGTATATGTATGTATATATAAAGATTCTCAGCTATCCTGACACAAATTGGAGAAGGGATGAGCTGTGGAGAAAGTAAGTGAGCTAATTTTCTGAACTTACGTAGCGAGAAGCTATCAGATGCTGCTGTAGGTTAAAGCTGGTTAAGGAAGCGTGAGTCAGAGGGGTGTCACAGGCTATATGACTTACTTGGGTTCCCAGGTCAGGGAAAGTATAAACCATGATCTGAAGGTGCATTTGGCTGCAGAACATCAAGGCAGGTTCAGTCTGACTTTAGTAAATGAGATGTGTTGATTCACATAACAGCAAGGCCACCCTTTGTGAGCACAGCCATGGCTGGTTTGACTCCAGCTCAAGTATGGTCTCAGGGATCAGTGTCTTTTCCTCGTTTGCCTTTCCTTCCTTGACATCAACTTGGGTGGGGGCCTTCCAGGGATTGTTGCAAACTGCCTGCCGACAACATCTGGGAGAATCGGCTTCCTCACCCAAATCTAGGGATCCCTAGAGAACATCATTGCTTTTAGGTCTTTCGGAAAGAGTGAGGAACTGTTTCTTTTGTTCTGTTTTGCTTTTCCCCAGAAGTTCTCAGAACCCACCACTACGTGTATCTTACTGGCATAAATTGGGTCACAGGTGCCATGCGATGCTGGCCAGTGTGGGTGTAAATCTCATGCCTCTTGGAACTAAGGGTGGAGACCACTCTCCCCACAGCTGGGCTGTACTGGTGAGCAGGGGGTTCACAGATGAAAAGCTAAGGTCATCACCAAGATAATGGCAAATGGAGTTGGAGGAAACATCCACATGTCCACTGCAATCACCTTAATCACCATTGCTTTGAAAATCTATAT
Organism: Herpailurus yagouaroundi; assembly: GCF_014898765.1. Classification (NCBI taxonomy): domain Eukaryota; kingdom Metazoa; phylum Chordata; class Mammalia; order Carnivora; family Felidae; genus Herpailurus; species Herpailurus yagouaroundi. The sequence continues at coordinate 6,410,102 of NW_024412439.1, read as the reverse complement.
GGAAGGCGCGTCTCTGACAATCTGTTGTCTTTCTTTAGGCTCATCTCCACAGTTTCTCACCTGTCTGAAAATACAGCTTTTTCTTTCTTAATCCCCAGAGAGGGTTTGTTTGCCATGTTATAGAAAGAATGAATATCCAGAGATACTAGCCCCAAATCTAGCATGAGGGAACAGCAGATTGTCCTCTCCTATGACATGCACTTGGGGCATATGATCACTGAATGGAAGAGGAACGATCTTCACTATTTAAATAATTCTTGATCTTCCTCTCTTTGAAGAGCTTATCTAATAGAGTACATTTAGAGGAAGTATGCTGAAAATATGTTTACTGTCTAAAGTTATAACCCCCATAGGAACTAGAAAAAGAGTATAAACCTTATGAGTTATCAGAAAGAAAGAATTTGGGGTTTGGGGGTTTTGTTTTGTTTTTACAAAAGAAGAAACAGAGACCAGAAAGCAAAAGATATCAAATTAAAAAAAAAAAGATACCAAAAAAACTTTTTTTAAAAAAGCAAGGACACATTAAAAGCAAAGTAGAAAGTAAGAAAGGTCAAAAACAAAACAAAAACAAAACCAGAAGGCATGGTACTTTATAATGGTGACTGTCACAAATCTAAATGCCATAGGATTGATAACATATAAATTTAGCAAAACCACTGAATAAAGAGAGGAAGCACTAGACAGAAACACACAGTAACATGCAACTTTCCCTCATGCCTTTCAACATGACATTGCTTTAAACAGAGAGGAGTAAGCATATAGTGAATCTGACTAGTGTAACAAGGATAATATAATAAGTGTATAACAAACTCCAGATCCCGATGAAACAGAAAATAGGCATTTTTTCCAAGTGCCACAATGATATATGAGGACATTAAAAAAACCCAATAAATTCGAATAAGTAGAAATAATACAGACCTCATTCTCTTAACTACATTTTAATAAAGCATAAAATAGCAAAATAGAGCCAAGCAAACAAAAATCCCAAGCACTTGGTAGTAAAAAAGAAAAAAGAAAAGTCTTCAGCTACTTTTGGATCAATGAGAAAATTGAAAGCAGAATTGCACATTTTCTTAAATAAAGTAACCATTAAAAATTGGGAAGAGAATACTATTGTGGGAAAAAGGGGCATTCATGGTCTTAAATACATCATAAAATCTAGATTGAGAATTTGGCATTGAAATCATGGGGAAGAGAAAAAACTGGGAGTAATAAATAAAACCAGTATGTGTCAGGCAGTTAAAAAAAATTCAGCAGATAAATCTATATTAATTAAGGAAAAATGGAGAAAGGAAATTTAGAAATAAGGCAAGCTAAACAAATACAGATAATGACATTGTTAACGAAACATAAGATACATTTCAAAAAAAATTTTTTTAATGTTTATTCTTGAGAGAGAGAAAGAGAGAGAGAGAATGAGCAGGGGAGAGGCAGAGAGAGAGAGGGAGACAGAATCAGAAGTGGGCTCCAGGCTCTGAGCTGTCAGCACAGAGCCCAGTGCGAGGCTAGAACTCATGGACTGCAAGGTCGTGACCTGAGCTGAAGTCAGACCTGTAACTGAGTGAGCCACCCAGGCGCCCCAAGAGGATACATTTTTAAACTCCAGGGGAAATTCAAACCCTGATATAAATAATGATTCCTCACTGCCCCCCTCACCTCCCTCCCGACTAAGGAAATTAGAAACAACCAAAATTGACCCCGGAAGAGAGAGAAAACCTAAAAGGAACCACTAATCATGGACAAAATTGAAAAAGCTTTTATTTTTTTTTTTTAATTTTTTCTTTTTCAACGTTTATTTATTTTTAAGACAGAGAGAGACAGAGCATGAACGGGGGAGGGGCAGAGAGAGAGGGAGACACAGAATCGGAAACAGGCTCCAGGCTCTGAGCCATCAGCCCAGAGCCTGACGCGGGGCTCGAACTCACGGACCGCGAGATCGCGACCTGGCTGAAGTCGGACGCTTCACCGACTGCGCCACCCAGGCGCCCCAAAAAAGCTTTTAAAGATCTACCTTCACAAGAAGCATCAACTCCAGCTAGTTTCACAAGGGAATTCTCTGTAACTTTCAATTAACAGAAAGACCCGACACTATTACTGTTTCAGAATATGGAGAATAGAACACAGAGAATGGAGAAAAGATTAGTTTTCAAATTTTCCTTCAAAGTCACTATATAAGCACGCGCGCACACACACACACACATACCAAGCAACTCCAGAGAACAGTATCAATTACATCCAGGCAAAAATTCTAATAGTATGTTAACAAATATAATTTACCAATGAAGTCATAGAATGCCCCCTCGCAATCAACTCCCATTTCCTTCTAGGAAAATAAGGTTGTGCACTAGAGATTTGTTGCCATCGAATTAGCATTTTAACTGGTCAGAGGGGGAAAGCATATTACCAGAATGCTTAACGGCGAAAATGTTTTTAAGATTAGTGTGCATTTTTGGGGCGCCTGGGTGGCGCAGTCGGTTAAGCGTCCGACTTCAGCCAGGTCACGATCTCGCGGTCCATGAGTTCGAGCCCCACGTCAGGCTCTGGGCTGATGGCTCAGAGCCTGGAGCCTGTTTCTGATTCTGTGTCTCCCTCTCTAGGCTCTGCCCCTCCCCCGTTCATGCTCTGTCTCTCTCTGTCCCAAAAATAAATAAACGTTGAAAAAAAAAAAAAAGATTAGTGTGCATTTTTAATGAAAACTATTTGGTAAAATAGTAGTAGAGGGATACTCCTTTACTATTTTATATCTACTCCCTTCCTCTGCTCAAATCCAGCCAAATGCCTGCTGGAGAAGTTGTAGGAGTATGTCCATTTTCATGGAGATTAAGGTGAAGACCAGAGATGAAATCCTCCATTTTGCTCCAGAAAGTCGAGGCAAAGCAATTAAACAGGAAAATGGAATGATGAGGAGACACTTTAGCAAAACTGCTCTTTGAACATTGGGCACCTGAAAAATGCAAGAGGATAAACATGAAACCTATTAGAAGTAGATAGTGTGGATATATCCAGATCAAAGGCTTTTTCCTTCATGTATATGATAGCTTCTCAGAAGGTATACAGATGTTAATAAAAATGACAATAACACTAATGTTTATGAAGTGCTTCCTGTGTGCAAAAACTCCTTTAGGAGCTTTAAATAAATGAATCCACTTAATGCTGGAAATCCATTTAATCCTTACAAATGAAAGAAGAAAATTGCCTTTGGAATAGCAGGAAGAGAAACTGCCTTATGTTGTGGTGGGGAGTGGTTAAGAGCCAGCTACCCAGGTATGATCTCCAGCAAGCTACTCCACCTGTCATGCCTTGGTTTCCATATTTGTAAACTGGAGATGTCAATACTAAGCATCTCATAAGGTTGCTGTGAAATTAAATAAGTTAATACATGTAAGGTGTTGACAACGGTATCTAAGTGTTAGCTATCATTGTTATTAACAGTAAACCTAGCAAGAAATGTGTATGGCTGAGATGATGAAAGCTTTAAAATTCTTACCAATGGATATAAGTTTTTCTTCATTTATTTAGTACAATGTAATGTCCACAGATTGTTGTGACATTAACTGAGCATTTAATGAACATTAATAGCAAATCACCCAAAACACTAGTTCAAGTGATTTGCAATGACTCTGAGCCCTGTCCTTGAGGAAATAAGGAAGCCTCACATAATGAGTCAAGGGCCTTGTGATGAACACACATTTTCATGACCAAGGAAATGTAATTAAGTGGAAGAATAAAGCTTCCCTGGCAGTCTGATCGCTACTTAACCAATTCACAGTTAAATCAAGAAGAAACCGAATTTTAGGGACTAGTCTTTGCTAAGTTCAACCAGACTTTTAAGACTGCCACTTCTGTTTTTCACTTCTGTGAGATTTCTTTGTTAGCTTAAAGTGTGAAAGACTATTTTCCATGCATAAAGTTCAGTATTACCACCTTGAACTTCTGAACTTTTTCAAGATTGTTCCAAGTCCATTGCAGCGTGGTATTTTAAGTATAGGCTTTTTTTTTTTCTTAAAAAATATTTCAGGGGTGCCTGGGTGGCTCAGTTGGTTAAGCATCCAACTTCAGCTCTGGTCATGATCTCACAATTCGTGGGTTTGAGTCCTGGGTTGGGCTCTGTGCTGACAGCTCAGAGCCTGGAGCCTGCTTTGGATTCTGTGTCTCCCTCCCTCTCTCTGCCCCTCCCCAACTCATGCTCTATCTCTCTCTCCCTCAAAACTAAATAAACATTAAAAAAGATTAAAAAAATATTTCAGAATGCACTTATGCCACCCCCCCACACACATTTCAGTATTACAAAATTTGATTAATTACTTAGATTTGATGCATCCGAGATTCAATATTTAATTCTAAAATGCAATGCAAGTATACCATTTTTAAAGAACTCATTGAACATCTATTGAATGTAAAGTGTTGAAATCGTTTAGATCTAGACCCCCAGACACAGACTCAAGAAGAGTTGGGGGAAGCAGCAATAAACTATGCAGCTACACTCTACCTCCATAACGTTGTTGAAAAAAGCTACATGCTCACCTTGCCATTATTTCCTATCGACATTTGTCCTAGGAGATTTCTTCTAAATAATAGATTTTTTAAATATATTTTTTTAATGTTTATTTATTTTGAAGAAGAGAGAGACAGAGTGCAAGCAGGGGAGGGGCAGAGAGAGAGGGAGACACAGAATCAGAAGGAGGCTCCAGGCTCCGAGCTGTCAACACAGAGCCCAATGTGGGGCTCAGACTCAAGAACTGCGAGATCATGACCTGAGCTGAAGTTGGAGGCTTAACCTACTGAGCCACCCAGGTGCCCCAGAATAATAGATTTTTTTAAAAGACATTTTTAGGTTGAAAGCAAAATTGAGTGGAAAGTACAGAGATTTCCCATATATCCCCATACCACCTGCCCACACATATAGTCTTCCCCACCATCAATATTTTCCATCAGAAAGGTACATTTATTACTATCAATAAACCTGTCTTGACACATCATTATCACCCAAAGCCCATAGTTTACATTAGGGTTCACTGTTGGTATTATACATTCTATGGGTTTTGACAAATGTAAAATGCCATGTATCTATCATTACAGTATTGAGAATAATTTCATTGCCTTATAAGTCCTCTGTACTCTGCTGATTCATCCCTCCCAACTCCCCATCCCCTGGAAATCCACTGATCTTTTTATTGTCTCCATAGTTTTGCCGTTTTCAGTGGAATCGTACAATATCATACAGTATTTTTCTGACTGGATTTTTCACCTAATATACATTTAAGTTTCTTCTATGTCTTTTTGTGGCTTAATAGCTCATTTCCTTTTTTAATTTTGAATAATATTCCATTGTCTGGATGTACCATAGGTTATATATTCATTCATCTACCAAAGGAAATTTCTTTTACTTCCAAGTTTTGGAAATTATGAATAAAGCTGCTAAAAATATCCATGTGCAGCGTTTTGTGTTGACTTAAGTTTTCAGCTCATTTGGATAAATATCAAGGAGTGTAATTGCTGGATTGGTAAGAGTGTGTTTAGTTTTATGAGAAACTGCCAACATGGCTTCCAAAATGGCTGTACCATTTTCCATTCCCACTAGCAATGAATGAGAGTTCCTTTTTTTTTTTTTTTTTTTTTTACATCTCCGCCACCGCTAGGTGTTATAAGTGGTTCAGATTTTGGGCCCTCAAATAGATGTGCAGTGGTATCTCATTATTGTCTTAATTTGTGATTTCCTAATGACATATGGTGTTGAGCACCTGAATATGCCTATTTATTTTCCATCTGTAGATCTTTTTTTGGTAAGGTGTCTGTTAAGTTTTTTGACTCACATTTTAATCATGTTGTTTATTTTCTTATTGTTCAGTTCTAACAGTTCTTTGTATATTTTGGATAGCAGTCCTTTTTCAGACATGTCTTTTGCAAATATTTTCTCCCAGTCCATGGCTTGCCTTCTCATTCTTTTAACAATGTTTTTCACAGAGCAGAAAATTGTAAATGAAGTCCAGTTACTTAAGTTTTTCTTTTGCAGCAGATACTTCATTCCTACGGTGTTGTATCTAAAAAGTCATCACCAAACCTAGGATCTTCTAGATTTTTGTCCCGTGTTATCTTCTAGGAATTTTATAGTTTTATGTTTTACAGCTAGGTCTGTGACCCATTTTTATTTTCGTGAAAAGTGTAAGGTCTGTGTCTAGTCTCATTTTATTTGCATGCGGATGTCCACATGTGTTCTAGCACCATTTGTCGAAAAGACTACCTTTGCTTCATTGTCAAAGAGTGGTTGACTGTATTTATGTGGGTCTATTTTTGGGCTTCCTATTCTGTTTCATTGTTCTGTTTGTCTCTACTGTTGCCAATACTACATCAGTACTGATTCCTATAGCTCTGTAGTAAGTCTTATAGTCAGATAGTGTCATTCCTTTTTGTTCTTCTCCTCCCATACTGTGTTTGTTGTTCTGGATCTTTTATCTCTTCACATGAACTTTAGAATCAGTTTGTTGATACCCATCAAATAATTTGCTGGTGTTTTTTATTGGGATTGTGTTGAATCTACAGATCAAGTTGTGAAGAACTGACGTATTAATGATATTGAAGCTTCCTATCCATGAACATGGAATATTTGTCCATTTAGTTAGTTCTTCTTTGATTTTTTTCCATCTGTTTTGTAGTTTTCCTCATCTATCTTACAGATACAATGTTAGATTGATACCTAAACATTTCATTTTGGGAGATGCTAATGTAAATGGTATTGTGTTTTTAATTTCAAATATTATGTGTTCGTTGGTGGCATATAGGAAAGTGTCTTTTGTATTTTTTTTAATTTTTTTCAATGCTTATTTATTTTTGAGAGACAGAGACAGAGCATGAGTGGGGGAGGGGCAGAGAGAGAGGGGAACACAGAATCCGAAGCAGGCTCCAGGCTCTGAGCTGTCGGCACAGAGCCCGATGCGGGGCTCGAACCCACGAACCGTGAGATCATGACCTGAGCTGAAGTCGGACACTTAACCGACTGAGCCACCCAGGCGCCCTATGTGTCTTTTGTATTTAAAGATTTTTTTTTTTTTTTTAACATTTATTTATTTTTGAGACGATGCAAGAGACAGAGTGCAAGCAGCGGAGGGACAGACAGAGGGAGACACAGAATCCGAAGCGGGCTCCAGGCTCTGAGCTGTCAGCACAGAGCCCGATGCAGGGCTAGAAGTCACCAACCATTAGAACATGACCTGAGCCGAAGTCAGATGCTTAACTGACTGAGCCACCCAGGCACCCCTCTTTTGTATTTAAACTTGATCCCACAACCTTGCTACCATTACCTGTTAGTTCCAGAAGTGCTTTTGTCATTCTCTTTCATTTTCTAAACAGATGATTATGTCATCACTAAACAAAGACAATTTTATTTCTTCCTTCCCAATCCATATACATCTTTCTACACTACTTTGTGATTTACTTTAGTTTTAAATTCTTTTTAGTAAAACTTGTATTTTTAATTCATGGAAAAAACTACCCTTTAGATTTCAATGAGTCATACTTTTGCATTTCCCTATGCAAGATTTATATATATATTTTTTACAAGTACTGGATCTTTGCAATTTTTAAAAAATAATTTTTTCTAATGCTTATTTATTTTTGAGAGAGAAGGACACAGAGTGTGAGCGGGAGAGGGTCAGAGAGAGGAGGAGACACAGAATCTGAAATGGGCTCTAGGCTCTAAGCTATCAGCACAGAGCCAGATGTGGGGCTCAAACTCACAAACAGTGAGATCAGAACTGAGCCAAGTTGGACGCTCAACTGGCTGAGCCACCCAGGTGCCCCGACCTTTGTAATTTTTTTTTTAACTTTTTTTAAAATGTTTATTTATTTTTGAGAGAGACAGAGACAGAATGCAAGTGGGTTGGGGGAGAGAGAGAGATGGAGACACAGAATCTGAAGCAGGCTCCAGGCTCTGAGGCTGTCAGCACAGAGCCTGATGCGGGGCTAGAACTCACGAGCTGCGAGATCATGACCTGAGCCAAAGTCGGACACTCAACCGACTGAGCCACCCAGGCACCCCTGTAATTTTTAATATACTCTCACACTTTGCTTTCAGTAAGATGCATCTGTATGACATGAATTTTGTAGTCATTTTTTTTTGCTTTTAATTTTCATCATGGATCATTACATCCTTTCTTTTACTTAACTTGAATAATCTTACAATGAATTCTATTTCCATTTACTCTCTTTTATGAAGATGGAAATATTATCAAATTCCAATTATTCCTTCATGGAGATTTGACAAATATTACTTGTGTTATAGGATCTGAAATATACACCAGTCCTTAGAATTATCAGGCTCTCTCATCCCACGCTGTCCCTCAGAATTACCATCAACTAATTTCTTGGATTGCTCACATTTTTCAGAACTCAGTAAGTCACAGAAAATTTATCCCATTGTTGCGGAATCTCTGCTTACTAGAAAATTCTTTATCAAACTGAGCCAAGATCTGCCACTCTGAAAATTTTGCCTCTCGGAATTTTGCTGTCCAGATTCATAAAGAACCAGCTCCATGTATCTCCTACCTGTTAAGCTTTTTGTACATTTGTAAACCACCGTCATTCCTTTTCCTTCACTTTCTCTTTTTTTTCCAAGTTAAACATGCCTGTACCTTGAAATTACTCCTTAGAAGAGATGACTTCCAATTCTCTTTACCATTTTGGTTCCTCCACTCTAGAAACCATTTTTTAACTTACAAAATATAAAAACCGTAGTGTGTGATTCCTTAAGACAACCTGTCTCATCCTGATTAGGTTACTTTAGTGTTAGAAGTGCCTGTTTAAGAGTTGATTGATAGTAAGTGGTGCCCACCAAGGGAGTGAACTTTGAGAAACAGGTAGGTGAGGCATTATTATCTCTTATTTTACAGATGACTTACTTGGAGACGATCACGTGCCAAGGGTTGGAGGTAGAATTCAGAAAGTTTTCCAGACTGCACCTGCACTTAGAGAATGTTTTAGACAATAAAGCCTCAACAATGGTTTGTATATGCTCTTGGTAGCATATCGTGATGGTACAAGGGAACCCTGAGATTAGGAGTAGGGTTAGGGTTAGGGTTAGGTATGCCACGTACTTCCTTACAAGAACCAGAATGACTAGAACTTGGCAAAGGAGATGCTCATTTGGGAGCCTGACTTATGAAAGTCTTCCTCCTCTGATGTGTGCAGTAATCCCACTACACAGTGTTCGTTGATAAATTTAATGCAAGTTTTGTTCTCTTTTCATATGTGGCTGTTATTATTACCACTCACAGTGTGATTGATAACATAATTTCTCCAAAGAGCTACAGAATGTGGGAAGAAATCTTAGTGCTTCAACCCCTTAATTTTTTTTATAAATAATAAAATAGGACCTTTGGGAGATAAAGGTGACTTGGCTCAGAGTTTCTTAACCTTCTATCTTCTACCTTCAGTGCGCTCAGAGAATTGCATTCCCTCTAAATAGCCCTGATGTGGAGCAGAGTGATGGAGGGATCAGAAACCAGCAGAGAGGGGGAAAAAAGCATCAGCAGGGAGTAAGCAAGGAGCTGGAGAATTCGCAGAGTTTTATAAACTTTAAATTCCCAACTGCTACACTATAATTCTGTCTTGGGAGTCCATTATAAGGAAGTCATTTTGGTGAGTTGGATGAGGTCCATGGAAGATGTGCCTTGACATCTAATTTGTGTGTTATAGTGAGATGCCATTAAGATTCTCACAGCCTCTTTGGAATGTGGGGAGGGAGGATGTGTTTATTTTATAATTCCACAGTTAATGTTTCTGGTGTCTAGAAGCTTCTACTCATTCATTCACTCATTCACTCAAACACATTTGATGAATGCCTACATCCATTTTGTACAACACGCTGTGTTAGATGTTTTGCATTTAACATTGAATAATTCAGGTCTTGAATTAAACCATTAAGGTAAAGAAATCAGTTCTTCCCTGCAAATTAAGAAGGCTTGCTTTTTAAACTGGCTTGTTTTACGGTTGAGTCAGAACACCAGCGAGCTGAAAAAAATACCTGTTTTGCTTAGAAATTCAGTGCCCACATAGAGTCATCAAGAGGGAACTCTAACATAGCAATTCTTCTTCTGGTATTATCCTAAATATATACTTGCACATGTCCCAAAAGATGTAATGTACAAGATTATTTTTATATCTTTTTTTTTTTAGTGGAAAAAAAAGGTTAAAGTCAACTAAATATTCAGTAATGGGAAACTGGTTAAACAATGGATATACGATGGAAAAAATATGCATATGTGTAACAGAATTAGTATATGTATGTATGATAGAGAATTATCTCCAGAAGATGTAGATATTATCTACCTATCCATCCATCCATCCATCCATCCATCCCCCCAACTTTACATTTTGAAATATTTCAAATATACAGAAAAGTTTTAGGAATTTTAAGGTAAATCATAATTTTCACATAGACTCACTAATTGTTAATTATAGACCTTTTTTCCGTGAAACTGTTTGAAAATAAGTTGTAGACACCATGACATTCATCCCTAAATGCAAAGCCATACCACTTAGGTGTGTGAACACTTAAGAAATTTAACATTGAAACTGCAGTATCATCTAATATATTGTTTAACTTTTCTTGGTTATCACAAAATTATCCTTTATGGCTTTTCTGGGGAGACCCCAGGGCTTAAAATCTGGTGTCACGTCTCTTTAGCATATCTGTTTCTAGTTCAGTCCACCTGCTGTTTTATGATAACGCTCTTTTCATAGAGCCCGTTGTCTTGCAGAAATTTTTATAATCTGAAATTGTCTGTTTCCTCATAATTAGACTCAAGTGAAACATTTTCTTAAGAATGCTACAGAGATGCTCTCAATGATGCTGAGTTTGCTCATTTCGATAAGATTGTGGCTGCCAGCCGTCTCCACTGTAATTCCTTTTGTATTTAAGAACACATCTGTTTTGGGGCGCCTGGGTGGTTCAGTTGGTTAAGCGTCCGACTTCAGCTTAGGTCATGATCTCACAGTTCGTGGATTCGAGCTATGCCGACAGCTCAGAGCCTGGAGCCTGCTTCGAATTCTGTGTTTCCCTCTCTCTCTGCCCCTCCCCTGCTCATTCTCTATCTCTCTCTGTCTCTCAAAAATAAACGTGTAAAAAAAAAAGAACACATCTGTTTTGGGATAAATTGTGTTTCTCCAAAATTCCTGTGTTGAAGCCCTAACCACTAGTGCCTTGAGATGTGAGCACATTCACAGATAGCGTTGTAAAATAGGTAATTAAAGTTAAATGAGGGGGTGCCTGGTGGCTCATTCAGTTCAGCCTCTGACTCTTGATTTTGGCTCCGGTCATGATCTCATCATGGTCATGAGATCAAGCCCCATGTTGGCCTCTGCACTGAGTGTGGAGCCTGCTTAAGATTCTCTCTCCTCTCTCTGTCCCTCTCCCCTGTACATGTGTGTGCATGCAGGCATGCGCTCTGTCTCTCTCTCAAAAAAAAGTATTACAAAAGTTAAATGAGGTCATCTGGGTAGGCAGTCCTCTAGTCTGACTGGTATCTTATAAGAGGAGATTAGGTCACAGAGAGACACCAGGGGCCATGCGTGCACAGAGAGGACCGTGTGAAAAGATAGCTAGAAGGCGGCCATCTGCAAGGCAAGGAGAGAAGCCTTGGGAGAAAAACCACCTTTGCCAGCAGCTTGATCTTGGACTTCTAGCCTCCAAAACTGTGAGAAACTAAATTTCTGTTCCTTGAGCATCCCAGTCTGTGGACTGTTCAGGCAGCCCTAGCAAGCTCATCCAACATGGAGGACCGTGTGAATACGCTCGCAACATTTCACTCAGTGGAGTCTGATTACTCCTTCACGGAGCCTTGTCAAAACTCACTTATTTGAATTACAAAGTCTTAGATTTGCTCCAGCTCTTAGACTTGACTGGCTCCAGTCTCTGTTGATTCTGGCCCGAATCAATTAGTACATTGGAGGTGGCAAAGTAATTGTTTTCTAAATCTACCAGTCCTTCTAATTTTATTATTCAGTGTTCTTCTAAAAGAAGAGTTTCACCTTCCCCCTTATTTGGACTATGGTATATATTAACTGGTTTTTAAAATTCAGGTTGCTAGCAGCCATTATCATTATTTTCTGATGCTCTCATGACTGCAGATGTGACCACTGGAAGCCCCTTCAAGCTGGCTCCCGTGTACCTCCGGTCTCCATCATTCATTGAGCCCTTCCTTATTTTCCAACACAATAATAAAATGTTCCGGGACCGTTTTGTACTTTCTTTGTTTTTGGCCTAGAAAGAGCCATTTTCCCAAGATTCCCTGAGTCCTTGGAGTGGGGAATAGAATTCAGAAACTAAGATATCTAGGCACTCACAAGGTGTGCTCATTGCTTGCAGGGTGATCACAATTTTAGACCTTTTTAGTGGATAAAGCTAGTTGGTGCTAATACTCCTCATCTGCCCCAGTCTGCTCAGGCCACCATAACAGAATACCACCGACTGTTGGCTGGAACAACAGACATCTATTTCTCACGGTTCTGGAGGCTGGGAAGTCCCAGATCAAGGAGCTGGGTAATTCAAGACCCTCATGAGGACTTTCTTCCTGGTCTGCAGATGGCCGTCTCACTGTGTCTTCCCCTGGTAGAGAGAGAGCAAGCAAGCTCTGGTCTTTCTTCCTCTTCTAACAAAGATACTAATCCATCAGAAGGATCCTATTCTCACCTCATTTAAATTTTTTTTTCAATATATGAAGTTTATTGTCAAATTGTTTTCCATACGACACCCAGTGCTCATCCCAAAAGGTGCCCTCCTCAATACCCATCACCCACCCTCCCCTCCCTCCCACCCCCCATCAACCCTCAGTTTGTTCTCAGTTTTTAAGAGTCTCTTATGCTTTGGCTCTCTTCCACTGTAACCTCTTTTTTTTCTTTATTTTCCTTCCCTTCCCCCATGGGTTTCTGTTAAGTTTCTCAGGATCCACATAAGAGTGAAACCATATGGTATCTGTCTTTCTCTGTATGGCTTATTTCACTTAGCATCACACTCTCCAGTTCCATCCATGTTGCTACAAAGGGCCATATTTCATTCTTTCTCATTGCCACGTAGTACTCCATTGTGTATATAAACCACAATTTCTTTATCCATTCATCAGTTGATGGACATTTAGGCTCTTTCCATAATTTGGCTATTGTTGAGAGTGCTGCTATAAACATTGGGGTACAAGTGCCCCTATGCATCAGTACTCCTGTATCCCTTGGATAAATTCCTAGCAGTGCTGTTGCTGGGTCACAGGGTAGGTCTATTTTTAATTTTTTGAGGAATCTCCACACTGTTTTCCAGAGGGGCTGCACCAATTTGCATTCCCACCAACAGTGCAAGAGGGTTCCCGTTTCTCCACATCCTCTCCAGCATCTATAGTCTCCTGATTTGTTCATTTTGGCCACTCTGACTGGCGTGAGGTGGTACCTGAGTGTGGTTTTGATTTGTATTTCCCTGATGAGGAGCGACATTGAGCATCTTTTCATGTGCCTGTTGGCCATCCGGATGTTTTCTTTAGAGAAGTGTCTATTCATGTTTTCTGCCCATTTCTTCACTGGGTTATTTGTTTTTCGGGTGTGGAGTTTGGTGAGCTCTTTATAGATTTTGGATACTAGCCCTTTGTCCGATATGTCATTTGCAAATATCTTTTCCCATTCCGTTGGTTGCCTTTTAGTTTTGTTGGTTGTTTCCTTTGCTGTGCAGAAGCTTTTTATCTTCATAAGGTCCCAGTAGTTCATTTTTGCTTTTAATTCCCTTGCCTTTGGGGATGTGTCAAGTAAGAAATTGCTGTGGCTGAGGTCAGAGAGGTCTTTTCCAGCTTTCTCCTCTAGGGTTTTGATCACCTCATTTAAATTTAATTAGCTCCTAAAAGCCTGACCTTCCAATACCGTCACCTTGGGGGGACAGGGTATTAACATATGAATGTGGGGCTGCAGAGGACACAGACATTCTGCCCTTAGCATCCTTTTAATCCAACAGCACAGGGTTCTTTTGTCATATTTTTACTTCCTTTCTCACAGGAGAACCCTAGATTCCCAACTATAATTTGTTTAGGTATTTTTTTTCTAGTCTCCAACACCCTCGAAATAGCTTCACGGTAACTCCTCTTTGTACCGCGACCAAACAGCAAACAGACTAAGTGACATTCAGATTTCTTCACAGTTTTTTCTGTCCTTAAAATGCGAAAGGTGTGGTGTTTGAACATGCTGGGTTCGAAAGTTACTGAAATTCCTTTTTTTGCCCCCTCTCTCTGTACTAACTTGATAGCAGTTTGAGATAAAGTTATTTCATTGGCTTTTTCAAAACTCTTGCATCGTTAACTGCATGACCCGTTGAAAAGAAACGAAAAGTTGGGAGGGAAATGTTTGTTTCTGCCATCCACCCACCATACGTACCATTACACAGATACCTTGATGCCTTGATGTAAGCATAGCTTATAGGATTCCATCTGATCCCAAGAAACACCCAATTAGGGTTTCCTTGACTTCCCACTGTCTCCTAAACTGGTGAATCATTCAAGCCAAGAGGCTGCATTTTCCAAGCCGTTTGAATCACTTCCCCAGGATGTTTCCATGAGCCATCAGAACGCATACTTGAGCAGTGTCTAGATGTACTTGTTAAGTTTCTTAGGAATTTTTTTTAATGATTCAGTGCATTCTCTCTCTGAGCTGCATATGGTCACTTTCAACATTCAACAGATGTATTTGGCTCATGTGCAGCCTTTGATTCTCACAGATGAGGAATTTTTCATTCTCTCTGTTCTGCCTGGTACTGGAGGCGTTTTCGGTGAAGTGCTCTCTGTCTGCTTCTCTGTCATTTTTCATATCTCTATTCTTCTGGGGTCTCAGCTGAACCCCAGATGCCACCATTATCTCTTCAGAACCTCAACAGCTCTGGGAGCCCGATGCCATTGCCAAAGTGGAGCGAAATCCAAAATAGTAACGGTCTGTGTACTTGGATGTCATGCTTGCAACTTCTTCCTTGGTCACAGGATTTTAGTCCACGTTATGTAGATTATTATTTCCTTTAACTGCCCTGTGTGGTTGCTGCTCTCATTATAAGTTAATAGTTTTTTGTGTGTCTATAAGTGTATGTGTATCTGCTTATGTTTTATGCCAAGGAAGATTGCTTACTATTTGTCATTCTAGAATCCAGGAATCCAAGTTATTTTACAAACACCAGAGAAGTAAAGGCCAGAAACCTTCCTGAGGGAAGAGATACTTGCTAGTAGCTGGGTGGGAACTGGGTGGTACTATGATGTAAACAGAAAGAACCTTATATCAAGAATCAGGTCAGCAGGTGGGGAAGGGGGACACCTGAGTGGCTCAGTTGGTTATGCATCTGACTCTTGATTTCAGCTCAGGTCACGATCTCACAGTTCCTGAGTTCGAGCCCTGCAATCGTGCTCTGTGCTGATAGTGTGGAGCCTGCTTGAGATTCTCTGTCTCCCCCTCTCTCTGCCCCTCCTCAATTTGCACACGTGTGCTCTCTCTCTCTCTCAACAATAAATAAGTAAACAATAAAAAAAGAATCTGGTCACCAGCTTTTCTTAATTTCCTTTTCACACTAATTCACACCTGCCTTCACTCATTTGTCCAGAAAATATGTGCAAAGTACTCTTTTGCATGACCTTAACCAAGCCACTTAACCTCTAAGACACATTCATTTTTAAAAATAGATTTGATTTTTTTAGAGTGGATTTAGTTTCACAGCAAAATTGAGTGGGAGGTACAGAGATTTTCCATCAATCTCCTGTCCCCACACATGCACAGGCTCAACCTACTTTGTTGGCACATAATTATCATCCAAGTCCATAGTTTACTTTAGGGTTCTCTCTTGGTGATGTATATTCTGTGGGTTTAGAAAATTTTACAACAGCATGTGTAGGGCAGAGTAGATTCACTGCCCTAAATTTCCTCTGTGCTTCCCCTCTTTACCCTTCTCTCCCCCTGGCAACAACTAATCTTTTTGCTGTCTCCATAATTTTGCCTTTCCCAGAATGTCATATAGTTGGAGATCACACAATGTGAAACTTTCCGTACTGTCTTCTTTCACTTAGTAATATGCATTCAAGTTTCCTCTGTGTCTTTTTTTTTTTTTAATTTTTTTTTTCAACGTTTACTTATTTTTGGGACAGAGAGAGACAGAGCATGAACGGGGGAGGGGCAGAGAAAGAGGGAGACACAGAATCGGAAACAGGCTCCAGGCTCTGAGCCATCAGCCCAGAGCCTGACGCGGGGCTCGGGGCTCGAACTCCCGGACCGCGAGATCGTGACCTGGCTGAAGTCAGACGCCCAACCCACTGCGCCACCCAGGCGCCCCTCCTCTGTGTCTTTTTATGGCTTGATAGCTCATTCCCTCTTAGCACTGAATGCTGAATAGGAGTCCATCATTGGGGTGGACCACAATTTATTTATTCATTCACCTACTGAAGGACATCCTGGTTGTTTCCAAGTTTTGGAAATTGTGATTAAAGCTTCTGCAAACATCCGCGTACGGATTTTTGCGTTGACATCCGTTTTCAAATTTGGGTGAGCACCAAGGAATGTGATTGCTGGATTGTACGATAAGAGTATGTTTAGTTTTATAAGAAGCTGCAAAACTGTGTTCCATTTTGCGTTCCTATCAGCTGTGAGTGAGAGTTCCTGTAGCTCCACATCCTTGTCAGCATTTGCTAGTTTCAGTGTTTTGAATTTCGGCCATCCTAATGGACGCAGTGGTATCTCATCGTTTTAATTTGTAGTTTCCTGGGGCTCCTGGGTGGCTCAGTTGGTTAAGCATCCAACTTTAGCTCAGGTCATGATCTCATGGTTCACGAGCCCCGCGTCAGGCTCTGTGCTGACAGCTCGGAGCCTGGAGCCTGCTTTGGATTCTGTGTCTCTCCCTCTGTCTGCTCTTCCCCAGCTTGCTCTCTCTCTCTCTCTCTCTCTCTCTCTCAAAAAAAAAAATTAATTTGTAGTTTCCTAATGACATGGTGTTAAGCACCTTTTCATATACTTCTTTGCCATCTTCTTGGTGAGGTGTCTGTCTATGAAGGTCTTTGGCCCATTTTTTAACCGTGCTGTTGATTTTCTTATTGTTGAGTTTTAACATTTCTTGGTATGTTTTGGATAGCACTACTTTTCCAGGTGTGTCTCTTGCAAATATTTTCTCCCGGTCCGTGGCTAGTCTTTTGACAGTGTCTTTTGTGGAGCAGAAATTTTAAATTTTAATGAAGTCCAGTTTACGAATTTTTTCTTTCACAGACGTGTATTCATTTTTACAATGAGGCTCATATCACCTGAATTGCATATCTTACAGGTGTGTGATGGGTGTAGTATGACACTGGGGGGGGGGGTGGTTCTTCTTTGAGACATATGATGGTGGTGCATGTATTCTCTCAGCTTCTAGCATGATTCTCTGCCTTATTTTAGTCATGGAGCTACAACGTGTTGTTTTCCAGGTGTAAGATGTAGGACCAACACGAATTTCTCATTTCTTTCTTTCACAGATACCAGAAGTGTTCTATAGAGTAGCTGTGACATCCCTATGGGGCTCAGAGTGAGGAAGATCTTGGAACAGAGCCCGTGGGTAGCCCGTCTGCAGTGGATACATAGCACAGAGTGAGGAACAAACTTCTGGGAATTTCAGGATTCTTGGTTACCTCCGTATCACCTGACTCATCCAGTCTGCTACAAAGGATCCGAAAGTTATGATAAATTCACTAACGCATATTGGAGAGTGTGAACTGAGTTGGGCTCACATGTTCTAGACCAACAAGGAAGGACCTTCTGCAGCATTTCTCACTCTTGCCACAGGATGAGGAGCAGAAGGGAAAAGAATGGACCTGGGGTCATCTGGGGCACTGACTCCGGATGGCGGTGCTGACAGGTCAGGTCATCTCCGTGTACAGATCATGCCAAGGGTGGTTTACAGCCTAATTCTTTAGGGCCTGACGGAGCATGGAAATCAACTAGAAGCAAGAGGAAGAGTTAGTGGAAGCCCTGCTTTCTTCCATCCTTAGAAACGGGATGCTTTTCGTCTCAGGCCTGATTAGTAGCAACAAAGAACCATGGCCTGAAACTACCTTACTGGAGGGCAGGTGTTCTTCTGAGTAAAGAAGATGGGAGAAGAGAATATATTAGTGAAGCACATATGTGCCAGGAGTCACATAGGCTTTTTATCAAGACGTTAGCTTTGAATCTCAACACTAACATTCCGATCCCTAGGAAAATGAGACTCAAAGCAGCTAAACACTTATCAGAAGTCTGATCCAGTGAGTGCTCAAGCAGGATCCAAAGCCAAGTCTGGGCGACTCTGATGCCTGAGCTTTTTGCATGATCCGATTCTTTCTCCCACAAGACTTGTTTGGTTGGGTCTAAAAAGTGAGGAGAGGGGAGCCTGAGTGGCTCAGTCAGTTGAGCATCCGACTTCAGCTCGGTTCATGATCTCACAGTCTGTGAGCTCGATCCCCACATCAGGCTCTCTGCTGTCAGCACAGAGCCCGCTTCAGATCCTCTGTCCCCACCCTCTCTGTACCCCTCTCCTGTTTGCACTGTTTCAAAAATTAAAAAAAAAAAAAAAAAAGCAAGGAGACAGAAATGGAAAATTAGGTCATCAGGGAGGCCCGAAGAAAGTAATTCCTCAACATTTAAATAATTCGCATGCCACTCTCCAGGACGTTGTTTTAATTCTGACCCTCGAGGGTTAGAATTTGCCTCCCCAGAACTGAAGGCCGAACATGGACGGCAGCACTGGAACAGGTCTCCAGATGTTGCAAAAAAACTACCGGCAAATGGAAATGTGTTCAGGAGGTTGACGAACATGGCCGTGACTTTTCAGAGGCTCAGCTGCAGTGTGTGAAACGATCTTCTAGGACTTCTGTGGCCCATGAAGGCTGACGAACCCTCGACCAAAGGTAAGACCCATGTTCCTCCTTACCAGGGGACTATGTGTGGCGGTGTTATTCAACAAAGAAGGGAGCAGACTAAACTGTACTCACTCATAAAGATAATCATACACTCTTCTGCTAGAACTGCCTGGACAGTGTGCCAGGAAACATTCTTCAAGGTCAGGTTTGTTCAACAAAGTTGTGGCCTGATTTAAAAATAATAATACAATTGACGGGGAGGGGAAGGGCCTGCTTGATAGTAAGTCCGTCTGTTGGGCCAATCAAGTCCCTAAAAGAAAGTGACAACAACAACAACAACTGGGCAGATGTGTAGGTTTGGAGCCTCTGAGTGGCTTCTCACTTCTCAGTAATTGTTTACGCGCTCATCCGTTAAGTTGAGGGCTGAGAGAGAGATACCGACAGCCACAAACAGAAACCTTTTGGAAGAGTCTAGAGATCTAGCAATGGCACGTCTCCAGTTTTCCATCTCTTATTTAACTCCTTTGAACTCCCACTAATTTCCAGGCAACACTTTGCAGTTGCATTTTTAGCTGCGCCTTTTGAATTATTATTTTTTTCCCCTTGGCGTACAAATCTGTTATGGAGATGGCCTCCCTTTATCATTAACATTTTTTTTTCTTTATTATTGAATAATGTACATTGCCAGAATGATTTAAAAATACAGACCACTGTGAAGAAGGAAATGAAAGTGAGTTGTTAGCCCCAGCATTCAGAGACCATCGCTATTAAGGTTTTGGCGTGTTTCTGGCCAGGATTTTTTCTTTTTAAAAAAAAAAATTTTTTTTTTAATGTTTATTTCTGAGACAGAGAGAGAGACACACACAGCATGAGCGGGGGAGGGGCAGAGAGAGGGGGAGACACAGAATCCGAAGCAGGCTCCAGGCTCTGAGCTGTCAGCACAGAGCCCGACGCGG
The DNA here is from genome assembly GCF_014898765.1 of Herpailurus yagouaroundi. Lineage (NCBI taxonomy): Eukaryota > Metazoa > Chordata > Mammalia > Carnivora > Felidae > Herpailurus > Herpailurus yagouaroundi. Next base: position 6,390,295 of record NW_024412439.1, on the reverse strand, counting down.
GGCTCGAACCCATGAACTGTGAGATCATGACCTGAGCGGGAGTCAGACGCTCAACCGACTGAGCCAGGATTTTTTCTTAATGTGAACGTACTTTTTGTTGTTGTTGTTGTTGTTGTTTCTGTTTCTGTTTTTGAACTGGGCTGAGAGCACACAACTCAGAGAGCCTCCTGGGGTAGGTGGGAGGGAGTCAGGAGCAGAGATTTACATCAGATGGACCCACATTCAAGACCTGGCTGTCACATGGTGATGTGCGGGGCACAGAGCAAATCAGCAGTAAGATTCTGTTTCTTCAATAGCAGGAATGTTTGGGGATAATATTGGTACTGGCTGCTTCTAGGTTTGTTGAAGGGTAACTGATACAATAGATCTAAAGCCTTTAGGTAAGTGGCTGGTACTTATTCAATACTGAGTAAATATGAGCTATTAGTGACATTTTGCTTTTTGCCCTTAATGTCCTATCAGAAACACTTACCCATGCTATTAAAATATTTTTTCTTCACGATGATGATTTTTAAGAGCTTCATGAAATTATATTTTATGGATATACTGGAAATGAATTATTCCTCTCTTATTGAATATATATTCAGTTTCTCTGAGTTCTGTCCATGATGCTGCAATGGAAATCTTAATAGACCGATCGTTCCTTGGTGGTACTATTTATTCTCTTTGGGTTGTTTCCAAAGACAGTTGTTGGGATAACGAGGTGGGAAGCATTGAACCATTTCAAGTTTCTTAATACATATTGAAGAGTTGCACCTGTTTGCACTCTCACATGACTGTTAGTGAGATGCCTCACTGCCAAGTTCAATCTTGAGTATGATTATACAACTTTACTAATATTTCTTACTTTAAAATCCAACCTATATATTAAATTATCTTTACATTTTATGTTTTTTTTTTTAATTTTTTTTTCAACGTTTTTATTTATTTATGGGACAGACAGAGACAGAGCATGAACAGGGGAGGGGCAGAGAGAGAGGGAGACACAGAATCGGAAACAGGCTCCAGGCTCCGAGCCATCCGCCCAGAGCCCAACGCGGGGCTCGAACTCCCGGACCGCGAGATCGTGACCTGGCTGAAGTCGGACGCTTAACCGACTGCGCCACCCAGGCGCCCCGTACATTTTATGTTTTGAGAAGTCTAGAGGAGGTTGTATTTTTTTTATTATTAAAAAAAATTTTTTAATGTTTTTATTTATTTTTGACACAGAGAGAGACAGAGCATGAGCAGGGGAGGGGCAGAGAGAGAGGGAGACACAGAACCTGAAGCAGGCTCCAGGCTCTGAGCTGTCAGCACAGAGCCTGATGCAGGGCTCAAACTCACAGACTATGAGATCATGACCTGAACTGAAGTCGGACGCTTAACCGACTGAGCCACCCAGGTGTCCCCTTTTTTTATTACTTAAAAAAATTTTTTTAATGTTTATTTATTTTTGAAGGAGAGAGAGACAGAGTGTGAGCAGGGGAGGGACAGAGAGAGAGGGAGACACAGAATCCAAAGCAGGCTCCAGGCTCTGAGCTGTTAGCACAGAGCCTGACGTGGGGCTCAAACCCACGAACTGTGAGATCATGACCTGAACCGAAGTTGGACACTTAACCAACTGAGCCACCTAGGCGCCCCGAGGAGGTGGTATTTAAAATGCAGTCATGTTTATTTGGATGGATCTTTGTACATAATTGATTTTGGTGCCCACCATCCAGTCTTTTGTCTTCTGATTTTACAAGTTGGGCTCTTTAATTTTCTATGTCTTCACATTTTTTTTTCAAGAAGGTTTTATAGCTGGCATGATTTCTTAAGCATTTTGTTGTTTCCACACATAAAAGAAAACTTGACTGGTCACAAAATTCTTGGGTTAAAACCCAAACCAAAAATGATTTGTCTCCAAGATGGTGAATCATCTGGTAGAAATAGAAAATGTATAAAAAAAAAACAACAAAAAACAGTTGTTTCTTTTCAAGAGCTACCAGAATCCATGACAGTAGAACGTGGCTCCTCAATAGAACTTTTTCCATTGGTGGAAATGTTCTATATCTGTGTGGCTGGTGGCTACCAGCCTCTTACAGCTACTGAGCACTTCAAATACAGCTGGTGCGACCGAGGAGCTGAATTTTAATTTTTTTTTTTAATTTTTTTTTTTCAACGTTTATTTATTTTTGGGACAGAGAGAGACAGAGCATGAACAGGGGAGGGGCAGAGAGAGGGAGACATAGAATCGGAAACAGGCTCCAGGCTCTGAGCCATCAGCCCAGAGCCTGACGCGGGGCTCGAACTCACGGACCGCGAGATCGTGACCTGGCTGAAGCCGGACGCTTAACCGACTGCGCCACCCAGGCGCCCCTAATTTTTAAAAATTTATTCAGTGTAAATGTGAATGCACATGGCTAGTGACTTCCATCTTGGACAGCATAATTCTAGAAATATGAATGGAAAGGAACCTTAGAGGCTCACATCAGTTTTGCTGACCTAACTCACATCAGGGTCTGAGTTTCCCCATCTACGAACTGATATGGCTTTCTCAGGACTGCGTGATAAGTTAATGTTAAAGCTTAGACCAGACTCTTTAAAAAAAATTTTTAACATTTATTATTGAGACACACACACACACACACACACACACACACACACACACAGAACATGAACAGGGGAGGGGCAGAGAGAGGGGGAGACACAGAATCAGAAGCAGGCTCCAGGCTCCAAGCTGTCAGCACAGAGCCCGACGCAGGTCTTGAACTCAAGAACCGCGAGATCATGACCTGAGCTGAAGTCGGTCGCTCAACTGACTGAGCCACCCAGGCACCCCAACCAGACTCTTTAATAACTCTCAGGTCAGGATTGTTTCCTTTATGTCATGGTACAATTGAATAGCTTAAACTTTGGGCTGTGATTGCCAAAGCTAGCAAATTAGATGATTCTCCTTTCTGTTTCCCATGCTGTTTAAGCTCATAACTCTGGTTTATCTTAACCACCCTACCTAAAATGGCATTCCTAGATGTATCTTGCTTAATTTTTCTTTCCTTATCACTACCTGAAATCCTGTTGAGCATTTATGTAATCATACATTTATCTGTCCCCCCCACTAGGAGGTCAGCTCCATGGAGGAAGGGACCTTGCTCATTGCCATATTGTCATTGTCTCGAAAGGGCTTGATGCATGGTAGTTACCCATGACCTCTTCGTTGAATGAGTGGATCAATGAAAAGCTATTAATCACGTTCGTTTGGTGGGAGCTCGCAGTCAGGTGGAATGGGTGCTGGATGGAGCTGCTTTTAACAGTGAGCACTTAAAGGTTAACTGCTTTTTCAGTTAACAGCTTAGTTTCAGTTTGAGATTTTATCTTTTTGAGCTTTGTCCTGACAGGTAGGTAGTCATGCAGTCATAGAGGCATTTTCTCCCCACTTAAATGATGCGTCCCAAAGGACAGCTGTACTTTTATTGGGGTTCTTTTTTATTTTCTTTGTGTTTTTTTCCCCTCTACTTTTATTGTTTCTATTGCTTCCCCCTACACTTGGGTCAACCTGTAGAGAAGGTTGATGTGTTCATCAGAAGGGATGGCCTGGCCTGGCCTGGGAAGAACTTTCATTCCCTGGAATCATTCTCAGGTAGAAGTGAAGCTGTAAAATAGGCAACTGCTACCCTCACCATGGTACTGATGGGAGGAGATCAATGGGATAACATAGGAGAAGCATCCAGTACAATGCCAATGAAAATGCACCGCGTTCTCTTTGACCCTAAAGGTTATACTCAAGTAAGTGGAAGAACAGTGCTCCAAATTCAGATTTGTCCATCTCAGTACTTTGTTCTTTTGATCTTACCACGCTTGGTCCCCAGCCTGTCTGCCTGACCACTACTCAACATAACCAAGTTGGGGGTGGGAACTGATGACATTGTTGTTCATGGACTATCCCAGGCCACGTCTTCCAAACCTGGTCCAGTTTGCCTGGACGTGCATAGGCAGAGCTATCCTGAACAGGCAGGCTGTGGTCAGCCTGACCCAGCACCTTGCTTCATCTAGCTGCACATCTACTCTGAGAGTCTATAAATGCCGAGGAGCCCTTACAATGAAACCCTTCACAATGGAGTGCCTGGATTTTATTGAGAAAAGCCAATCCCCTCCCATCTGTCATTTGGCACTTAGCACTGTAGTTATTCTAGATGAGTGAACACTTGTGTTATATTTTCCAATAGCAAAACTGGGGTCACCAGGGTGCCTGCTGTTTTAGCCAAATCCAGATGGGGTTTTCCTATAAACAAGTGCACACGGAATATTTATGCCGCCCGTGGTACCTGACGCCTTAATACTTAGGACTTCTATGTAGTAGCCATTCTTCCTATAAGTCACTTTAGCACACAAAGTAAATATTTTAATATAGCCATGTCACTGTTTATTATAGAATGGCTTGGGCCCAGATCTTGCCTAATGCTTGGGTAAAAAGTCAGTTTATACCATCCTTTAAAGGGAATCAAAGAATGCATAAACGCCACTCTTTTGTTACTCAGAACTCTGTTTACTTTACTTTTCTGTAAACCTTGTGAAACGCTTGCTTACAAAAAGCTGACAGATGCCAGATTGGCTCATTAGCTGGAGGTGTTTTCCAACTCAGGAAGGTGAGGTGTGAATGTGGGAGGTGGGATTTCTTCTCTCAGGCCATCTCCCGATGCCCACTGCCCAGGGGGCCCACTATCTTGCCAGGCGATCGTGACCGCCGGCTACCAACCAGTGAATGGGATTGAGAAACACCCAGTGCGGTCATGTCTCCTATATCAAGCCTGTCCTCTGCCTTGGAACAATAAAGTCCACTTGGACAGCCTGAGACGTGGAAAGACTTTAAAAATCAGAGTCTAATCCTGTGCCTTCTGTGATGATATTAATTGTATGAAAACTTTGCGATAATTTACCAATTCTTAGCAGCATTTAATTTCTAAGCCTTATCCTGAAGACTGGGACGTTTCCTACAGGCATGGCAATTGACATTTTGATATGTGCCTTCGGGTCCTGGAGATATTTAATGCTTATGTTCTTGATTTACTAAAAAGATGTGTAATAGATCAATCAGTGCGTGATATAGAGTCAGTTACAATTTTTATATTAAAAGGTCAGTGTCCAAGGAAATAACATTTGAATCAGTTAATCACTTTGTCTAAGAAATAAACAGATGCAATCTATAGCAAGGTTTAAAGGAATAGACTCCTTTAAGAAGAAAGTAGTGACTCTGTAGTGTGTCGTCAGTCATTTTCTTGAGAATCATTTCCTTGAGCCCAAATCTACCCCAGGCAATATTTACAAAAGGTCCCATGAGGCTGCTCTGAGCTAAGGGGAGATTAGCTACATGCTGGTAATTTCCACTGGATTCTTGATTTTTTTTTTCCCCCAGCAGAAGATGCCACTTTTGATTTGGTAAACTGTCTTTGTGAGCACTTCAAGTACATCTCCATCAGAGTTCTATTTACAAAGAAATAATACTGATTCCTTTTCACCATTTGTGGTAGTCAGAATAATTGTGCATTATTTGGATGGGCCCAGTGGAATCACAGAGGTTTTTAAACATGGAAGAGGGAGACAGAAGTTAGAGGTCAAGGTCATACGATGTTAGGAGGACTCAATCCAGTGTTGTCGGCTTTGAAGGTGGAGGAGGGGGCCACGAGCCAAGGAATGTGGGTGATTTCCGGAAGCTGGAAAAGTTAAGAAAACAGATTCTGCCCTGGAGCCTCCAGAAAGGGATATGTCCTTGCCAACACCTTGATTTCACCAATCTCCATCCCAGACACCTGTAAGATAATAACTTTGGGTTCAGTTGCTAAATTTGTGGTGATTTGTTACAACAGCTCATCACTTATGAGAGGAATAGACATGCAAGGAAAAATTTTAGAAAATAGCAAAATGTATGCAAAATAAAATAAACATCGCCATATTTGACCACACACAGAGAGTCATATTAACATGCTTCCAATGCTTTGTTAACTTGCTCACATTGTTTTGAAGATCATAGAATCATATTGTGACATCTGTTTTTACCACCTAGCATTATCTCATGAGCATTTCTCCACACCTCTAAAGGGTATATAAAACATGTATTTCATTTTATAGATGTCCCACGGTTTACCTAATCAATCTCCTAAATTTTGTTTTTGTGAAAAGTACATCTGTATGTCTCCGATGATTTTTTTAAAAATGTTTATTTCTGAGAGACAGAGAGACGGAGTTGGGGAGGAGCAGAGAGAGAGGGAGACACGTAATCCAAAGTAGGCTCCAGGCTCTGAGCTGTCAGCACAGAGCCTGACCCGGGACTCAAACTCACAAACAGCGAGATCAAGACCTAAGCCGAAGTCAGATGCTTAACCGACTGAGCCACCTAGGTGCCCCTCTGATGATTTTCTTAGTAAAAATCCCTAGAATTAAAATTACTGAGTCAAAAATGTATAAGTATTGTTCCTTTTAAAAACACACGTTAGCATATTGTTTGTTATCCAGAAAGATTCCATTTTAGGCAACATAGACTATATCTGTTTTTGTTCATCATTGACAAACACTGGACTATCAGTTTTTAAAATTGCCAAGTTGAAAGGTAAAAAAGAGTATCTAATTGATTTGATCTGTATTTTTTTTTTAATTTTTTAATGTTTATTTATTTTTGAGACAATGTGAGAGACAGAGCACAAGCAGGGGAGGGGCAGAAAGGGGGAGACACAGAATCCAAAGCAGGCTCCAGGGTCTTAGCTGTCAGCACAGAGCCTGAAGCGGGGCTTGAACTCGCCAACTCAAGGTCATGACCTGAGCTGAAGTTGGATGCTTAACCTACTGAGCATCGGCCTGAGCCACCCAGGCGCTCCTGATCTGTATTTTTTGATGAAAGATGAAGCTGAACTTTTTTCTGTAAATACTAATTAGCTATTTATTTTTCTTGTTTTAGGAATAGCCTGCTTATGTCTTTTTGTTTTGAGGTGTTGTGTTTTCATATTGATTTGTGAGAACTATTTACATACTAAGGATAATGACCCATTGCGTATACTATGTAGTGGCAATAATTTTTCCTGACAGTTATTTGCTTTTTATTCACTTATGTTACTTGATCATGTATGTTTGATCTTCGTGTATGTGCACACATACCTAAATATATACACACATTATATACATACACACTTTCACAAAAATATTGCTGGAAATCCCATACCATAATCCTAGAGAAAACCACTGTTACATTTTTGGTATCTGTTGATAGATTTGTTTCCCCTGACAAAACAGTGTCTGTATATATTTATATAAAATAGGATCACATTATATATACTCCTCAGTGATTTGTTTTTAACACTTTACACCAGATTAATTTTTGTGTAAATGTATTTGTTTTAAGTTTAATTATTTTTGAAAGAGAAAGAACAAAGTGGGGGAAGGGCAGAGAGAGAGGGAGACACAGAATCCGAAGAGGGCTCCCATCTCCGAGCTGTCAGCACAGAGCCTGATGCAGGGCTCAAACCCACGAACCGTGAGATCATGACTTGAGCCAAAGTCGGACGCTTGACCGACTGAGCCACCCAGGCGCCCCCATGTAAATACATCTTGATCATTACTTCTGACAATTGTATCGTATTCTAGCTTAGGAACATACCTCAGTTAGCATTTTAACAAATCATCCATGAATAAACATTTAGTCTACCTTTGATTTTTCAATATTATTAACAGCAAAGCTCCCAGAACACTGAGGTGGTCAGAGAAGAGAGGTGGCAAATAGTAAGTGCTAATGTTAGACGCCAGGCGCTAATTTATAAACATTAACCCATTTAATTCTCTACAGACCCCATTCTGTTAGTTTGATGGGATCCTACACTCATCTTCCTCCTCAAATGAGTAAATAAGGACAGACAGCTAAAGTAACTTGTCCAAGATTTATCTGGGTAGTAAGTGAAAGTACCACTGTGTCTATTCTCCTATTATTCAAGTCTAGATGTCTGTGCTTTTAGCCATGAAACTGAACTGCCCTGTAAGAAGTGCCCTAGGACTGTGGACTTTGGATAGCCATCAAGAACTGTCCATCTGATGATCAGAGGTAGGGTGTTTCCTGCTCTGTGCTTAAGGTACCTCCAAATAGCGTCACACGTTCACGGAATGTAATTCCCGCAACAGTTTCCTATGACTTGTGCTTGGGGAAAAGGGAGAGAGAGCCATTCCCATCTGAGGAAGACTCAGCAGAAGTTCTTACCACAATGCAGAAAGGTAGCTGGGGGGTGGGGTGGGGACCCTCCTGGATGATCAAGGAAGAAGCTTGTGGGTAACACAGCTACTCCAGCATATCTTGGTATTTTAAACTAGAGCGGACAATAGAGAATACAGGAAGACTTCAAGGTATTGAGAGAGTTGTTGCAGCGGGACATGTGGAGTTTTACTCCTGGTGACGTTTAAAACTTACATAAATGAGACATACCACCTTGACACACTGGCTTCTTTGGTGCCTGTAGGCAACGCGATCATAATCAAATCACCTTAGACGCTCATCACCCTCAGGTGATCAGGGCCTCAACTGAAAATAGGAGGACGCCAGTTGAAGTCTTCGATTTTAGTTCTGTCTTCTTGAATTTTGTCCTTTTTTTCCTCTCCTTTGTAGATCAGCCCCTCTTTAGCTTTCTGCATATAATTTTTCATCTCTTGTTTTTATATTTTCATTTCACCCCACTGTCTCCTTCTGGTTGTCGATCTTACAGGTCTGTTTGTTCTCTTTTTTTTTTTTTAATTTTAATGTTTATTTTTGAGAGAGAGAGAGAGAGAGAGAGAGAGAGAGAATGAATATCCAAAGCAGGCTCCAGGCTCTACACTCTCAGCCCAGAGCATGATGCGGGGCTTGAACTCACAAACTGTGAGATCATGACCTGAGCCAAAGTTGGACGCTCAACCGACTGAGCCACCCAAGCACCCCTTATTTATTTTTTTAGAGAGAGAGGGCACAAGTGAGAGGGGGCTAGAGAGAGAAAGAGAGAAGGAGACAGAGAAGCAGGGCTCACCCAAAACGGGGCTTGTGTTCATCCTATATGGGGCTCGAGCTCACCCTATATGGGACTTGAACTCACAAACTGTGAGATCGTGACCAGAGCTAAGGTCAGATGCTTAACCAACTGAGCCACCCAGGTGCCCTGAAAAACCAGACTGAACCTGTGAAGCATAAGCTCCAAGGCCCTCACTTGCTCCAGTCCCTTCCATGGTGCTAGACAGAACCCTAGAAGAATGTTCCTGTTCCCATGTGTTTTTGTAAAATTTGCATGAGTGCAGTACTTTGACTGCAGTTGGTTAAGACTCCCTATTTCTGGCCACATACGTCTCATCTCTCATACTCTTCCTCTGGGGTGACAATAGCATGGCCACAAAGATTTGGAGATCTGGTGGGGGGCCAGACCTCATTTAGTTTGAACTTAATGGCTTCTATTGATGTGTGTTTTGCAGTCCCTTCTGTGAATTGAGTTACTGTTAGCTGTCCTGGTGCAGGACTGGCTTCTAAAGAAACTCCTGTTAACTCACCCTCAACGGAGACAGTGGGGTTGAGGGTCAGAGGTTATCTCCTATCACATGACTGTGGCCCACGTCACCTAGAACCTGAAGATTGAAATGTAAGGAACCAGAGTTTCTCATATATATATATATATATATATATATATATATATATATATATATAAGAAATTTACAAGAATCCTAAAAATGTACCTAATATTACCAATGTTCCTGGAAAGCTAAACGAAACTTTTAATTGCCATTATTTAAAAAAGTTTATTAGGGGCTCCTGGGTGGTTCAGTTGGTTAAACGTCCAGCTCCTGGTCACAGCTCAGGTCATGATCTCAAGGTTGGTGAGATCGAGCCCCATGTTGGTCTCTGCACTGAGCAGGGAGCCTGCTTAAGAGTCTGTCTCTCTCTCTCCCTCTGCCCCTGTCCCCTGCTTGCACCCTTTCTCTCTCTCTCTAAAATAAAATATTAAAAAAAATGTTTTAATAAATAAATTAATAAATTAAATAAAAAGCTTTATCATAGAGTGGACAGACAAGAAATATAGGGGAAATACTATGAAATCATGTTTAGAAGTTGATGATTAAAAATATTATGCAAAGTTTTGGATTTTAAGATGTTTATTCCTCAGTTTTTTTAGTTTGTAATTTGTTGTGATTTGTTTTCTTACTCTAAATGAAATCTTATCTGTATCTGATATTGTATTCTTTTATCTAAAGAAGATCCGGGGCATCTGGGTGGCTCATTTGGGTAGGTCTCTGACCGGCTCAGGTTATGATCTCATGTGGGTCTGTGGGTTCATGCCCCACGTCAGGCTCTGTGCTGACAGCTCAGAGCCTGGAGCTTGCTTCGGATTCTGTGTCTCCCTCTCTCTGCCTCTCCCCAACTTGTGTTCTATCTCTCTCTCTCAATAATAAATAAACTTAAAAAATATAATTAAAGAAGACCTGAAAATTAGGTGAGTTCCAGCCCCAAGACAATCCAGATCTGCCCCTGTCCAGCTGATCCCCTGCTCAGCAGGTCCCCAGTCCAGTGGGTCCCCTATCCAGTGGGTCCCCCCATCCATCAGGTCCCCTGTCCAGTGGGTCCTCCCATCCATCAGGTCCCCTGTCTAGTGGGTCCCCTGTCTAGCAAGTTCCCCATCCATTGGGTCCCCCATCCATTGGGTCTCCTGTCAATCGTGTCCCCTGTCCAATGGGCTGGCTCCCTGTGTAGCTGGTTGAGCTATTCGATCTCTGAATCAGGGGGCCACATTTGGTGGGACCTCTAAAAACCCTATTCCCCTTTTTTTTGCAGTAGGCTCAGTTACATAAAGTGAAGTTAAGCTACATCTTATAATAAACCTTATTCTCCCATATCTTGGCATTAAACTCTTTTCATTTTATTCACCAACAATCCTGTGTAGTTTTTTTTTTCTTGTTTGAGTCTAGTTGCAATGTTAGCAAGAAGTTGAGAAATGCTGCATGGGGGCCTTTACTTAGATATCCTTTGAAAACAGAAGTAAGTGAACTTTTAAGTCTTAGTTGGAACAGGCCTAGGCATCCTCTAAAACCATGTCTTGTATCTGTAACTGTTTCCTAGGAAGGCATTTGTTCTGATTATCCAGATTAGTTCTCTTACTTGAACTCTGGTATCCTTTTCATATATGTGGTGGCTTCCTTTCTTGCCAAACCGGTAAAGACTGGGAGCTAGGAGGGAACATAAGCTTATCCCATAGTGGACTTTAAAATGGATTCTTTCAGAGAGCTGATGTGCATTCTGGTTAAATAGTTCTGGTCCAGACGGAAGAAGAAAGGAAAGGCTTAGGTTTATGGCACTTGAGGTTTAGGTTTATGATAGGTTTGACCTTACAAATAAGTGCAGAGATCAAGAAACCTTTAAGGGGTGGGGGCCGGGGGGGAATGAAGATTGTCAAAGCCTAAGGAGGCTTCTCAGGAAACCTTACCTCTTTCCCAGAAGTTGCTTTTTTGTGTTTGTTGCGGAGGTTAGAAGTTACCTGGAATGGAGACCCTGATCTCTGGGATCCTGACAGTGCAGTGATCTGTGTGTGTGTGTGTGTGTGTGTGTGTGTGTGTGTGTGTGTGTCTGTCTGTCTGTCTGTCTGGCATGTCTGCCAGGGTTAAGAGTAAGGAGAGATAAGTAGCATAAAGAGCTTCCCATTCAAGGTCACCTCCCGTGCTGAGGAGTCAGCGATATTTCCCAAATGTGCCCCTTGGCTGTCCCCCAGTGACCCTCTGCCTTCAGCACCCTCCCTCCAAGTTATGAAACTTCTAGTACTTTTGCTCTGGTCTCACCTTTTATTTCATAAATGCAGCCAGAGTTTTCATCAGATTGGCTTTTGTTTCAGTATAGACTCAATCTTTTTAAAAAATGTATTTACTTTTGAGAGAGAGAGCACAAGCAGGGGAGAGGAAGACAACGAGTCGGAGGCAGGCTCTGGGTTCCGAGCTGTCAGCACAGAGCCCGACGTGGGGTTTGAACTTGGGAACCGTGAGATCATGACCTGAGCTGAAGTCGGATGCTTAACCGACTGAGCCACCCAGGCACCCTTCCTTAACCTTAATAGCAGTTCCTCAAAGTTCCTGGTGCATACTGCAATTTCCTTTGTTTCCAGTGCCTGTTCACTGAGTCATTCATTCATTCATTCATTCATTCATTCGGAGAGTTTTTATTGAGCACCTACGATGTGCCAGCCTCTGTTTTAGGTGCTCCATCTAAAACAGGTGCATTGGAGGGAGAAAATAAGCCCTTGTCCCCACGGAGCATACACCTAGTGAAGGAAGGAGACAACAACCCAATAATCGGTGGAGGCTGTATCCGATTCATTCCAAGATATTTTCGTATCGGAACATCTCAGAAATGGGGATGTATTTCACATATAGCTGCTGACAGACAGACAGTGGTCACCATGCAGCTTTCACTGCCTATGTGTCAAACTTGGCCCAAACTGCTCTATTGTCATCAGTTCAGTTCTGTTTTCTATTTGCTGGGGCTACATATGTTACATTTAATTACCCTGTAAACATCTTCAAAGAGATTCCATGACCATTTGGCTTTGAAACAGAAAGTTACTGTGTAGATGCAGCGGCCCAGCAGGGAGGCACAAATGTGGCCAATAGAGAAACAAATATTCATTCTTGGATGAATGGCTATGATTCCATCTTTTCTTGTAAAGCAACGATAAGGCTTTATGGGACTTAAGGAAAGAACATGTCCATCCATAGATACTCCAAGATGCCAAACAGTAGGATTAAGCCAAACAAGGCACCCAGATGCAGAGGGAGTTGCTAAATATTGGCAAAAAAAAAAATGTCCAAGTAATATGAGCCTGGTGCAATGGATTCTGACATCCCTCATGACTCCCATTGAGATATGCCGTCATTTCACTGGCATTGGGTTTTTTACCACTGATAAATAAAAATGAATTTTTTTTTTTTACCACTGGGGCGCCTGAGTGGCTCAGTCGGTTAAGCATCTGACTTCGACTCAGGTCATGATCTCGTGGTTCATGAGTTCGAGCCCTGCATCAGGCTCTGTGCTGACAGCTCGGAGCCTGGAGTCTGCTGTGGATTCTGTGTCTCCCTCTCTCTCTCCCCCTGCTCTCTGCTTGCACTCTGTCTCTCTCTGTCTCTCTTTCTCAAAAATAAAATAGAACATTTAAAAAATTTTTAATTTTTTTTTACCACTAATAAAAATAAAATTTTATTAGTGGTATGTAAATTGATGGTACCTTACGTTTGCTGATGTTACAGCTCTGACGAAATTCAGTAATAAGACCTCAGGCAGCGACAGCTGTTCCAAAGAAATTAAAGTAAACATCTTATTTTGGATGGGGCAGCAAAGGAATCCTCTTGGAGGTGCGAACAGAGATCAGCATCATTTTTGGGAGGCAGTCACGGTCCGACCTCAGAAAAAGGGATTCCAGGGGGAGGGTGCTACAATACAAGACTGAAGTAAGGACACATTGCAAACATTGGAGGAACAGCAGAAAGATATGGGAATGACCTGGAGATGATTCAGAGAGGATATTGGGCATGGCGCAGATCACACGGGGACCTGAAGGAGACTCTGGATTTTGTTCTGTTGTGGGAAGCCACTTGAGAATTTTGAGCAAGAGAGTGACATCCATTTTTAGATACATGTTCTCAAGGATGGGTTTGGCTGCCATTGAAAATTGAGTGTTGGAAGTCAGAGCGGAGGCGGGCTCACAAGCTAGAAGGGGGCGGGAATGTGAGGTGAGGACGTGAGGCAGGTTTTGGGTACGAAAGTCAGGAATGAGTTTGAGCAGAGGTGGAGTAGCAGGGCATGGAGACTAGGGTGGGTTTGCGTTTTCTTTCTCAGGCCACTCTTTCAAGATGGTGGACATTTGGGTGAACATACATGATGACAGCTATGAAGCCTCCCGGAGAAAGAAACTGAGGTCGGGGGGAGGGGTAGCTGCAGCTTGGGGTCCCCCTCCCCCTCTGCTACCTTGTGCTCTTTTCACTTGTAATACATGCAAGACGTAGGGAAGGCACTTGTGGTCCCCTTGTTCTCGGACCTCAGACTCTACTTCTGTTTTCGGGATGCAAGAATGTCAAGCAGCGGGCTATCTCGTGCCCTGGTTCCTTCCCCGGTTTTCTGCACGGTCTGCAAGATGGTGCACTGTGCAATGAAGCGCCCTGTGGCAGTCTCCACCTTCACCTTCAGCTCTGTAGCCTTGCCCTGAATGTTTCATTCACGTGGAAAGCGAGTTCTAAAGAAACAGAAGTGTATAGTTCAGTGAGTGGCAAAGAGTCACATTTTTGTTAGACTTTTTTTTTTTTTTAGCTGCCTTTTGTGTAGAACTGTGGTCCCTGGGCTTCTCAGAAATGCCTAATGCTTCCCCCTTCCAGATAGTCCGAATCTGTTAAAGCAGTCGGAACAGTTATTTCATAATGTGCACAGTGGTTTCCTGACAGATCTTCCCTGAGGACGACGACGTTGTGGTATAACTTTTATCTTCAGATCTTCTGCTGAGGTCAGAGTGGGGTTCCCAAATGTAACTGAGCTGTGGAATGTTCAACCTGGCTATCTTCTCCTCATCAGCCCCATTGCGTCTCTGGCCTTTTTCTCTTCCTTCCTGTTTCTTCGCTTCCTGGCTTTCTGTCTTTTTCCAGAAACTGAAAGCTCGTTGGGAGGGAGCACATCTACGAAATGTGCAGGGAAGGAAGCACAGGTACCCACCTCATATAAGAATACCTGTGGGGGGGGGGTGGGGTGCCTGGGTGGCTCAGTTGCTTAAGCGTCGACTCTTGATTTCGGCTCAGGTCATGATCTCGCAGTTTGTTGGATCGAGCCCTGTATCCGGCTGTGTGCTGACTGAGCAGAGCCTGGTTGGGATTCTCTGTCTCCCTCTCTCTCTTCCCCTCCCATGTGCTTTCTCTCTCTCTCTGTCAAAAATAAATAAACATTTAAAAAAAGAATAAGAACAAATGTAGGGGTCCCTGGGCAATTCAATCAGTTAAGCATCCAACTCTTGGTTTTGGCTCAGGTCATGATCTCACGGTTTGTGAGTTCAAGCCCCATGTTGAGCTCTGTGCTGATAACACGGAGCCTGCTTGGAATTCTCTCTCTCCCTCTCTCTCCACCTCTCCCCTGCTCTCTCTCTCGCTCTCAAAATAAATAAACTTAAAAAAAGGAACAAATGGTTATATACATTTACTACTTAATAGAGAAAATTAAATATTTACATTATATGTTATGTAATATAAATATGTGATTTATAAATTATAAATGTATTATTAAAATCTCATTCAGGTGAAAGTGTATATACATTCTCATTATATATAATGAGAATACATATATACATTCTCATACACCCATGTATTCTATATGCACACATGTATATGTAAATAGAGAACATACATAGAGGGAACATAAATAATATATACATACACACACACACATATATATATTCTCATTGTGTGTAATATGAATGTACATTTTTCCTCTGAGGTGCTTTTTGTTTTTTGTTTTTAAAGATCTTACTAAAAAATTTTTTTTAAAATGTTTATTTATTTTTGAGAGAGAGAAAGACGGAGTGCAAGCAGGCGAGGGGCAGAGAGAGAGGGAGACACAGAATCTGAAACGGGCTCCAGACTCTGAGCTGTCAGCACAGAGCCCGACAAGGGGCTCAAACTCACAGACTGTGAGATCATGACCAGAGCCGGTCAGGTGCTTAACCGACTGAGCCACCCAGGCACCCCTTAAAGATTTTATTTTTAACTAATCTACACCCAACCTGGCGCTTGAACTCACAACCCTGAGATCAAGAGTCACACCCTCTGCCGACTGAGCCAGCCAGGCGCCCCGGAGGGAGGGTTTAATACCACTTTGACTCTGTCACAATTTTGGCTGCGAATCCAGGGTTCGTATTTCCTTGAGGGAGTGAGTGGTATAAAGAAAAGTCGGGCGGGTTATCTCAGACCCGGTTGCCCGGCTCACTTTATAACTCGTAAACTGCCCTCTATGCCCCACTTCCCTTGCAGCGCCTTAATCCACAGCAGAAGGTTTGCTGGGAAGACGTGCACGGCCCCGCTCGCCGCTCGCCTCGAGCACTAATTGTACTAATGAATCCCTCTAAGCCAAGAGAATGTGCTACTTGGCATAAAACAGATGCCTCCTTCCAGCGAAACGGTGCTTGAAACGTGCTGTCCAGTAAGATCACCGTGTTCTCTAATCACCATTTCAGACCCCAAGGGGAGTGCGAGCCCAGTCCTTGTGCGGATTGAGCGCTGACTCCCAGGGGCTCATTCCGGGTTAGGGACCGCTGGAGGAGCCTGGGTTCAGAGGTCAGAGTCACCTGCTTCTCCCTTCTGCCCTCTTCCCAGCCTCCCTTCCACTGTCCTCCAGACCCTGGGGGTCCCTTCTCCTCCTGCGCCCTTCCCCACCTCTCGGCACACTCCTCTCCACTTGGAAGACCTCGAGGGTCTTAAAGGAGCCCTTCCCACCCTGCCATACCGCTCCCCTGTCCCCATTTCAGCTTCTCTGTCCCATGTCCCATCCCTTCAGATGCACGATCTTCCTTAAAAGACATGTGTTCTGGGGGCGCCTGGGTGGCTCGGTTGGTTAAGCGTCCGACTTCGGTTCAGGTCATGATCTCACACGTTGTGGGTTCGAGCCCTGCGTCGGGCTCTGTGCTGACAGCACGGAGCCTGGAGCCTGCTTTGGATTCAGATTCTGTGTCTCCCTCTCTCCCTGCCCTCTCCTGCTCGTGCTCGCTCTCTCTCTCTCTCTCTCTCTCTCAAAAATAAAAATAAATGTTAAAAAAAATTAAAAAAAACAAAGACACCTTCTGGGCTGATTTGACAATAGCTGTTAATGCATTCAATGTGTTACCCTCCTGGGCAAGATAATTACATTTTAATGGGGGCTTCCTCTAGAAAACAAACCAACCCCTTTTTTTCTATTGCAATTCCCCTGAGCAGTAGAGCACACAAACCTTTCTAGTTGAATAGTGGTTACAAGCCCAGCCGGGGTTGGGGGAAGCAGGCGGAGGGGGGGACCCTGTCATGTGGGTTGGTTGGACCTCCCCACCACTTAGCAGCTCTGGGATCCTGAACAGCTTCATTCCTGGGTTCATGTCACTCCACAAAGAATCTCTGAGCACGGCCCTTGTGTGAGTCTTGGTCGTAGCCACGGGGGGTACAAAGGTTGGCAGAAACAAAGTCCCTGCTCTTGTGGATCTTACGTTCCATAGGAGGGGTAGGCAATGAAACAGAAACAAATATTTGAAAACTGCATGCTTTTGCCTCTGCTTGGGTTAAATGCGACTAATAATATTTCCCGCCTCGAGCTGTTGTAGGTATCGAGTAGAGTAACGTTCGGCGAATACAATTCTTTCAGCTATGAGTCTTTAGTTCTTGTGACCTGGGAGAAGGGGTACATCTCCCTGCAGGAGCCTTCCAGGACCTGGGACTATTGCTTTGTGCATCCAGGAAGCTCTCTCCTCTCTCTTCTTCCAGCAGCCTATCTCCACCTTTGCCACGGGTCCTGCTCCAGCATCCCACCCTCTTGGCAACCGTGTTTGGCTCAGGAGGTGAGCTCGTGACTCAAGCACAGCAATTTGAGTTCTTCTCCTAGACCACCTCCACGGAGACTATGAGAGGTCTTTCTCTTTGGGCAGCTCTCCAAGGGAACAACTTAGGACTCTGCCACGTGCAGAAGGCTGTCTGCAGGAGAGAAGGGAGGCAATCTGCAAAACAAACAAACAAACAAACAAACAAACAAACGGAAGTGGGAGGGGCAGAGACAGAGGGACAGAGAATCCCAAGCAGGCTCCGCACCAGCGGTGGGGCTCGATCCCACAAACCGTGAGATCATGACCTGAGCCGAAATCAGGAGTTGGACACTTAACTGAGTGAGCCGCCCAGGCGCCCCTGCCTTCCCTCCAGGCACAGACAGGTTAAATAACTGCCGAGATCACACAGTTAATAAGTCACAGGACCAGGACCCAAACCAGGTACTCCGGCTCCAGAATCTCTACCTTTGACCGGTTATCTCTCTCTTCTCTGGGTGTTTAGAGTCTGAGGTTGCAATAGCTCGTTCCTGGTTCCTTTAGCCCTTCCTCTGATACTAACAAGTAACAACAAAACCCTCCCTACGTCGTGACATTGTCTGTATCTATACTTGTATCATCTGCTTCCTCATCTGTATCTCTTGTGATCTACACTTATTTTTGATTCCTGAGGTTGGTTTGAGTTGAGATTCTGTTACCTGCCACTGAGACAGTCGGCCACCTGAAAACGTTATCCGAACCTGCTAAAATGTGTGTATCGTTTGGAAGAAATCCCCCAGGCCAGTTTTGTGATGCCCTCGCATTGCACTACTCTGCCAATCTCTGTTTGAGATTTACCACCTGACTGTAATTTTATTTCTATAAGCGGCCTTTTCCTAACAGACTCAGTGCTTAGAGGCAAGTGTGGGCAATTGAAATTCACTTAGAACTATCTTCTGAGTTCACTTTGACTTTGACCCTCAGGGTGTCATGACCTTGGACTCTCTGGCTGAGCTCCTCACCTAGAGACTACCCCGGAGCTGAAAACCACTGAACAGTTTTATTATATTGATGATTACTTACCATTAATGTTACTTGCAGAACAGTGCTTAAAAGCTGTACCAGGGCGCCTGGCTGGCTCAGTCTGTTGAGCGTTCGACTCTTGATTTCGGCTCAGGTCGTGACCCCAGGGTTGTGGGATCAAGCCCCACATCCGGCTCTAGGCTGAGTGTGGAGCCTGCTTGAGGTTCTCTCTCTGTCTCCCTCTGCTCCCTTTCCCCCACTTGTGCTCTCTTTCTCTCTAAAATAAAATAAAGTAAAATAAAATAAAATAGCTGTATCAATATAGCATTTTCTGTACAAATTGTTACCTGTGTGATTAATTCATTAGCTTGATCCAGACAGACAGTTGCATGTTAATCTTAAGAACTCACGTCCATTCATGAGAACCCCTTATGAAGCTTCTAGCTGCACATTTTCACTGTCTGAGAACTTCAGTCCAAAGGATTAACTTCTGCTTCCAAATAAGAAGCATAGAGAATACTGGAACGTTTTGACTGCTGTGGTCTGTTGTTTCTCTTTATTCTTTAATTTGGACATTGCAAACTGGTTTTGCATCATTTGCATAATTCTGCATAATTTAACGGGTCATTGTCCTCTTTTGAATGACGATTTGCTGGCTTATATCCCTGTACCAGTTGAGATGGTTTTTCCAAGTGTGAGTCCCCAGGGTCATGGTTGCTTTGAATTTATTGTGTATAATCCAGTTCTTCGTTCCCAGTGCACTGATGTCATTGCCCTGCTGGCTGGTTCCAAAGAAGCTTCGTGCCAGAGCAGAATCAGGCATCTTTGGTCATCAGTGGGACTCTCAGTGTCCTTTACTGCCAAGGAGCCTCTGAACTTAGGGCTGCATACTGAACTTAGGGCTACCTACTGAACTTAGGGCTAGCAGAAGGGGGGACTTAAAAATCCTTGTAGAGATTCCCATTTTCTGGGGAAATGTACATATTCACCGTGTCACTGAAGCTTGACATTGATTAGATCCCACTTACTGGTATGAAATTGCCTGGAGTAAAGGACATTCATGCAAAGACACTGATGTAAAAGAGTTGAGATGCCCTGAAATGGACTTCCATATCTTTGAAGCAACACAGGACATGAAGGGCTTTCCCCGCGCTCCGCAGGCCCAGGACCTAGAGGAGGGTCCTCCCATCACATTCTCTACGGACCCCCTACAGAAGGAAGGAAAGTTGCCCAGCGCCCAGGGGCGGAGTTGTACAGGCTCAATGCTGCCTACAGAGACAGAGCTGTCTACAGACCATCTGGGCAGAAGGAGAAGGGGTCTGTATCTCTTGGTCAGCAAGAAGTGATGAAGAACATTGCCCGCGTAGACTCCCCAGTGCCTCAGGTGCAGCTGCAGAACCAGGTGTGAACAAATGCATGTCCTGTCTACAAGGAGTCTACGAGGCGTTCCTGGCTATGAGGATCTTCCCGGGCAGGAAAACGGAAGCTCCTCTGTGCCATGCGCTATTTCCAATAGAGGGAAGCGAGCTGCTGCAGGACTACTTCAGTATTTAGAAAAGATGTAAAGCGGTCTTATTAACAGAACAGGGATCCCTGCCAACACTCACGGTGATTTGCAAAAGCCTGTCCACAGAGCATTTTCTAAGACGCACAAAATCGCTCAAGCTTGGGCGTTCTGTACAGAAAAAAGAAATGCTCAGATAAAAATGGAGTTGGTTTCTTAGGGCATCAGCAGTGCAAAGGTTGTATTCAGGACATTGCACATGAAGATAAATACGAGAATCAGTTGAGGGGAGTAACTGTGGTCTCAGATATCTACAAATGCTCTACCCCCAGGTCTCAGATACCCGGGTATTCCAATGCAAACAGTGTGGGAAAAGGCCATCGATTCTAGCAGATTCCCATATCATGGGAGAGGCACTTGGGTGGCTCAGTTGGTTAAGTGTTTGACTCTCGATTTCAACTCAGGTCGTGATCTCCCAGTTTATGAGTTCGAGCCCTGAGTTGAAGTCTGTGCTGATGGTACAGAGCCTGCTTGGGATTCATTGTCTCTGTCTCTCTCTCCCTCCCTCCCTCTGCCCCTCCTCTGCTTGCATTCTCTCTCTCAAAATAAATAAAAATTAAAACTTAAAAAAAAAAGAAATGTATCACAGGCCTACATTTGTGGTCTAAGAGTCATTTTCTAATACTTGATGAGACTCATTTCATATAAAACCGTAATGCTTTTTATAAGAATCAGATCAGCTAGAAGGGAAAAGTGGGTTGCCTTCTATGGTTTTTAAAGGCATGCCCTTTAAAAAAATACTAAGCTTGTTTAAAAAAAATACTAAGCAACAACCAAGCTCCACTCACTATAGCAAAGATTGATGCTTGAACAGTGGGTCTTATCTCTAAAGAATTCGAAATCCAGTGGAAGAGGTCCACACAAGTAGAAAATTATAATGGGAAGTCACATGGCAGAAGATAAAGAAGAAGAAGAAGTAAAACCATTGCTGAAATACACCGTGACTTGCAGGGCAGTGCAGACACAATTTGGCAAAATTGTCGTGTGGAGACAGTCCTCTGTGCACCTGAAGAATATCCCATGTAGTCAAAAAAAGCTGAATACCTAATACATTTTTCCCATTTTGTTTACGGTGGCAAAATACACTCAACGTAAAAGTTACCATTAAAAAGATTTCTTGGGGCGCCTGGGTGGCGCAGTCGGTTAAGCGTCCGACTTCAGCCAGGTCACGATCTCGCGGTCCGTGAGTTCGAGCCCCACGTCGGGCTCTGGGCTGATGGCTCAGAGCCTGGAGCCTGTTTCCGATTCTGTGTCTCCCTCTCTCTCTGCCCCTCCCCCGTTCATGCTCTGTCTCTCTCTGTCCCCAAAATAAATAAAAAAACGTTGAAAAAAAATTAATTAAAAAGATTTCTTAAGGTTTATTTTTTGAGAGAGAAAGAGACAAAGCGTGAGCAGGGGAGGGGCAGCGAGAGAGGGAGACACAGAATCCGAAGCAGGCTCCGGGCTTCGAGCTGTCAGCACAGAGCCCGATGTGGGGCTTGAACCCATGAACTGCTAGATTATGACCCGAGCTGAAGTTGGATGCTGAGCCACCCGGGTGCCCCTAAAAGTTACCATTTTTAAATATACTGTTGAGGTATTAAATACATTCATATAGTTGTGTGACCATCACCACTGTCCATCTCTGGAACGTTTCATCTTGCAAAACTGCACTTCTGTCCGCATGAAACAGTAACTTCGAATTCCCTCCTCCCCTGAGGGCCCGGCAACTACCCATTCTACTTTCTGCCTCTGAATTTGACTAGTCTTGAGAACCTTAGCCAAGTGTAATCATACAGTATTTGTCTTTATGTGACTGGCTTGTTTCCCTCAGCATCATGTCCTCAAAGGTTCACCCATGTTGGAGCAGGTGCCAGAATTTGTCTCCCTTTTAAGGCTGGAGAATATTCCATTGCACTTATATACCACATTCTGTTTATCCGTTCGTCCATCAGGACATACTTGGGCTATTCCCGCCTCCTGGCTTTGGTGAATAATGCTTAGACCACAGGTGCACGAATAGATCCTGCCTTCAGTTCTTTTGAGTTTATACCTAGAGGTAGAATTTTTGGATTCCATGATAAGTCTATTTTTACGTTTTTGGTGAACCACCCTGGTGTTTCCCACAGCAGCTGTACCATTTTATGTTTCCACGGACAGTGCCATAAAGGTTTCATCCAGCCCAATACATTTTTGAATTACGTTGTTGATCATAAGGATGTGACATTTGTGAAAAGTAACTCATTTTATAAATATTTTTCAAACAGTGCTATCTTTAGGGTTCCATCTGAAGCAAAACCTAGCATACCATAACCCAATTTTTAATAAGGAAAAAGTAATTATCAATATGAAAGTCATAGATAACTTAGAAAACAGACACCACTTTGGACCCCCAATTCCTAATATTGTACAAAACGATATATTTCTTCATTTATGATGCATTTTAGGGAGCACTCATTTCAAACATTGAGGGGAAAATTGGACAGGATTCATTGCTGGGTACACAGAGCCAAGAAAATCTCTCACAATCATTTAATTTTGTTTATAGTTCACCTTGCTCTAGAAAGATTTTGAGAAAATTTACAAGAATATGCTTACCGAAATGTAAACTAGACAGCAGAATAGGAGATTAGAACGGTGAAAATAAGGACACACAAATGCCCAACAGAAACTAACCATGTGTTACAGTTACACTTCGAATTTTCCATCTTCTTTTCTCTGGTGAAAAGGAAGACACAATTTGTTACCTAATTCCTATTCTCAGCTATCAGAGGAACACTGAATTCTAAAACTTTGTTGCTCAAAATGTGGTCCTTAAGGGCACCTGAGAGGCTCAATCGGTTAAGTGTCCCTCTCTTGATTTCCGTTCAGGTCATGATCCCACAGCTCTTCATGGGTTCGAGTCCCGAGTGGGGCTCTGCTTTGACAGCACCAAGCCTGCTTGGGATTCTCTCCCTCTGTCTTTCTCTGCCCCCATCCCTCTCCGGGGGGGCGGCGGCCGGGCCCGGCCGGGGGCGCTCTCTCGGTCTCTTTCAAAGGGG